>NC_064538.1:2702608-3031385 GCF_023856365.1 Brienomyrus brachyistius | reverse complement strand
GGTTAGAAAAATATGAATAACATATGGATTTATTTTCCTGAGGCAGTTTTAAAAGACACGCCATTCCCCAATTTAAACAGTTTTTATATTACAGTTATCTTTATTATGTGCGACGGACCAGAACAAGCGCCCTTAGATTGGAAAAGATAGAATGTATGCCGTCCCCGTCTTTTTATTTAACTTGCCTGCTACACAAACGTACATTTTTGGCAAGGTTACAAAGTCATTGTAAAACGCGAAAGATCCGCATTGAATTGCGATAAAATGGGACCGACGCCAGCCTGTGCATGGTGCAGTAAAGTTCATTTTCTAGGGACAGCCAAACCTGACATGAACCACAAGACGCATCGGTGTCTAAAGTAGACTGAAGAACTCGGGTAAAAACAAGGACAAGAGGACTAGATTGGTGTCATAAACAAACAGTCAAATATGGATTCAAGTTCAAATCCGGGACGGTCAGTGTCGGTGTAATTCGAAGTAATCAAAAGGACATCTTGTGTTAGAAATGCAGTACTAATTAAATTTGATCTACAGTGCACCAGTGCAAATAAAATATGCATTTGAACCAGTTTAAATATTAAATGCATTATTAGTAAGATATATTAATGAATACTCATTCTCTACGAAACGATCAGGGCGCATTTTGTTGTGGTGTGTATCATAGTGAAACTGGAGTGAAACCGGAGTGAAACCGGAGCCTATTTTTCAATTCAAGAATACACGTCGCCCCATTCCCTATTCACACTGTTTGTAACAGGATTACTCGTGTGACGAACAAGAATTTGTCTAATGTTGTGACTTATTCAGCCTATGGACTACTTTAAAAGACACAGAGTGCCTCGGAGAATACCCAGGGGTTAAAGTCCAGGAAAGCCCTCGCGTTTGCGAGGACGGCTGTCGCATGCCAGATAGGCGCTTTCCAGTCACTTGAGAGGGGTGCCGGGGGGAGACGCTAGTCAGCCTTGTGGACCCCTGGTGGACAGCTCCGGGCTCTTTCGCTTCTTGTAGAGGAGATCCCACACAGAGGCAAACATGGTAACACAGCCAGCGGAAGATCAAAAGGTGCTTTTGCCCGGGGTAACATTAGTTTACTGACATACCGGGTTAACCATAGTCGCACTGCTGATAATGTAACACAACCTAAACACCTTAAAATAATATCGGAAAAAAAATAGTGAACAAGAGTGACGTAGATAATAATCAGAAGCACAGTAGCAGAATCTGATGCCTTCTTTGCACATCTGTGCATGTGTCGGTCTGAAGTCTTTCTTTTAACTAAAGTATATATTGTTGGTGGGACACACAGCTGGATGACATGCTGTCGTATTATAAACACATTGTAGGTGAATCGGCAGGTAGGACACACTTATTAACTCTTTATATTGTTAGTGCTGATGGTGCCTTAAAATGAGCCACCGAGCGTCCGTGCGCGCGTTTACCTGGTAAAATCCCATGGATTTTCCAGCTTATGGGTTTCTGATGACAGCGTTTTAATTGTGAGACTTTTATTCAACAAGAAAATGTAGTCGTTGACATAAAAAAATCTTTCTCAAATGATGTTTAACAATTAGGCTCCTGCATTTACATCAAAGCATTCCGTAATGATTCCAAAGCATCATTACAAAATTTTATGTCAAGTTTCGTATAAATAATTATTAACTTTACCTCGAGGTTTCTAAATATTGAATAATAGGCCTATAATGTATAATAAGCTCGACTTCCGCTCCTGCCAATACAGTTCTACAGCTCGTTGTGTTTTAAAGTCTATTAAGATAATGGTGTTTAGTCTTTTCTCCATTTAGCTCTCAGCACAGACAGAGTAGATAGAATGTTAATAAATGCTGCTAAAAAGGGTGGTTGGCAAATGCAAACGCGTCTGTCGGAGCCGCGCCGGTTTGCACGGTCGAACAATCTCATCCTTACAGAATAACGCGCAGCGAGCGCGGATACAAAGGGATTCTCATCGGCCGCGTTTGAACATCAGAATTAGTCATAAAAAGGCTACAATAGTAACGGGAGAGAAAAGCGCCCGAAAAAGCAATTACTCCTTAAGAGGCTTTTGTTTATTCTCCCCTTGCTTTTGGAGCAGGTTCTTCCTGCATTACAACAACAAAAGGGCGACAGAAAGGAAAGTTGGATGTTTAGGGGGATGCGCTCGCCACGCCTGATTTAAGTTTTGCCGCGTCGCACGGATGCCTCGGTGAGTGAATTTGCATTGTCAGTGTTTCCGAGCCTAATCCCTATTCTTATGAGGTTACCTGGTTTACAAGCACGCTTAATAAGCATCCCGTCGCATGATCATATATGCTCACCATAAGCTCCTTATATAAAGAATTTTAAAAATAAATAGACGCTTGTTTAGAGAAAATAGTTGTTCTACCACTGTGTGGCAAGCTCCGAGATCTCAGTTGCATATTTCTGTAATCATTATTGCCCCGTGGATTTGCAAACATGCACAGGGAAAATGGGTTGACTGCGGCACTCCAAATCTTTGCTTAATCCGTTGTTTCATTGGTCTCTTCTGAGAAACACAAATATAAAATTATACAAGCGCTAAAGAATATAGACTGGTGAATAAATTTGGACACGCGCCTGTTTATTAAATCTGTTGACATCTACTTTGGGATTTACGTTGGAATGTAGCGCCGTAGCTTCCGCTGAGTATTTTGTTCAGCAATTAAAGTTGACCTTCTACAGGAAACGCACCTTTCCGTTAATTTCAATAGCCTATATGGCAAAACCCGCTCTTAATTATATTTAAAATAGCACGCCGTTATATTCCATGTGCTGCCAATTTAACAGATTGTTATAAGATCATTGTTTTGCCAACAGCACGATATTCTGCCAAAATTAGCTTTAAATGAAACAGTTTCAGTATATTAAAATTCAAATCGACTTGGCAGACTAGCAGTTTGAATATACAATTAATATCCTTCTTTTAATTAATATACCAAATGAGTCCTGAAACTTCGCCGCCCAATCAAATGAATTCGAACAATCTGAAGACGTCTTAGAATTTCATCTCACAATCAGTAGGACTTTACTGCCCTCTGGTGGCCTAGAATGAAAAACCGGACAAGTTGTCATTGCACTGAGATAGGTGAATGCTGTATTTGTTAATCTGTGGTACACTTTGTACTCGTGGATCAAACGCAGTAGCCATACGATATAACTTAAATTACATCTTGTGGAGGTGGTCAGCAAACTGGGGTGGCCTGCAGACGTGGAAGGAACAGAACTGGACACATTTCCTGATAATGATCAGATCCTTTGGTGTACACAGTATACTGAAGCACTTGACAATCTCCTAACTTATTTGAATCTCACTATCGATTTTTTTACTTCAGTTTTTCTCTTTATCACATCAAAGCCATTCTGTTTGCACAGGTTGTTAGTCGCTGAGCTGTCGTTCAGATGTGCACTTGGTGATGCTAACAGGGTCTGACCAGCATGTGTTCATTCTGTCACTGAAGCTGGACTAGCGATGTGGTGGGAGAAGACAGCACAACTCATTGGCCACTTTGTGTCAAACGTTTTGGAAAATAAAGGTTGGAAGATGGATGGATGGATGGATGGGTAACTATAGATAATGTGCCATATGTATGTTGACATTTTAAGATGGGGGGGGGGGGGGGGGGAATTCAGCAGAATAAGGTTTAATGTAGAAGCTGATAATTGATATTTGATTTTATGTAAAATTACTGGTTTGAATCCCAGAAGGATCCTGAATTACTGAAAAACACCCAGCTGCATGAATGGAGATGAATACAGCAAAATGAAGGAGAAACCTGAGAATGACTGTGGTTTGTGGGCTGGATCCGGGTCGTATCTAGTGTCACTGTGTCTAGTTGTGCTGAAAATCTGCTGAGACTTGAAGTCAAACTATGCAGTTTTTAAAAATGTTTTTCTAGTGTTGGGTACTGTGCACCTAGAGCACGGCTGGAAGAATGTTCAGTAGAGCATCACTGAACTGTAATCATCATGCGGGGTCTCGTCGACTACAGGGCAATAGCATCTACTATGACTGTTTATCCAGTAATGGTCATGGAGTGCATGTATGACCATGTGTTACTGACATCTGAGGAAGGCCAGGGAACAAGGAATGGGTCATCGGAGCAGGACACTGCAGGGCAGGCACACACAGCCAGACATAAAACGTTAACACTGAGCTGGAATGGATAGTCTATATATGTAAGTATTAGGTGTTAGTGAACTGATCTCTGCGGTTTGGTAGATTTGAGGGACAGAAACAAAAATGGAAGTAAAAGAACCAATCCAGAGGCAGCAAGGGCCAGAGATTGTCTTGAAATACTTTCAATTTTCCCCTCCCTATTCCATTGTCAGAGGAAATCGCATCCCGAATGGCGGCTACATTTGCTTAAGCAGCCTGATGGAAGTCGCCGCCAAGGTCACTTGAAGGTGAGACACGATTTCCCCCGCGGGCTACGCTCGCACAAGGACGAGGCGAAGGACTTTGCGTGAGCGGCCCGGAAATGGGGACAGCGGGCACGCACATCCGCGCAAAGTGGAGAGAAAGGCGTCCTAGAAAGAGAAAGAGACACTCCCCCAGGGATGCGGAGCAAGCCGGCTAGCGGGGGCGGGCTCTGCAGACTTGCCGAATGGTGCCAGGTTTCGGGGGGGGGGGGGGGGGGGGGCATCCTGCCATTAGGGGCAGGTAGGTCCATAAGGACCACAGGCCATAGGCAAGGTTACAGCAGTCTTAGAGGGGATCCTAATTTTACATTATAGACTATATATAGACTGTCTTCTTTGTAGAGTGTCTTACTTCCGGAACCTGCTGACATTTCGAGTCTATTCCAGCCATGCTGTCCCTCTACACCAGTGTTTCCCAATCTGGTCCTCGGGGACCCACAGACAGATCAGGTTTTTACTCCCAGTAAAAATGTGGCCTGGGAGGGAGCAAAAACTGCGAGTCCCCGAGGACGGGTTGGGAACCGCTTGGAGATGAGGGCTGTTTGCATAACGGAGGAGGCCGTCTTCCATTGGTGGGTGTCATGGGGGGTGACGTCTGCTGACGGAAGACCTTGTGATCCTCTTCGGAGCCACCTTGCCTCCGATGAAATACTTACCTTTTGAGTGAATCAAGTGGCCGAGCCTCATTAATGCCCCCAGTTCTGTGAGGAAACTTTGCTGCCCACAGCCACCAGTGGCAGTGGGATCTGGGCCTGACCGGCCTGTTCCCTAACCTTCTGGGCATCAGAGTGGGTGAGGTAATGGGAGAAAAGGGAATCTGTGACCTATGGCCACTAGAAATCAGTGCAGATATATCTGGGAATAAAAGTTATAATGAAGTCAAACTGGTGTCAAACGGCTTATTCTGGATAGAGATTTGGGGAGGTCATTCACTGGAGGGAAAAACACAAATCACAATTGTGCCTTTGGTAGACTGGCATCTAGAGATGCAAATATCGGTATCAGCCGATATCCCTGGGCGATATTTCGGTTATCGGTAATGGTCAAAATGTTCAATGTCGGTGCACCCCCACCGGCATCCTACCCAGGATCTCCCCTGCCTTGTACCCTGGGTTTGCTGGTACAGGCGCCATGCTCAATGTGAACCTATATTAGATAAACGGGTGCAGAAGATAGATGGATGGATGGAATCATGATTGACTTTTAGTCCTTTCCTTTCCTGCATACCTGTGTCATGAGGCTGAAAACCTACCATACGTGCCTTTTCTTGCCACACATTGCAGTTTCCGGTGCAGATTCAGGTTACAGCTGAATATCCAGTTGATAGGCGCTTGGGTTTTCCCAATAGCACCATCAGATACCGTGAATGCTCCTAAACTCCAATACTTAACGGAAATGCTGAATCTAGCATGTCAATTGTTACGCCTCGGCTGAGGCCCCTCCGTCAGTGCAGTGTTCTCGCAGGCCAATTTAGCCCTTTGTGTCGCCAACTGAAAGTGCAGCGGCTGCAAAGGTGGCTCCCATCACCGCTTAGCGTATCCGGTCCTCCTGCCAAGGGATGAGCTCTTCAGACCAGCCATTAAGAAGTTCTGGTGCAAGTACCGGTATTTCTTTGTCTTTCCTTTTTCTCGTTTTTGTATTATTCTGTCTTGATGATGTAATGTTTCAGGACACACCCATGTGAAGTATTTTGGGGGGACTCTTGTTGTGAAACGTGCTACATCCAACCATCCATCCATTTTCCAAACCGCTTATCCTACTGGGTCGCGGGGGGTCCGGAGCCTATCCCGGAAGCAATGGGCACGAGGCAGGGAACAACCCAGGATGGGGGGGCCACGTACACATGCACACCTACGGGCAATTTAGCAAGTCCAATTAGCCTCAGCATGTCTTTGGACTGTGGGGGGGAAACCGGAGAACCCGGAGGAAACCCCACGACGACATGGGGAGAACATGCAAACTCCACACACATGTGACACAGGCGGAGACTCGAACCCGGGTCCCAGAGGTGTGAGGCGACAGTGCTAACCACTGCACCACTATGCCACCCCCACTAGATGGCCATAAATGCTAAATGCCAGTACATGCAAACTATCTTGCATGATCATCTTCTTCCCGTCGTAAACGGTTTCCATCCTCATAGGAGTGGAATTGTCTGTGATAACTCTGTGTCCATGACACGTAACGCAGATGATCACCGAGTGACTCGATGAGCATTACAGCCATGTTTAGGACTCTTTACCCTGTGTACTGTATTTCAGCTGTTATCGTCTTCATCTCACACAACATGCGGCGCACTGACTAGCGCTTAGCCAGTGCTGTCAGGCCGCTGCGACAGGAAGCCGGGACCCGCGATGCGATTGAGTGCTTTGCCCAGCAGATGGAAGTGAAAACACTGTATGAGGCTTTACACAAAGACAAGCCTAGACAACATAAACCAAAACTTAGTCTAAACCTTTCACTCAGTCTTAGATAGTTATTTAACTTATATCCCATTTAGCAATTCAGATGAAGATCATAACCTAAGAATGCAGCACTGCTGACCTCCTAGTGGCATTTAAATCTCCAGTCTCTGGTTCCTTGGACCCTGGTGTACCTGCAACCTCAAACTTGCCCCCAGAAGGGGAAAGGAAGGTTGGTGTGACTGCCACCTTAATGTGCATCTGATACCTCAGCATCTGAGAAGGTCAGCTTTCTGTGCAAGGCTCTGTTCATGTTCTGGAAGCATGTCCACATTGAGGCCATCTCAACCTCAACTTTAGCAATTAGGACTAGTCTTGTTTAATTGAAATTCTGCTTTCTTCGTACTTACTGCTTATCTTCTTACACATATATGTGTGTGTTTTACTTACTGCACTCCACATTTTGGCTGGCTACTCATTTTCTTGATATACCGCAGACCATTGTATGCTTCTCTGTGTAAACTAGTCTTTTTTTTTCCTGGGCTTTTTAACAACAAAATGTGAATTCTATGCCAAATTGCTGGAGGTAATTTTGTCGGATGGGTAAATAATCATACTGTGAGGATAGTCTAAACGGTATGAGTGCGTTCATAGGTGCTTGGCCACATGCCGTTTGTATATATATTTGCGTTTTGTAGGGCTAGCAGACGGCTCTCGTCACGGCCGCAGAGAGTTGCCCTGTGACCTCCCACCCGCAGAGTTGTGGGCCTGAATCATGACCGTTGCAGTTTGCATGCCGTCCCATGGTCTGCGTGACTGTCCTCTACTTGAATTTGTGTCCCCAAACTGCACCTGGTGTTTGAGTGCGTGCCCTGCAAACGACTGGCATACTGTCCAGGGAGTCCATTAGCTGCCTCATGTCCAGCACTTCCTGGGACAGGCTGGAGGTTGCAGGCACACTGCGACCGGGTACTAGATAAACGGACCGCCTTCTCCTCTCCAGTACTACAACGCAATACGGGGAAGGTGCTGCGATTAATTGTAGCTGCATTTCCAGTGCAACTTATAAGACACATTTATAGCAACGCAAATCTCTTTATGTACTCACGGGTAAATCACAAGGGTGTCTCCCCCAGTCACGGTCTAAAACCGATAAACTACTTCGTTGGCGTCAAACAACTGGGTATAAGGTGAGGGGAATTGCTTTTCTTATGTAATATTTTTGGACAACCATGCAATAAATGAAAAAAAAAACTTAAGATATTAAATTATATTAAAAGACAACCGCTGATTGTGTCATAACATGGGAAAAACACCAGATACGATAGTAAACATCAATTGGCGGTCCGGTTACACTATAGTTATACTTAACCCACACATAAAGAATCTGGATTATTATTAATGTCCAATAATTAGTCAATCAATAGCGTTTAAATATTAGAGTTGGTACATTGCACGGCGATCGTCAATTTAGTTCATGTAAGCAGGCTGGACCAATAAAAAAATCATTTTAAAATGCATAAGGCGTGTTTGCGTTTCCCCATGTGCCGTGAGCCTTAGCGGGCAAAGGAAGGACACCGAGGCGGCCGGAGCCGGAGAGCAGCCGGATCTGCCTGCTTTCGGGGGATCCCGTTTTTGGGTCACTCTAGAAATCTTGTCGGGATATTTTCTCCTCTTCTGACAGGTAGGGGTGGCCTCCCCGTACATAACTGAGAATGCTATGCTTGTTTTATTTGTCAAGCAGGATCTGCGGCCATGTGTAACGCGGCTGACGTTCACATGGTCTCGTTGGTCTCTTTCCGCAAATAACTCCGCTGTTTAGACAGCGCACAAACCCGGTGGCGATTTTAATAAACCATCGGAGGTGAACAAGTGAAAAGGAGCGATATGTAAATATATAGATATGTAAAGCGATGTTCCGGGAGACGGACGGACGGACGGCCGGCTGCCTCCCGGGCGGAGCGTCTCCGCTGCCAAAGCCTCTGCCGGTTCCATTACTTTCACGCATCACAGATTACGGTAGTATCGTAAATGGGGGCTGTATGCGACTCAGTGACAGTGAATGGTGTGATTTAGGCTGCAGGTTTTCGTGAGACCGCAGATGCTCTTGTGGCTGATCTGCAGGATGACTGCCCCCCCCGCTTTGCCTTCCCCGCCACGGCTCCGCTTCGCTTATACTGTACTGGGTAACCGGTTACGTTACACTACTACAGTGCTGCTCTGCGCTTCTGTGAATCAAACTATGCATATCGAGGGAATAGACACAAATACGGAATTTTTTGATTAAGTCATCCAAGCTATTTGACATTTCATTGAAGTAAACGAAAAAAAAAAATCGATTTTTAGGGTTAAGGTTAAATTCACTCTTAAGAAATCGTTATTTATTAGATAATCATTTACTTATTTATTACGCTATTCAGGGTAACAGTTTACACAAACAATCCTACCGATCTACAAGGGCATAACTTTAAGTTGAGGCTGAGCATGGGGGGGGGTTACAACCCTCCATGCCCCCATAATTTACGCCCATGCATACAGGTGAGATTGGTGAGATTGGTGTCCCTTGGTCACGAATCTAGTTTATAAAACACCATTACACTCGCTTTACATTCAGTACTCAAACAAATATACCAGTGTTTTTTACATGTTTTTCCTTGAACTGTGGCTTTCAAACCAGGACTTTGCATCAGCATCACAACGTATTTATTTGGTTAGCAGATGCTGGTAGAGAAAACCTACTGATTTTACCGACACTGTTTTTGGTGTCAGAACAACAGTCCTGCCCTTGATGGCCGTATCTCCAGCAGATTATGATCAGTGGGGTCTTTGTACAGAATTGCACTAACTTCCCTGCACCCTCTTATAATTCCCATAACATAATAAATAATCATTTAAATGCTGTCAAATAACAATTGACAACTGCAATTTCTATACCTTTAAATTGTAATTAGCTGATGAGATGAAATCTTTTTTTTTTTTTTTTTACCTGCTGAGAGAATCGTTCTGTGATTTGCCACCTGTATCTGCTGTTATGCCAGTGTCTGTTAGGTCAACATCTTGTGGTTTTAATGAACTAGATGAGCTTTGGGTTCCCCATGTGGCATTAATCACAAATATTAGCTTGGTGTTCCGCTTATGGCAATACATAGGCAATGCAAGCGTATTTTCATTCAAACCATCACCAAAATAATTGAATTATAAAACAGCATAATTATACGTGGCACATCAAAAAATTAAATCTAAATGTTTTATAGTAGTTGATAATTTTAAGTAGCGGCATGGTGGTGCAGTGGTTAGCACTGTTGCCTCACACCTCTGAGACCCAGGTTCCAGTCTCTGCCTGGGTTACATGTGTGTGGAGTTTGCATGTTCTCCCCATGTCGTCGTGGGGTTTCCTCCGGGTACTCCGGTTTCCCCCCGCAGTCCAAAAACATGCTGAGGCTAATCGGAGTTGCTAAATTGCCCGTAGGTGTGCATGTGTGAGTGAATGGTGTGTGAGTGTGCCCTGCGATGGGCTGGCCCCCCATCCTGGGTTGTTCCCTGCCTCATGCCTATTGCTTCCGGGATAGGCTCCGGACCCCCCGCAAGCGGTTTGGAAAATGGATGGATCGATAATTTTAAGTATTTTACGTTGTGAATATTAAGCCCTGCTGTTCAGTGTTGTCTTGAGACTGAACATTCTGAATCCGTTACATGTAAATCGCTTCTATCTTTGATGTCTCTAAAGGAATTTTGTAGGTGGAGATTTCAGGTCTAGAAAGTACAAATCCAGACCAGGATTTTGTTTCAACCAAACAGTTGAACATAAAGAGTCACATGTCACAGAGTACTCAACTGGTTGGTTGAAACAAAATCCTGGTCTGGATTTGTACACTGAGGATGTGCAAGAACATGTCTGCATTGCTTTTCCTTACACATATTTTGTTGGATGGATGGTGCCAGACCTGTGGATGAGTATGGCTGTTTTGCAGTTGGTTTAGTTTAAGACACACCAGACATGCAACTGACATGAGTGCAATCGATTACTTATCGTTTCTGTAGAATTAATATGTGCCTTGCTTCTGCAGTGAAGGTGCTGCGTTCAGCTGTGTTGGATACGTGATGTTAAAACCTCAGTTTGTGCTCTTGTAGCCTCAGCACTGTGGGTGTCTAGCTCCTATTATGACGTCCAGAAGCCATCAAGATCTGATACCTTGGCTTCATGTTGCCTCATATCTTGCAGAGAGGTATTGGTTTAGCTCGGAGTTTGAACACTATCTGTTTTACCCCTGGACTCTGAGCTCCTGCCATATTGGTTTACCCATCCTGTCATCGCATCTCATGGATAAAACGGAAACTGTATTCCATCACAGACGGCCATTACATCGCCATAGCTCAGCGTCATGGCGACCGATATGATTTTCACAGTCCCCAGGCAACAGTGTTAGGTATTCCAGTGCAGATCAGTCAGCTGCTGAAAGTATTTAATTTGTAACACGTGTATGATTAAAAGTAGCTAAGCTGAGACATTGATACTTAGTGATTTAATTCTGTTTGCTTTGCCAAGATATCTACTATGTTTAATTGTTGCATTTTTAGTTATTATATTGAAATCTGACCCATCTTCCAACTATTTTGGGTCGTGTGGTTATGTAAATATATTTGCTAATAAAGTTATTCAGTTATATAGGGCCTACGTGTTATGCATGGAATTTCATTTTTGTAGAAATTATAGCATTAAAGAAACAATGCAAAATAGTTTGTTTCATAGATTTGTTGTTTTGTTAGGCTACATAGCGACCACCTGCTGGAGAATTAAAACGTTAGAATTTTCATTATGTGCAGTGTGGTGTCTCTGTGGGCTGCACTGTTGCTACAAAGCTCTAGGGTAGGGGGTCTGATCTGTGCTCTTGGTGTGAGGCCCAGGCTAAACATCAGGCCTCCCCTGTACCCTTCTGTTGGATAAGTGGCCAGAAGAAGGCTGGGTAGATTATTTTACTTAGATGATCTATGACCTTTGCTTGCTATTATTTTTAAGGCTATCAAAAAGCCTTTGAAATGAAAGGGATTCACTTCTAAATTTGGCAGCTGACGTCTGGATGCATTACATGGCCGACAGTGGTGCCTTCCAGTCCGTTATCCTGTGTTGTTTACCAAGCCCGAGTACAGACTATATAGTCCAGGACACTCTGAACTCTGTGGTAATCTGTGGATTTTGGTGAAAATGCCTTCCGAACCTCAGATCTGGCCTGTGTGGGCTGGGTCCTGGCAGGACGGGTTTTTATCACCACTGCCAGGCTGATTCGTTTTAGTCCACAGCTGGCGTTTTTGTCACCCGCCAGAATCTGTAGCATCCAAAGCTGGCAGATCTGCCCAGGCGGAACGTTCCGGAACCCGTGCTTTAGGAACCCCGGTGGGCTAGCGCTGCCAACCATGCGCACGCGGATTCATCTCTCGCGAAGCGTTTTGTTTTGGGGAAGATAAGGACGTCTGGCCGATGAGGTCACGGGGACACCGGATCACATGAGCAGAGAGAGCCGTCCCACGGGGCCTGGTGCCAGGATGCGGGACGCCTGTTCACCTACATGTAAGCCGAGAAGGAACAGTGGAGAAAACTGGCAGGCAGGCCATGTAACACCCATTAACGGAGTAGCTAATTAGACAGCTCGTTAATTTCCCTTTCTTAGACGTAGGGTGAGGGTACATCAGGGATACTTTGTGCATCTGTTGTGTTACGCAAGGCTAATGTCCCTGTCCTGTCCCTCTGCTTCGGAGCACAAACCGCTGATAGGGTCCTTGTTCAAAAACTCCCCAGGGGCAAGTATCTTGCCAAATTGAGCATATCTATATATTTTAATTAACTCTGCTTTCAGTTCTCAGGATTGAGGGTACAGGCCTCTGGTTTTAGGGGATGGGGTAGCATTTCCATGACATTAAATACGCTACCCAGAATGCATCAGGTCCGGTAGTACCCGGACACTGCAGAAGAGGGTTAGGGTGGGCTGTTTATGAGGACAGGCATACACAGAACCTCATGAAGGTCTTAAAAGCTGCAGAGAACCAAAAAGCTGTGGCAGTCATCAGGTTGCATGGGGGGGGAATCATGAAATCATTCTTATATTTGAGGATGCTGCATGCTGAAGCAGGTCTCTGACAGGGTCAGCTAGTATTGAGATAATAACGAGGGTTTGTATTAAAAAAATATATATATATATTTTAATGTGAATTAACACATAGTGTTTGTTCAAGCTTCCTGTCCTTGTCCTGTTCCAGTAGTACAGTGTGTGGAGTCTGCTTCCCTGTTTGGCAGTTCTGGTCATTCTGGACTGGCGTCCCATCTACCCTCACCATAGCAGCTGATCTGGAAAGCAGATGGATCCAGTCCTGAATTCAATGTGAAGTTATTCACACTGATGCCTTGTTCTATATAAATCGTTGTGACTGGCTTTACATACACAGAGCTACAAAGGCTGTAGTATGGACAGTGAAGTGAATTAATAATTAAAAACTATTAATATTAAAAATGAATAGAGTGTTACTGTTCCCACCACGCATGGCAACACTGTTTTTTCACATCCCCCTGGCAACAGCATTAGTTGTTACTGTGCGGACAAATCAGATCCACAAAGTACTCAGTTTCTGACCTGTATACTGGATTTGCGGAACAGGTTTCTCTGTAATGAAGTGTGATTAATGTATATGCTGTGGATACTCTTATGCTGAAGTCGCGGGTGGTTTAAAATTTGCCAGTTTGTGGACCAGTGAAAAGCTGCACGGTTATTCCTGCATCTCCGCTGAAACTTGTACCCTGAGTGTGAAGTTAAGTTCACCCAGGAAAAGACGAGCATTGAGTCGCCGATTACAGCGGATCGCAGGGTAACCCTAGGAGGAGTGAAAAGATGCAGACTGTTTGCGATGCACGTGTTTGGGAAATCAGAAACCACTTGCATATAGTAATGAAAATTCCCCCCCCCCCACTTTATAATTAATACCCTCTTAAGGGCAAACCTGTAGCCAAGGCAATGTGATAGGAACGGGATTCCGACAGAGTAACTAAGAACAGGGACTGTGACACAGTGCAGTGTCTGTTACTGAAGATCGAGGGGGGGGAGGGGGGGGGCTGACTGTGGACAAAAAGTCAGAGACCGTCCGAACACTGCACCTCCCTCGAGGCCACAGACAGTGCTGAGTCACTTAAAGGATGGACATTTCACCATAGGGCTCGCCGAGGGTCAAAAATATGATGTGTCATGGAATATTCCAGCAAATTCCAGTGTCTGTAGAACGGAGAAATGTAGAACCGGAACTTTCTGGTTATGACTGCACATAATAATAAAATGCGGCAACAAATATATAAATTAGGGGATTCTGTTGCAAGTTGTTAATGCGAAGTGAATTACGCGTGGATGTCCGGGTGAGGTTACTGGTCCCCAGTAAAGACTAGGAAACAGGTGGAGATCAGATGGAGGTGGCATCAATTCAGCTGCCGATTAGGGATGAAATGGTTACCAGTTTCCCAACAGTTAGTACTACAGTATCAAATTTTACTTGGAATTAAAACTGTGGTTGATTACTGCGCTTTAAAAACTGATGTTAAATACTGTCCAGCATCAACCAAAGTTAGAGATAGTCTCCCACATGTAGGTGCACATTTTATTTGTGGTTTTCCATATAAAACATGCTGAAGTGATTTTAGTTTCAGTACTTATTTAAATCAGTAATTTCAGCACATTTTAACAATACCATGAAAATACTGATAACTGTAATAATTTTGGCCACTATAATTGTGATGCATAATTTTCACACCGTTTCATCTCAACCGGAAACTCGACCAAAGAGGTTTGTTGGGCAGTTTGTTGTCTCAGATAAAATCCTCTTACAAAATCCGGCTACATTTTCTCAGATCAGAAAAGTCCATGCAGGCACCTTGTTGAAAACACACTCATAATACTATTACTAATAATAATGATAGTAATATATTTTCTCATCTTGCCAGGGAGAGTTCTGACTGCATGGTGAACCTAATTTCCTCACAGCCATAAACCTTCAGCTAGACTGATAAATTGCAACAGCAACATCATTCGTTTTCCTGCAATGCTTATACATCATTCCAAGAAAAAAAAAGCATCTCATTTATCGATTTCCCAGCTTCAAGGTTCAAGGGAATCAGACAATAAAATGTTGCTGGTTGGCAGGTAACAGCTGTCATTCTTACCGAAATGCAAAAAGAAACACTGATATTTATCTGGTAATCAATACAGCTGTTACCTGTTTCCATAAAAAAAAAAAACAACTCACTGTATTGGAAGTGGAGGTGCAGGAAAATAAATCCTAATATAGGCAACACGTCTGTATGAGGTTTTGCCAATATCAGTTTCACTGAACTGCGGTTCAGCTTGCTTGGCTTCCCTGAACATGGAAATATCAAATGCAAAGACGATGCGATTTCAGTGCGTCTGTCCAATCTGATACACTCAAAACCAGTTACACTAAAAAGCATGTTAATTTGTACTTAAGTCATAGTCTCTGCACAAGTATATTAGCACTATTTATTTAATGAGTCCACAGATACTCTACACTCTTGTGTTGCAGTGAACCAGACAATCACCTGGTCACAGAGCATTAGTTTCCAAACTTGGGTCTTTTCCCAGCCCAGAGCGGGACTCTTGAGTTCCCTGACGTCTGTGTTTTACGTGCATCTCACAGAGTGACTCTCAGAATGCTTTCTGGAGACACGCCTCTCATTTCCGTTTTGACCCATATGGACAGAATTTGGGGTAATGATTTTCCCAAAGAACAGACTGGTAGCTGAGGTATATGTTAAGCTCAACATTTTGTGAATATTTCTGCCTGTGTGACCTTGCAGTGACAGTGCACACGGCAGGGAACTTTCCGGTCTGTCAAAGCATGTTAACATGCACTAGGAATAATTTCACTAATTTTTACAACCATTGTCCTAGTGATACCAGCATATTTCAACGTAGCTCAATCCACCTTCAAATCATGTTGAACGTAAAAAATAAATATTTAAAGCTTGTCATTCTGGAGGACCAGGAATCAGACATGATTATATGAGATCTGTCATTTCCATTGACTCGGACCGTGTGTTACATAAGCTACGTAGAAACTGCAGGAATTTCTCTTGCTGGGAACACTGGGAATATCAGTATAAGCTGTGATGGTGATCAATGATATGTAGTCTTTGTGGAGCAATACAATTTCCCTTTGGACTCCAAGCTCATAGTACAGACAGTTTTAATTCCCAAAAATACACCTTGCTGCATGTGACAGTGAATCCCCTCAACCCATCTTATAACTGCTTGAGTTGGTCATTGTTTATTTTGGTTGGAGTGGCCTCTGGAAATCATTATTGATGTAACTCCATATTAGAGACTTTATCGCAGTGCATCGGTTCACAAGAAAGCAGAAAGATCTCGTGTCCCTCGACCTGAACAACTAACTGCAAATGCAAAAAAAAACTCAGTATATGGTTATTAATAGAGCTCCGTTTATTTCATCAGTACTGCGGCGTTTCTCAGTGTAGGTGCTCAGGTTACGTCCTGGTTGCTGACGGAACATGAAAGTGCATGTCGACTGCAGACTGTGTAGAAACCGAATATGCATTTTAACGGGAAATAAAAACTGGAGTCTCTATCTTTCCCGCAGCATGAGAGCCGGAACATTTGCTTGACCCCTTCTTAAAGGGCAGAACCCTTTATGAAGTACAAATGCTGCGAATAACGCTTTTCCGTTCATATTCGATATTTACCGAAACTTAAATCCATAAGGGCCTGTACCATGCAGCACGGGACACAAGGCTAAGGTACGCCCTCGATGGGATGCTGCTCCATTACGTGCGATTTCTAGCTGCAATTTCTAGCTGCTGTTCTGCAGCCTTACCACATGTGTCTGGATTGCACCTGGCACCCCTCATTAGGGCCAAAATCTCCATGTATTCGAACCCGAGACTCTGCTACCCCCTCAGCCATCATGCAGCCGCATGTTAAACATGTATCTTTATCATTTAGGAACATACTTCTCTTCCAGTAGCCACAGATGCATTTTAGTACTGCATATACTTAGAAAGGTTTCATATTAGTTTATAGTCATATGCTATATTACAATGTAGATATAAAAGGCAGCGTATCAAAATATCTCAGAGTAACTGGCTGCTTTGTGCAGTTTAGTATGGATTGTATGTCGACATCGCTGTTTGTTTTTTTTATTTCACGTCTGCATTAAAAAACAGCAGATTTAGCATAACTTTATAACAGTCGCAGAAATACTGAAACTCACCTTACACGTACTTCAAAAGTTTAAGGATGCATACATATCAACGTAGCTGAAGTGAAAACGGTGAGATGGGAAATTAAAACCTGTATGACTTGGTGAAAACTTGCCAACCGGTGTGGATGGGCGACAGAGTGATTCTTCTGCCACGTTGTTATTTTATCTGATTTTTGATCCCGTAAGATCGTCCATCTGCCTTGTGATCGCTTTCATTTTTCATTTCGTGTATTATTATTTAGAAACGCGAACGCTGCTGTCTGATCGGTCACGTGATCGCTGTCTTTCCTCTTCTAGCGTACGAAGTGGCATTCTATACGGCATTACGTTACGTAGACTCACGTCGACTTAATTGAACTAACGCAGCTTACGTAGTACGCCGCACTACATATTTATACAACTTGAAATTTAATAGAAAGAACATTACAGTACAAGAACAGCGAGGGCTATTGCTGTGACTTGACCTGGCAATACTTCAGTCAGAGGATTAATGCATTAACCGCTGTTTAAGCTGTTACGGAGCCCCGGTGTTATTAGTGTTTATTACCGGCGTCGATGTGGCAATATCTCTTGTCAACCCTGCCATCGTTGATTAGCACATTACAATTGACTGTTAATTAACTTTCCTTTATCATTCATTGTTAATTAACGTTCCTTTATTACAAGTGATCGTAATTGGCTTTTAGGCTGTTTATGTTAATTCTGTTTAAAACGAATGTTCTTTCAGTTATATTAACAGAGGTAATATAATTTAAAAAGAAATGACTAATCCGAGTTTGGCAGTGCAAATGTATTTGCAGTAAAGGTGTATTACAATAAGACCATCTGAGTATGTTGAGTACTCTGTGAGTGTGACTCTTTATACTCAGCTGGTTGGTTGAAACAAAATCTTGGCCTGGGTTTGTACTTTCTAATCTAGAACTTTCTATCTGTTAAATGCAACGATAGAACGATTTTTAAAAATGTTAAACATATAAATCACTATGGACATGCATATACAATGTAGGGATATTTTTTTCGTAGAAATCGTGTAATCCGACAGCATGAGTTATTAAAATCAGCTCCTGCCGAACGTGCACCATGAAACCCTCCCCTTTTCCTGTCCCGTCAGCGTCTGTGATGCCGCTTCATCGTGACACGCTCCTCGGTTCACACAGACACCTGATCCCACCTCTTTAATAGCATGGCCCTGGCTTTTTTATAATTTATTTTCTCGCCTTGCCGTCTGGCCGGCCGTGCCGCTGTGGACCCGCCGCACTTGTCATTTTCATTTGACAGCAGTGATGATACTGTTATGAATACGGCATGTCTCACAGAGCCAGTGAGGTTGACATGTTGACAGTTTGCTGTGATTTAAAGTTTATGAGGAATGCCAGGTTCTTCTGGGTTTTCCATTCAGGCCGTGTGGACAATTATAGAGGGGGGGGGGGGGGGGCTCAGTTTGTACTGCAGACCTTTAAAGCCAGACAGCAACCCCCCACCCCCGTTGCTGTACTCCCTAACACTCTGCTGGTAGCTTGTTGTTGCTATAATCTGTTTTTTTTTTTCTTGATTAGGCTTAACACGCATTGCTCACACACGGCAAAGTGCGGCTGGCAGCTGCTGTCCATCTCATATGGTGTTGCTCTTAGGAAACAGACGTATTTTGCCAGGCTGTGAGTCGGACTGGTATTTTGTGGAGCTTCTAGAAATAGTCTGACCTCCTTCTCGTTTTAGAGAAATCCTCCCACATGTATTTGTGCTGGAGGATGCCTGAAATCTATCGGCCAGTCTTGATTGCTCTTTTATTTTAATTTGAAAGAGAGGAATTGATTTGTATATGAATAAATGTTACTGAGTGCTTACCTCAGCCCTGACAACACCCAGGGGAGTGTGTGTGTGTGTGTGTGTGTGTGTGTGTGTGTGTGCGTGCTAGTGCAGCCGTGCACACAGGGAGGCTGCGTGCATTATACGTCTGCAGTGCTAGATAATTCCCAGTCACACTCTCCACTCTCCCTCCTTCAGCATACGTACACTCAAGTGCTCGCTCCCTCTCTCTCTCTCCCTCCCTCCCTCTGTCCCTCCCTTCCTCCCTCTCTCTCTCGCTCCTTGTGTGTTCCTCACAGTCACGCACTCGCGTCCGCTGCAGGCACGGTCACACAGGCAGGAGCGCCGCACGGCGAGTCCAGAGGCACGGACCCCCTTCTCCACTCCTCTCGGCTCTCCTCCTGCTCTCACTCACCCAGCACCTCCAGACCCCCCTCCCCCCCTTCCCCACACGTCCCTCCTCCTGGGCCCCCGCCATCGGAGCGACGCTGTGAACGCTGCACTGGAAGTCGACAGAGGAGGTGGGTGCTCGCTTTCCCTCGCTGTTAGTTGCGGGTGACTGCAGCGCATGGACATGGGGGGGGGCGGGTGGTAGACAGTATCTGGGTTCCTTGCACTCTGCTTCCATCTCGCTGCCCACTGTACATTATTTTGCCCCCCCGCCCCCCACCCACCGCATTCCCATCTCCCCCCTGTCGGTTTTCGCCGCTCTTGCCGCATGTGGAGATGCGCAGGGGATGGATCTGCTTTCACTGTCGTCGTTGGGCTTTTTTCCCCCTCCTCCTTCCTTTTTTTTAAGGCCTGCACATGCATGAGTCCCAGGCCCTCCCATTTCTCTGACTCACAGGGGGGTCTGAGGGTAACACCAATGCATGCGACGCATGTCCCTGCCACTTGTGTTTCTCCGAAGCCGGCGCTGCTGGTGTGTTTACTTTGCGAGGTGAGCGTTGGTGGGGTGGGACTGACCTTAGTGTCATATCTGTAAGTGTCTCGTTGGCAGCTCGATTAGCTTCGCGGCTGTCAGTCAGCCAGCCTATGGATCCGGCCTCGTGGATGAAACATTTCAGGCCAGCTTCTGTTACGCACGTCTCGTGGTCCCCCTGCGCCTCATGGTGCTTCTTGCTGCGGTCTGGATCAGGCGCATACGTGCTGTGGTTCGGTTTGGTACAGCGGGCCTCCAGGCACAGGCCGGCCGGGTACAGTGACCTGAGGATGTGGAGAGAATCGAATGTTGTGGTGGCATTTTCGTCAGGCCGCAGGACCTCGCTGGATTTGCCTAACAGCCCCCCAAAGTAATTTGTAGACTCTGGGTGCTGCAGACTGAGGCGGATCGCGTCACAGAATCTGTCTGATCGCATTTATTCCCGCGTTTTGTGTACATTCCGCTGTTCCTTGTGAGGCCTTAATGAAACCTAAAGTGGGTCGTCGGTGTCTAGGACACCAGGAAGCCGCTGTCAGCAGGGGTTCTGCTCCGCTCCTTACAGACATGCCATGCAGAGCTAATGGGTGTTGGTCCGTGTGGCCGAGCCTCTGCTGTTTCCCAGTGGCAGGTTCCCTGGCCATGCTGAGAAAGCTGAGCCACGATGGCAGAGGGGTCACGGGGTCATGGGGTCACGGGGTCACAGCATTACTTGTGAAGGGCAGGGTTAGCTGCGGGCTGCGAATGAGGGGAGCTCCTCTTTACCATCCATCCATCCAACCATCAGCTTAACCTGCTCAGGTTGTGGGGCTGCCGGGAACCAGTGATTCCTCCCAGTGATAATCAGTATGATATGAGCCCGGATACGGAAAGTCGAACACGCTCTGTGAGAAACAACGTGGCTGTGTTCAGTTCACCTTGGGCTGTTCGCCTTCAGCAGTAATTTCCGCGTTCAGTCGCAAAAGCAGCCCTACAGAACGATTCAGTTTATACTCAACCTGAGACGTCCTCAGTCAGGCATACTGCCAGGGTCACTCTGGACATTTAGTTATGTTAATCTGATGTATTACGTTTCTGATACAAGATGACACGCTACTGCATTATTACACTGCGTTTTATTTTATCTCACATGACAGTATCAGTTGGGGTATTTTATGGGCATTAAAATAACAACATTAAACTGTATGCTTTGTTTGCACGAGTACTTTGGGACGCTCCAGCTCACATATCCCATCTCGCTCTCCCTTGAAACATAATGCATATTTTCGCAGTGGGGGGTGAAGATTGGTATCCAAATGCAGGATCAGACCATGTATCTGCCCTCCCCCCACCCTGGAGCATTTCAGGGGGGAGGGGGGTACAGGCTTTTCCTCAAGGGCCTGGTGGAATTGTGACTGTTCTCCGGAGGATGGGATTTGAACCGGCGATGTTCTGATCGGTACCACGGGCCAGAGTCACTGACCCCTTTATCCCCCCCCCCCCCCCCCCCCTAATTTTCAGAATGGGCAAGTAAACTACTTCAGGAATGAGCAGTTTGGCTACAGCCTATTTAGAAAAGTGCTATCCTGGGATTTATAATAATAGATTATGTGATGGGGGGGTGCAGTGGTGCAGTGGTTAGCACTGTTTCCTCACACCCCCGGGACCTGGGTTCGAGTGTCTGCCGTTTCGCCATGTGTGTGGAGTTTGCTTGTTCTCCGTATGTCATCATGGGGTTTCCTCCAGGAACTACATTTTCCCCCCCGTCCTGAAACATGCTGAGTAAAACCTGAGTTGCCAGATGGTCCACACTTCTCCGTTCTTCTTAATGATATGTGTTATTCTCTGGATGCTGCAGAACCTCACGTCCCTGCAGAGGACAAGTAGGGATTGTAAATTACTGGCTTATGTTATGAAAGTCTGACAAAGTGATTCAGTATCGGTTTTACTGTCAGGTATTTATTTACTCAACGTTTTGTAAACCCTCATTAGATGTTTCACTGTTGCTTATTCAGTATCTGGTGTCTGTTAGCAGGGTTACAGAGGAGTCATTTGGCCAAAGGTGAGAGTGTAATTATGCCAATATTATAGTGTAGTTATATTTGTCACGGGCTGCTATTTGGGTTGTAAGTAAAACCGGCCTTTTTTGAACGCATGGTTGTATCCACTTTTTTGACAAAGGCTTTGGCCAAAGAAGAAACTTCAAGAGGGTTTCTGAACTAAAGTCCGGCAGATTGCACTAAAAATTAAAATGTTCTAGTCGTACCTTGTAAAATCGGACACTGGCGTAAGGGCGCTGGTACCGAGCCACCGTTATCGCTGCAGGGGAATCGGCGGACGGGGTTCACCCCGGAGGACCCGCTCAGAGCCCAGAATGCACCAGAAAACTGAAGGGGGGAGGGGCTTCCGGGGATACGCAACCTGCCCGCTGAGGCCTCCTCTTTCTGCTACCTGCCTGGCCTTTTGCTTACTAAGAAGTGCAGAATAGCCTCTTCAGCAGCATTAGAAGCAGGCCGGCCTGGTAAAGTGAGCCCCTTGCTAATGTGTTATTGATCAAGCTTAATATGGACTCAGCTCGAGTGCCCTAGACGGGGGCGGGGGTGGGGGGTCCATTTGGGAGGTGATTGCGCCCACTTAGTCAGCTGATGTATTTCTGGGATTGCACTGCAGCTAAGGAATGAGAAATGTTGCGTGGGAAATAATGTGTCATATTTCTGGGATGTACATTATTTACGCTGTTTTCCATGTGGAGTGCATCTTTGGAGATGAACATTTCAGTGTTAATGGAGCAGCATGTGGGCGTGTGTGTAGGGTAATGAGATACTTTAGCGCTAACTGGGTTACCAGTTAATTCCCTTAGTTGTCCATTAAGTGTGGGTAGCCATGTACATAAGAAAAACATAAAATGGCTTTAATCACTTAATTTGTTGCTTGTTCTAATGGGCACTGGGGACCATCTGTATGTGTAGTTCAGAGAGTATTAATTCAAAGGAGAAGTGCGTAGAAGATGGAGCCTTTATCTCAGGACTGCTGTGTGGGGGCTGTCTCTGGGGTTCCTGGGCGGCCTCTCCGGTTTGGGGGGGCCTCTCGGGTTCGTGGGCGGCCTCTCCATTTTGGAGGCTGCCTCTCAGATTTGGGGGCGCCCTCTCGGATTCTGAGGCGGCCTCCCAGGTTTGGGGGTGGCCTTACAGAGATGGGGCAGTCTGTCAGGGCGTACAGCGCTCTTTGGAGTGTAAGAGGGGCTTCTCCCCTCAAGCTCGGTCACAGGGTGGAGAACCAAATCTGAAAGATGGCCAGGAGTAAAATCCACAGGGCTGTGTGATGCAGGGATAGGGTGGGAGGTGGAGACCCTTGTGTGTTTAATATTATTGGTGATTAGGTTATAGGGACTAAATGGATCCCCCCCCCATAAACCCCACCTTGCAGTGCCAAACTATGAGATACATGATATGTGGTTATTAAGCTAACGTTTAGCTGGACTTCATGAAGCTGACCATGTGTTGCAGGCGCGATTACTGCTGTGATGGAGGGGCTTTTCTCCCATAATACTGCTGTCCCCCCCCCCCCAGGGCATCATGCAGGGCCACTGAGAATTAATATTTGGATTTTAATCAATTCTCTTTTATGTGCATTTCCTCAAAACCCGAATTTTTGTGTAAATGTGTTTGTTATTGCTGCGGACAGTATTTATAGGTTTTTTGGTGTGTATGACACACTACAGTATTATATCGCCTTCTTTTACGGCCTTGTAACGTTGTTCTGTGTGTGCAGTGCATGTGCGGTTGTCGTTTTGGTGTTCTCCTTGTGTTTACGTGGGTTTTCTCTTGGTACTCCAGTTTCCTTCCACATTCCAAAAATACGTGGTTATGTAAATTGGTCTCTTTGCACTGCTCTCAGTGTGTGTGTGTGTGTGTGTGTGTGTGTGTGTGTGTCATTCTGCTCCCTGTGATGACTCTTATCCTGCCTAGGGCCTTATGCACAGCACACCTCAGCAATGGATGGAGGGAAGGAGGGAGGCATGGATAGATGGCTAGTTGGATGGAGGGAGGGGTGGGTTGATGGAGGGAGGAATGGAAGTCTAGATGGATTGAGGGATGTCTGGTTGGATGGATGGAGGGATAGATGGACGGAGGGATAGATGGGTGGATGAACAGCAGTTTCTGATGAAGCGCTCGCATTGATTAGCTGTACTTAATGTACTCCATAGCACGTTCCTCGCTGTTTAACGCCCCCCCCCCCCCCCCCCCCCCCCGGGGGTGCCAACTGTTGAATAAATAAGTGGGGCATTGAAACACCCTGAGTGCTCCCCGTTCGGCTCGGCCCGCCCGCACTTTCTCCCGCCTCAGCTCCGTCTAGAGTTCCCGGCATTAAATATTGAGCAGCGTGAAAGCGGAGGCGGCGGGATACGATCAAAGTCACCGCGATCCGGCCAGCGGCGCGCCGGGGCTGATAGCATCTCCGGCAGCCCGGCGACAAATTGCTTCCGGCAGGAGGCTTGTGTTTTATCCTGATCACGATGGCAGCCGCCTGGCCGTGGGCAAAGCCGCTAAATGGACACGCTGCTCGGGGCCACGTCAGGCTGCTCCCGTGACACATTGGACGCAGGCGAATCAGGTCATCTGGGCCCAGCGCCGGCGCCGACAAAAATCCGTGAAGGTGAAGAGTATCGGCGGGAGAAATGAAATCGGCCTGTGACGCACGGTAATCCTGCCAACCGCGACTTGAAGCCTCGTTACCGGGGAAACGCTCGGTTAAACCCAAACCACTGACATCCTCAAATCCGTTAATTTTGTTGCTTTTTAGGAGATTATTTCTATGCTGTCTTAGTATTATTTCCTTCCAGTGATGTCATTTTTAGGACCCCGTGTCATCCTGGTATCAAGAAGGTCCAGATTGTTGAAACAGCATCTTGATTGATGTTGCCGGTAAAGAAGCAGATTAGTCACAGAGTCCCGACACGAGTGGGAAGATCTGGCGGGCAGCCTTGAGGCGGCCCCTGGGAAAAGCAGCCGGCAGCTTGTGCTACAAATCGGGACAAAAGGTACAAATTGGAGAAGCACGTGATCTTGAACTGGAGCCGGGAGGTGTGATAGGTCTAGCCTGGCCGGGGATCCCCCCCCCCCGCCGTGACCAATCGGTGTCCTGCCTGAGCCCAGGAGGGTGATGTTGCCGCCTCAGCAGGCTGCCACTTGAGGCTCAGTGAACTTCACCCCCGCCAGACGCTCGCACCTCTTCGGGTGGCCGACGGCAGCCTCTTGGCCCTAAATCCATGGCAACCGGGGCTAGGGGGGGGGGGTTAGGTGTGATACAGGAGGTAACAGAAGTCATGGGTCGCATTGGGGCAGATCAAATGGTCACAGTGTCAGTGCCAGGGACCCAGCGGCCGGTGGGAACGAGTCACACAAAGAGTTGACACATTTGCCGCAGACGTGGTTGAATTGCCTTTTTAAATGTAAGACAACTGAATATGTTTAAATGTAATGTAAATTAGCACGAATGTAGCATAGAGTCAGATTAAAAATTACTTCAAGTTTTGTTTTTCAGCCATGATTTTTTTTTTTTGTTTGTTTTTTACCCAGAATCCATCTTCCTTTCTGAGTGATGGTGTAACACAGGAGAGCAGCGCAGTAGGAGAAGCAGATCTGAAGCTCTTGCCAGTGGCCTGGATTTTAACTGACATCACCTGTCACGGGCCTTGCCGTGATTCGTGTCTGCCGCTTATTTCGTGGTGAGACGTGCCAGCTGTCTGTCGGTTTAAGACAGGCGGGAAAGAGGGGCCTGGTGTTTCAGATCCACAGGGGAAGCTGCCACTGATATTTATAAACCAAACGGCAGCAAGTGATGACAGTCTGACTAATTTCCTACATCCACACTTTTCATGTTGATGCGGGAATATCTCCACACATCTCCACACATCTTTTGCTGTCGTGTTAATATTTTACTAGTTTACTTGGTGATTGCCTTCTTTATAGTAGTTAATCTGCAATAAAAATCATTTTAATTTTAGACCAGCTAAAGCACAATATCCAAGAGCTACATAACAGCGGGTAGAATTACAAGCTGTCTTTAGTCTCCTTGAATTGCGGCGCCTTATGAACTTCGGCACGGGCTGCATGGCGAAAGTCCTCAGGCACTCTGAGACTGAGCTAAATTTGATTGTAAAACAGCACTAAGATGCCGCATGGCCAGGCGTGAGAGCCCATGAGTACTGACTGGCTGAGCGCTTACAGAAAACATTTGTCTGGTTTGTAAGGCGTATTCTGTCCGTTCCTGAGAAGGAAGTGAAAGAACGTTTCCACACAGAGGGTGATAAAAACTGAAGTTATTTTTAACATCTCCTTGCTTTTTTGCGATGCTTTCTCTGTTATCTCTGCCTCTCCAGCTGGCCACATTTACACTGCAGCGCGCCTGTCTGTATCCCCACCTGAAATCCAGCGATAAGGCCATCACAGGATGGCGCTGATGTACACAGCCCATCCATCCCCTGCTCTCTGCAGCTGTCCTCCACCGGCCCTCTCCGTCACCGTTTGTCGGAACCCTGTCGCAGAGGGTCCGGTTGCAGCATTTCTCGGCAATAAGTCCGCCGATCCATTTTCCGCTTGTGTTCTTCGCTGCTCCTGACGGGCGCCGTGGACCTCCAGCCCCAAAAAGTCCCGGCTCCATCTGCAGCGAATCCCCCCCCCCCCCCCCGGGAGACATGGCTGAAGCTGATCGTACCTAACGGAGCATAATCAGTCTGAATGTAGCTCTGACCTGTTCATTTGCATATCGGAGTATCAGGGCTGCCAGCTTCGGTCAGCTGGCTGAAGTGAGATTTTCAAGTCTGCACACGCATTCGCATGTATGTCACAGTTTTATTACCTTGTATATGGTCTGTATGGTTTGCAAACTACCTCACCGCTGCTGATGTAGCTAATTTTAGGCCTGTAATTGAATGATTTACATTTGCCGTAAGATTTCCTGCGTGAGCGGGAGTCGGACTGCGTGAGTTTCATGCCAGATGCCGTGTCAGCTGGTGACTTGTAGTTTTGCCTTCACCTCTTTTAAAGCTACATGTTTGCATTAGACCGAACATAATCGGAATCGGTTTTATTAGCCAAATATGCAGGCATACAAGGAATTTCACATAGTGTATTTACTCCAAATATACATAGAACAAACGGAAAACTAAAGCTGAACGAAACTAAGACGAAAAATAAGGCAAAGGGTTATGATAAGTCAGGCTAAACAGTAGCATGAGATTGTGTATTATAAATAAATGAAATATGTATATAAGTTGTAGAGTAAAATGCAGAGGTGTAATAGTAGTGCAGCTGCTTGGGGGGGCAGCGGGGGGGTTCTGATGGAGACTTCCCCGTCTGAGGAGAACTTGGAAGAGTTCATGGCTGGGATGTATGCAGCGTTTGTACAATGTAAATGTTCTAAGCGGGGTGTAGGAGGTTTTTTGGGGTCTATTCGCACAGGTAAAGCGGCGTTTCTGTGGCCTGGGTGTTTTCGCAGAAACGTTGCCGCCTCCCAGTTCCTGGATGAATTCGCCAGGCTGGGTTATTAGCAGGAAGCTGCGGCCTCATTGCCTCACGCCTCCTGCGGGGATTTGGCTGCAGCCGTGCTTGTGCATGGTTTGCCCTCCCCACATTCGCCCGGATTCCCTCCAGGTACCCCGGCCTGCCTCCCCCCCGAATAGCTGGGACAGACTCCAGATCCACGTGATCCGGCCCGGATCGTTGGTCACTAACGACTCACCTATGCTGCTGTCCGCTAATTGCACACCTTTTTATTTGGGATATTCTCTTAATAAGGGCGGTTGGTGAAAAGCCCCCGTGTGTCGGTGACTGAACCGAGGGACTCCTGCTCACACCCGCCTGCTCTCCCAAAGGTACACAGACCGTGTCCGGTGTTAAACCCTGGCATAGCGGATTGACAGATGCATTGCGGGACAGCCAATGAGTTCATTTTAGTAAAACATGCCCGCCTGTTGGTGGGTGTGTGTGTGTGTCTGCGTGTGCGTTTGTGTGTATGTGCCTGTTTTAATTGGGGGACCGTGGCCCAAAAGCACAGAATTTTATCCATCTGTATTTTTTTGTTTGTTGTACTTCTGCTTTGGACGTCTCACTGGCTTTGAATGCAATGAATGATTCCTACAATACAGGCAGTCCCTGGGTTAATAACTGACTTACGGACAACTCATACTTAAGAACGCATCACCATAAAAAATTCGGGTTAAATACGATGGTTTGTAATGAGAAATGCACACACTTTGTGGCGCTCATGAAAACGCTGCTCAGCTTCAGCGGTTCGTCCACTCAAGGTACAGTTCAGTTCCGATTGTAGTTACTTTTACTACTGTATAATTATTATGTACTGAGATATTTTTCCAAATTACCCCCAAATTCAACTTAAAGAAACTCGGGGAAAGATTGTTGTTCGTAACCTGGGGATTGCCTGTAAACGTGGTCATCTCTATTAGTAACTGAAGGTGAATATGTGTGTATATGTGAGTGTGTGCATATACTATATATATAAAAAACACGTCTCCATTTCTAAATGAATTTTGGGTTCAGGAAGCACAGAGGAAATGGTTGGGAACACCTGGAGGTTATATTTTTATATTTCTATATTTTTTCCATCACTGGCACAGCAGAATGCACAAAACCCGGAGAGACGAGGGTGGTTCCTCTCTCTCGGATACATCTCTCTTCCCGTTACCTGCAGCACGTCCGTCCATCCGTCCATTCAACCATGAGTTTGGGGGCTCACAGGACTCTCAGTTGGCCTGCTGGGGAGCCTGCGAGACACGTTGTTCTGCGGGGTGGTGGTCTCACTCAGGGTGGTTTCCTTCTGCTGAAGGTTAAATCAGGTCACTGGAAAAACGCAGCGTGTCTGCTCACCAGCAATAAAAAGCACAAGTCGCACAAATTGCAGCACAGCTGGAAAATGCATCAGCTATGCAGCAGCCTGGGTTAATGGTTAGCCTTAAGTTTGGCATTTGGGTGCCTTGCTTCCTGGGACTTTGGGACAGCTGGTCTTGTGATGGCGCCCTCTGCAGGAGAGGTCTGAGCATAGCGGTTCAGCTTGGAGGCCGATCGCATTTCACATGCTGCAGGGATACACCGCAGCAGTGCTGTCGCATGCGAGCCATCCTGCCTCCCTGCGATGAGTCCGGGGGCCCCGCTGAGCTGCCTTCTGTCCGCCCCCCCCCCCCTCCAAAAGCCCCGCCCCAGCTCACACAAACCACCAGGTGCTACACTAGTTAAGAACTTGTTCTGAAAGGTTGCTGGTTCAGCCCCTAGGAAGCTTTACTTCCTCCTCCTTTGTCAGCGGGCGACACACACTGCGAATACCTCACTTCAGTCAGGAAAGCCCCGGATATAAACATAAAATGCAGAACAGTCACCTATGGTTGAAAGTGCTCATGGGAGAAATGGGACTTTGAAAGCCACCGTGGATGAGATTAACGTGGGCTGTCAATCACTGCCTGGTTTAGCCCACAGACTGGGGAGTGATTGACAGCTCACAAGTGTCCCGCCCACCCTGGGCTCCTAATCCTCTTTTCACTCATCTCTAGATAAAAGTGTCTGCTGAGCGACTAAGTCATGTAAATGACACACAGTCATACTGCCCACAATGCTCCTCACCTACTTGCTCACAAAAATACCTCAAATATTGCTTATCTATATTTTGCATGTAAATAGACCACAGTACTGATATGTGTTTTATCAGTCAGCGGCCATTGATCAGTAAAGTACCAAAAAGTAAAGTGATTTTATTTAATTCAGTGTTAAAATGTTCTACAACAATTTTTCATGCGTTGTATATTAATAGCTTCGTAACCGTATAATCTTGTTACTTGCTATTTCGCCGCAGTTTACCAGCATTATGTAACATCATGGATAAGTTGAAAGCATTTCTGTGTAGGTGAAATCAGGATTGTAATGTCCACCCATATATGTTCCATCTGATTATCCAATGTGTGTGTGTGTGTGTGTGTGTGTGTGTATGTGTGTTATGTTTATATTACATTTTGGGGAACAAATGCCCCCCCCAATATGATAAAAATCTGATATTTTGACGTTCTGGGGACCATTTTTGTTTGGTTACTTATGGTTAAGGTTAGGCTTGGGTGGGTGTTAAGGTCATCAGGTTGGGATTAGAGTTTTCCCCATAGAAATTAATGAAGAGTCCTCACAAAGATATAATTGCAAACCTGTGTGTGTATGTGTGTGTGTGTATGTGTGTGTCAGGAATATACAATCAAGAAAAAAAATCTCTGTTGAAAATGTTCATATTACTCCAGTTATTCAGTGACCCATGAAACATTTAATCAATTCCATGTAACTATGCAGCTGCCTAAACCATCCCTGACTCACTCAGTCCACAAAGGAGCCTGGATAGTACAATGCGGCGTAGACGGGGTTCGAAGCCCATCCCTGTCCTTTCAAGGAACGTATTTGAGGAGATAATTGCTAATATTGAGTTTGCCGTTTCGTAATTTTTGACGCCGTATTTAAAAGTCTGTAGCTCAGGTTTTGCTGTGCTGCATCTTTTCATGCATTGTAGATCATTGTTTATAACTAGCGATGGGAGGGAGTCTGCGTGTGTATGTTTGGGTGCGTGCATGCGCGTGCATGCGCGTGCGCGTGTGTGTCTTGCAGCCAGGACCGGTTGCTGTGAGGCAGAAGGTTCTGTCAGCAGGTTGCTTTAAGTACAGATTGTGTGGATACAAGAGGGCTGTGGTGAAATCTGTAGCCCTTCCTCTGTGACCTTGAGGATACTGACGCTGAAGGGTAGCAAACAGCCTTCTATCCTGCTGAAGTGCGTGAGTGTGACACGCACTAATTCACAGAAATAAAAAAAAAAACGTCGTCTGAATAAAGTCATGGGTGTGAATCGGTTGCAGTCGAGACAGACCAGAGGGAGGTCGATAGGGTTAGGGTTAGGGTTAGGGTCGATAGCTACAGAATATCACTCTGTGTGCACATGATACAGGCACAGTGCTTTAGGAGTTATGTGTGATTCAGGGCCACGCTTAGCAGCAGGAAGGGGGTCCTGTATCAGACGGTGCCCCCCATTGCACATTTTAGACTCGCCAGTTAGTGGCTTATTCACACATGCCGCTTCCAGTGAAATGCCCGAATCCAAACAGTGACTTGAAAGGCTTTAGCGAGTGAGCGGCCTAATCGTCGATTAGCTGATCATCGTTTCGGTCGATTTTCGCCCAGTAACAGATTGAGCGATTGGGACTGAGAAGCAGCTCCTCCCCCGTGGGCCTCAATCTGCAGAATCACCCGGCCGTGTGATGCACCGTCCAGCCGCACGAGGGGCGAGAGGGACACGGTCCTTGCGAGCGGAGTCACCTTTATGCTCGCTGGTAAAGTGGCACCTTTGCGGTGATGCCCCCCCCCGCGTCCCTCTCCATCTGTGCGTTTTGTCTCCGTTTTGGATGCTCCACGGCTTTCTTTTGGCCATGGCTGCCCCCGCCCTGGGAGAGCGCGCCGCCTGCGTTTCTGTTGTCACCGCGGCCCCCTCCCACCGCCTTGTACTTCTGGGAGCCCTGTGGTGTCATGGGAACGAGGCCGTGTGTGACCATGCTTTGAAATTGTTGCCCAGTTGTCGGGAAGCCAGGCCGAGTAAAAGTTCGTCTTTGAGCTGCGGCCCTGCGGATGGGACTGAGCGACTGCGATCGCTGCTGCCCCTGAAATTAGGAGGGAATGTTGCGGGTAATGTGGACTGTTTTAGAAAAAATGAGCTTTGGGGAAAAAACCCATTAAATTATCCAACCTTCTTCCAAACGAATCCAGTACAGGATTTGGGCGAGGAATTGTGGACCTTATCCCAGTCAGCACAGGGCATAATGCAGGGGACACCGAGGTCGGGATCGCGGTACAAGGGCCATCTCAGGGCACTTTTACATAATTTAAATAACATTTACTATGATTTTTATCTACAGAAAAGGTCAATTGGGTTTTATAATAGAACGTCTTTTATGGAAAGCTGTTTTATTTATATTCTGTCTTCTAAGTTCTGGAATGTTCTCAGGCCAGGCTGGTGCCTAGCTGCCCAGGCCCCCGCTTCCTCTCCCTGTGAGGAGAACACGGCAGAGAATCAATAAAAGAAAGAGCGAAGAAGCGCTGTCGCTGAAGGTCAGGACGCCGGGGATGTGATCTGATCTGTGATTCACGTCATCTCATTGCGGAGTGGATACCATGCTGTACCTCCAGCGATGTGCAAAACTGCAGAATAATTATGAAGACAAGGAACAAAAAAATAAAAGGGATCTTGCCAATCAAATGTACTATTCATTACTGGGGGACCTTTGCTGTTCTATTCCCGCGTTCATAGCTTGGGGTGACGAGTGGCTCAGCGGGTTAAGTCTATGTGTCCCTGATCAGAAGGTTGTGGGTTTGAGACCCGGCCCCAGCAGAACAGGCACGTGTCCATGGGCCCTAGGGCAAGGCCCTTAATCTCCAGCTCCAAGACTGCTGCACATTAGCTCATCCTATGCTGTAACACCCCCCCCCCACAAGCTATAGAGAGCAAGATAGGGCAGGTAAAGAGAAGCATTCCAATGTGCTTGCGAAAGTGGTAAATAAACAATTTGTCCTTTTAACCTTAAGCTGAATAATATTAATACACACTTTTCTGAATCTAATACACATAATACAGACAGAAGACAGAAATATATTACATAAATGTATTACATAAATACACTTCCTGATAAGATGCAGATGACATTTCTGCATGCTGACAGGTTCTGGGTGAACAAAGCTGAGAAGTATGTTAGACTTCAGATTTTCTCCTGGTGCCAAATTTCATAAAGTGTTTCATCAAAGTTATTTCTGCAGTAAAAAGGGGACGCTGGCTGGTGCAGCTGGGTAGCGCATGCAGGGCGTACATTCAGTCTGCCGGTTCCATTCATTCCTCCGTTTCCACTTAGCAGCTCAGCCCATAGCTCTTATCTGTATTAGTGAAAATGAATGAAAAATTATATTAAGTTAATAGTGTTCATCACATAACAGTGCCTGGTGTAATTTGATTATATCGGGGGCACCTTGAATAGAGAAGAAAGACACAAGAGAAATTACGCTTTCTGATGTCACCCGGAGACATTTCTGTTTCCCCGTCTCAGGAAGCTCAGTCGAGAGTGAAATTTGCAAATCGCCAGTTACGTGCTTTTCTACATGACTGATATTCTTTTAAAATAATGATGTGTACATTGAAATGTGAGATTACCCCAGGATCAAGCCTCGCTTCTTCCATTCTGCAAAAGTAGAATTGTCTAGGTAGTGGAAGTCTTCTTTGCAGGAATTGTATGAACCAGCCAGGCCGTTGATGGATCTGTGCACTGGGAAGCCAAGAGGCTCCGTGACAATGAACATATGAGGACTGAATGTCAAAATGGCCCTTTAAAAAAAAAAAAAGTCTTCAGTGAGAGTTTTATAGTGTATAATGCATTCAACCATTTGACCTAAAAATCTATTTCTCATCTGTGCAGTAATAAACCCAGGCTAAAAATCACTCCTTTGTTTGGTTTTGGGAACAAGAGGCAAGATAAAACTGTATATTTACATAGTAGGTGCTTCTGTCCAAAGTGATGTGTGTGGTTTTTTCGAGAGACCAGGATCAGACAGTCTTCCTCAAGGGCCCAATGGTGGCATCACTCTGTTTAACCCTAGGATTTAGCCCGGTGGCCTTTTAATCACAGGCAGTGTCCCATCCGTTTGACCTTACTGTTCTGGCTGAGTGTTTCTACACTCATGTACTGTAGCTCACACGAGATTATATTACCTGTGCCCTTTAGCTAACATGTTGTATGTTTACCTAGTTATGCAGGTGGGTGTTACAGTGGAGCTCACCCAAGGGTACAACAGCCGGACCCTCTCTTGGGGTTGGAAAAAGGTATTAGTGCTTTAATTAGCCACAATACTCTAAAATGATATATGGAGTCTTTACATGTATGTTTTAAGGGAGCGTGCAAGACTGTACAGTATCTCCCTGGGTCCTGGTTGTCTTGTGTCCGACATTCTTGTAGCCTTCAAGTAAGAAAATGTCTTTCATAAGTTACCAAGAATAAAGCTTAAAGCGACTCTACCTGCTTTCCACCTGTTAACATCGAGCCTTTGTAGCCTGCATCTGCTCAGGCTTGCAGGAAGGAAGCTGATTTTATTCAAACTGACATCCTGGAGTCGTGGGTGTCGATCTCCTGTGGGAGAAGGTCTTCAGCTCAGTGTGACTCTGCTCTGTGAGTCCTGGGTCCTGAGACTCCCGCTCCGTCCCCTGTCCCCTTTCACGTGCCTTTGTCCTCACCTACCGCATGACGAGTTATTTTAAGACGTTCCATTATGATGGCAATCAGGCACTAGCCTGTCTGAATTCAAATTGTACATGATTGCAGATTCGCTCTCCTGCAGGGCTCAATTACGGGGGAATAGTAATTGTGTCTTATCTTTTCTGCACATTCCTTAAATCTTAAATCACCTCTTTGTACATCACTTTACAGATGTAATGGAAAATTAGATTAACTGGTAGAAATTCCTTCTATACACACACACACACACACACACACACACACATATATATATATATATACATGTATTACCAGGCTTGAAAGTTCTTAAAAATCTTTGTTCTTTTCTGCTTAAGAGAGAAAACACACAAGGTGTGAAAAAGTAATAGAAACACTGCAGGAAAAAAGGCTTTAAATTTAACGTGACTGAATTACAAACGCGGTTACAAAGGTGAGTCATATTAGCCTGAATGCAAATTTGCAGCACGATTGGCTTTAATTACCTACTACAAGGAGGTATAACAATTAGCAGTTTGATATGTGAATTTTCAAAACAACATGAGGCAGCTGAGAGAGTTGAAGAGACCAGATAGTCAGTGTCTAAACTGTAGGTGCATTGCTCACAAAAACATTAAAGTTCGCATTGACAGCGAGGCATGACCTGGTTTGCCAGTCAGACTCGCCGGTGCATTAAAGTCCGCATCGGCAGCGAAGCATGGCCTGGTTTGCCAGTCAGACTCACTATCCTCAAGTCCTTTTCTGTATATTTCACATTTTGTATATTCTACATTAGTACCTACTGTACCAGCACTGGAGTGGGGATTTTTTAAAACCGAGGTCTGAAGTGCTAGACGTGCCTCCGTACGGGATTGTGGTTATTGGAGATGCAGAAAAAATTCTGAGGACTTGACCTCAGTGTCCTCAGTATTAGATGCAGTCATGATACTTACTTTTCTTTCCTATATTTTATGTACTACCTACCGTGCTATTATTTTTCTATTTAAATCATTTATTTTTTTCAGAAACTGGGGCAGCCAAAATAAGAATTTTATCGTGTGCTGCACATACGACGAATTGCTGGAATCTTGAATATAAGATGTTCACGTCTCAGTACTTGCTAGCTACTCGTCGTCTTATTAGAAAGTGGAGGTCCACCGTCGGCAGTGCTGGTTCCTCTGGGGCAGCCCTGCATATGCAATGGGCCAAATCTGGGGCAGCGCAAATCGGCGAGCTGAGGAGCTGAGGGAGATCGCAGCGGTGCTGGAGTTCGCTGGCAGTATGCCGGCTGCAGATAGGAAGGCTGCGGTGCAGACAGGCCCTATCTCACCCTCCCAGCCGGGGCACCCCCAGCATCACCTGGCCAGCAGTGCTCTCTTTATCCACTGCGCATGGAGTGACGTGCTGTTGCTGCATCCAGATCCTGCGATCCATCTGAGGAAATCATCGCTGTCTGGAAGCAGATGGGGAAGCGCATATCAGAGCTTGGATCTTGCTTTTTCCTTTATATATTTTTATAACAAAATTATTATTATTATTATTATTATTATAGTAATAATAAAGCTCCAGATATCTTCTGGATGTTCTTGTTTTTTTGTGCATTTCCTCCTGCATTTCAAAGACATGTGTTGGGCTAATGATGTATGTGTTGTGTGGTGGGCTGGCATCCCCTCCAAGCTGTACCCAGCCTTGTTCCCTGCTGGAGATCAGCTCCAGATGACCTTGACTGGGATCCGTGGACGGATAGGTGTCTTGTTCTTAGAATAGGAAGTTTTTTCTCTTGGATGCATTTCTCCAGCGCAGCAAGGCGGAGCCAAGCTCTGCGTGACAACGGTGTCCGCATGCACTGAACCGCACTAGGAGCCGGTGACGAGAGAAGCTTCGGTTCATTTTCAGATAGAGCTCAACTCAACATGGTTGCCCTTAAGCTCTTAACAAGTTGACTGCAAGGCCATCAGAGAGGTGCAGATTTAATCAGAGTATTAAAAATGTGAGTGGACACTGACAGATGATACAGGAGCAAAACACCAAGGTTAGCTGACCTCCAGACCCTTTTGTAATATTTTATCCATAATCATTGCGAGAAATGTGTGCGTATGTGTTGGGATTCATTTGGAGTGGGCTGATAGATTGAAGGATGCCCCGAGTCACTGTGCAGCGATGATGCTCCTGGGGTCAGTCTGACATTCCAGGCACTGAAGCTTGATGTTCTCCCTAAGCAAGAAAAGGGACTTAGAAACCCACAGTGGATGAGATTATGGTGCACTGTCAGTCACTGAATGGTTTAAACCAACAAGTACAAATACAGTAAGTAAAATCTGCATATCTCTATAAAACGCATCACATGGAAACAAAATATGATGGACTTACAATTATTATATTTGGACTTATATAAACTATATATAATGTACACACATCTTTATTAAACTGCTTAAGTTTAATAACTAACCTATGGAACAACTAACCTATGAAATGTAATCTACATAAAATATAGATTTTGAATAGTATGGATTTCACACAGAAAGGCATCCTGTTGTGTTCTAGGAGGTTCAGTGAGTGTTCTGCAAAGTCCCATCAGTGTTCTCTGAGGGTCTCGCAGTATTGTCTGAGGTTCCATCAGTGTTCTCTGAGGTTCCATCAGTGTTCTCTGAGGGTCTCATAGTATTGTCTGGGGTTCCATCAGTGTTCTCTGAGGTTCTCGCAGTATTCTCTAAGGTTCCGTTAGTATTCTCTGAGGTTCTTTTGTTGTTCTGTGTGGTTCCAGCAGTGTTTTATTTCTCAGGTTGTGGTGACATACACTATTCTATTGTTGTCATTATTCCAGAGAAACAAAGGAAAGTTTCGTCATGTTTTGATTTGACTTTAATACAATACACTACTGTTGACGTGTCTTCTAACCTTCATGGAAGATTTCCTCATTACAACTCATACTTCTTATAAAACTGCAGACAGGTGTAAGTTCATTTGGGTGGTAATATTTGTATCTAAAGCTAATTTTACCTGCTTATATAGTTAAATCATTTACTGCCCATTTAGCTGCTCAGGGTTCTAGAACTGGGAACTTCCTGGCACTTGGCAAAGTAAGTCCAAGTCCTTAACCGCTACGCCACTCGCCGCCCACAGAGCCTGGCTGCCGGCTTTTTCCCTTCTGCTGAATATAACCCAGAGTCCTTGGGAGAACAGAGTTACATTGTATGTCTTTATTTTTATACCTGTGTGGGACTGCTTGGCATTGCGAGAGAATCAGCGGTATTTCACATCTCTTCCACTGCTCTGTTCAGGATTGTCTTTTTCAATGGTGAGCTTAGCCTGTTGGCTAATGAAACTGCTCTCCTTCACACACACTCTCCTTCCTGTGGGTCCTCTGAGTCCTGGGAGTAAAGTGATGTATCTTTTCTTTTTTTAGTTTCTTTTTGTACCTGCAGTAGTTTGTCAGAGGAGGCGATTCCCCAGAGGACCATGCCATCTCCCTCTTATACAGTCAGGACAATTCGGATTAAGCACTTCAGCAAAATTCCTGGGTCATGAACCAACAACCTTTAGCTCATGTAAACTTTACCCCAGTGCTTCTGATACCCGCTAATGCATAGAGCCTCCTAGGAGCAGGTGTGTTTTACAGAAGCATCATGAATTCACAGCATCTGAGGTGCCAGGAGGGAATTATTGTATAATCACTGTTTTGTATGATTCACCTGATCTGTTACCTCGTGGCTTAACACTCTCGGTGCTTCCTAACTTTCAAGGCTTTGGGTAAATATGCTAAAAGCCCATTATACACACTGTTAAACCTAACACAAGTTCTAGTGTCGTACAGTCATGATCAGAGCATAGATCTCTGAGGCCTGATATACAGCCAGCGGTTTATTGGGTAAATCCTCATCAGATCATGTGGCTACAACTGAATATATACATATAACATACAGACAGGGTCACAGGCTTCACTTATTGTTTGGGATCTAAGTGATTTTGAATGTGGTCCCATTACTGGTGCCAGATCTGGTGGCTCCATGGATTTTCAGTGTCTGGAGATTGATGTGAAGGACATCTAGTTTGCCACAGTTCTGTTGTTGTATATAGCCTGTTAATTAGCGAGATTAGAGTAGAATGGCCAGGTTCTTGTCTAAATGCATAGCTCCTCTACACTTCTAGCAGTCCTGCAGGCAAATCTGGACCCTATCCAGTAATAACTAAGTGTACCTAATAAAGTGGCTACTAAAAGTCACCCATCCATCCATCCATCCATCCATCCATCCATCCATCCATCCATCCATCCATCCTAATCAGGGTCGTGGGGGCTTGGAGCCTGTCCCAGAAGCTATGGGTGCACAGCCTAGGGCAACCCAGGATGGGGCACCAACTCATGACAGTACACACTCACATACCATTCACACCTATGGGCAGTTTGGTTACTCTGCTTAACCTCCACATGTTTATGGGGAAAACTGGAGGAAACCCCACAGCAACATGGGGAGAACATGCAAACACTTGGAACCCTGACAGAGACCTGAACTGTGGTCCCAGCGGTGTGAGGCATCCGTGCTAACCACTGCACCACCATGCTGCCCCGCCTCTTAAACATATACCTAGCAATTAATGGACCTCAGACACATGTACCCAACCGGCCATTCTTCCTCGGAGACGTCCCCGTTCGCTGCACGTGGCTGTGAACACTAGTACGCAGGCATCATGGGTACAGAAGCACATCCGCAATGCACCACAACAAACCCTGACTCATATAGCATTAGCATTCTTACAAGCGGCACTCATGCACCAAACTAAAATCAGCAAGGGAAGCATAGCGGCCAGGTGGTCCTGATTGGCTGGAGGTGGCCGTGCGGCTGTAAAGTCAGGGCTGTGTTCAGAGCAGGATGACATGAAACGGAGCAAGAAATCAAGGAGTCAGGCACCTGGGCTCCACTCGGACGTACGAGGCAGATGCGACACCCGATTGGTTTATCTTGGTCGAGCTTCGGTCGTACGGAGCAGAGAGAGAGGTTGTCTTTCATTACCCAGAACTTTAAAAGGTTTCACAGGACACCTATTTATAATCAAAGGATATAATCCAAAGAAATAACATTCTTTATGTTCAGCTTCAAAAAGTACCAATTTGTACCTTTCAGGGTACAAACCAACCAATCAACCAATCAGCTGAGTGCTCTCTGAATATGACTCTTTATACTCAACTAGCTGGTTGAAACAAAACTGTGGTCTGGGTTTTTACTTTCTGGACCTGAAATTTCCACTCCTCCACTACCCACTGGTTTGGCCTACATGTCACGCTCCCCGCATGAACAACGTTATGGATTTATGGTATATCGTACTGCATAAAAGTCTTAGGTAGCCAAAGAAAATGATGTTTAAATGATCTTTATGTTGGTGTAAAACGATGCTATCATGCCTGTCGACGCGTGTCAGCTTAGCCATTTCCGAACATCTGCTACAATCAGCCTAGTATTTGTAGCGACCGTCCAGTGCAGCCATGTATTCACCAGCGCACCTCGTATAGCTAATCAATATCTCATTGACTTTTAAAACTAATTAAGTTAATTAATTAAGTGAGCTGGCAGTGAAATTTAATAAATACGTGGAATGGCTGCGGTGCCCCTGAGGAGAGGTTTGGGACCTGAAGCAGCGTTCATCTAGCCATCCACCTGCTTGGAAAACTAAGAATTACGAGTTTTTATTACGTTACTCTTAATTTGCCTGTGTTATAATGTCAAATTATGTTTTTTGTTCTAGCAGAACTGCTCCTCCTACTCAGATACATAAATTTTTTAGGTCTACCTAAGCTTGGTCCTGTATCTGTTTATATCATAAGAACATTAGACTTTAAGGAACATTGTACAGATTGTATTTCTCTAGGCATTTCCATCCAGTAAACTTCAATGACTACTTATCAGGGGAAGACACAGAGGCGGAGCCTCTGGCCCTAAATGAAAGATAATTGGCTCTCGGAATACCCCCTCCCATGTCACTCATTGATGCAAAACTTATTATTGGCTAATTGTAAGGTTGGCCCCTCTTTATGAATTATGTCCCCTCTAAGGGTCACAGCAAGCCAAGGAGCTTATCCCAGTGAGCATAGAGGCCAAAGGAGGGAGGACCCAGGGTGGGGTGCCATTCCATTGCAGAGTGCAGATCTAGTAAGTCCTGGTAATTGCTGATGTGAATTAATTTTAAGACTGCGCCTCAAAGACCCCCGTGGCCTTTTCGGGTGTCAGTACTAACAGACGTACAGTGTCAACCGATGCACCTTGTGTGTTCCTTTTGAAGATTATTCACACTTGGAAATCACATCATGCTACCCAAACTGATAGCAGCACCGCTAGTAACTAGCTGTACGTCACTGCCTTTGACCGCTGTGGTTTATAAGGGGCCAGACAGGCTCATGTGAGTTACGATGCATTTTCCAATCCCGGAGTTGGTGTGTTTGCGCACGTAGAGAGGAACCGGGGCCCCTGACCTCGTCCCCACAGCGGCCACACACTCCACAGAGGGGCTGACTGGACCTCGGCCGGCCTGCCTCAACCGCCTCGCCGGGACACTGTGCTCTTTGCAGTCACCCTCCTCGGCCATCTCCAGCCACTTCTGCATGCTATTAGTTAAAAACTCCTATCAACTAACCTCTGATTGCAAGCATCTGCTGCCTTAACAAGATCACTTCAGAGAAAACATCTAAGACCTGAACTGCCAAACTTTCAGTGTAGAATCAGTATTTGGCTGGATTTGCCAACATTCGGTGCAGAATTAGACCGTAAATACTCGTGGATAATCAATGAGTGAATTCTATGTAGAGTTATTTAAAAAAGATTTTACAGTCCTGTTTATTCTCCGATTTTGCCTTTTTTTTATTTTTGGCTGGTTAGCCCTAGAACAACGTATATCATGCTGAGGCAGACACAAAGTGACGTTTTGAGCGCTTTGATTGAATGGATTAAAAACTCGAAAATTAATAATCCATAATGGAAACGGTAAGAAAATCCTACTCAAATACGACTTTTTAATTAGATGGAACCTAAATATACGCGCTCAGTAGTAACACAGACTGAATGCATTTGGTTTAATTGCCGTTACCCTTTAGAAACAGTACCGAATTTGAGATGCTATCTCCAAGGGACTTTTTGTATTTACTTCTACTGTTAGTCTAGGAAATCCTAATCGCGCATTCACTACTGTTGGGAAATGGCGCCATCTATTGGTGTACATGCAATATGACAATTGTATTATTGTTGTTGCCTGGTACAGTGACTCAATACGTAATGCTGTTGTTTCACACCTCGAGTATCGGGGATTTTAATCGTGCCTCTATGTATATGTGGATTTGCATGCTTTCCTTGCACTTTCCTTGTGCATTGCAGAGACATATGGTTAAGCATGCCATTCAGCATGTACCACAGCCTTGTGCCTTCTGCTGTTTGGGACAGGGTATACCACCCAAAGCAACCCTGACCACCATAAGTGGTTTGAAGATAGATGTCAAATAGGAAGACGCATGAATGGGGATGCCAGTCCATTGCAAAGCACACAAACAAACACACATTTTCATAAGGGAAAAATAGCACCAGCATTCTGCTTGAACTGAAAGTCTTTAGGAGACATCTCGAGTACCTTTTGGACGCTTGCTTGAAGCAAACACCACGCACTCAGATCTGGTTCTATGTGGTGACAACTGAGCTCCTTTCCCGCTCGCCAGGCTCCATCTCCACCTTCAGAACACGTCAATGGCCATCTGCTCCAGGGTTCTCTGCTAACCTACACCATCCCATGTTTCCCGAACCTCTTAATGTTGCATTTTCTGCTGAATTGAATTGCCTTGTCTGGAAGATGCCCTGTATCTCTTGCTGTTATACACTTTTACCAGAGCATTCAGTGGAAGCTCAGCCTAGCTGCACGTACTTAAGCCTAATCAACTCCTGCACAGCACGTATGTTTGTATTCTGCTGTTTGCCTTAGCTGTGCGCTATTTTGGACAAACGTGTCTTGTAAGTGAAGTAAAAGCAAATATGTGTGGGCTGACTGTCAAGGGGTTATATTAACTCTGCTGGATCCTGTGAATTAATTTGCATTTAGGGTGAGTATTCTTAAAATGGGACGCGTGGCAAAACAGTTAACCTTTGTAGGCAATATATGTTTTTAGCAATACTTTGTTTTCTCTTCCATATAGTGTTCAAGGGGCATTAATGTGTTTAGAAAGGTATCAAGGATTTAAGACATTGAGATGATTCTGCAACTTTTTCCAGAAAGCAAATCTTCTGAAAGTGTCCCATTTTAACAATACTCCCACTATTTATTTAAGAGATATTTTTGTCCAAAGTGACATGCATGCAAGTAGGCCTGCAAAAGACAATTGTTTAAAAGGATTAATTATGTGATCAGGAGATCAACTAATCGATTAGTTTGGCCAAAACTCAGGACTTTAAAGAAATGTGCAATTACTTTAGGTCTATTTTAAAAACATCAAGAGGTATAAGTCACTTAAGTAATGCTATCCATGCATTTTGAAATATTTGCGCTGAAAATCTCTTTGCAGTGGCGGGGGCGCTAATTTTATCGCCAAGACTTCGCATTACTGTGGTACGCCATATTAACATGAAACCGCCTAAGCCTAGTGACAGCTTTAAAAACAGTTCATACAATGTTACCCATCTTAATGCTTGTATTTGTGTTTGTTGCCCTCTGCTGGTGTTCTTGAGTATTACTACTGTACACGTGCGGCGACCGTCTGTGTTCGCAGACAGTTATAATTTGCACGCGAGTCAGCGCACGGCCATGTGCAGTAATGGCTCATGGAAGAGTGAATCATGAACTAGGCTTAACTCCAACGTCAACACCGGCGGTAACATCACTAGGTGGTGATGTGATTTTGTGCAATTTACACAAATATACAAACAAACCATGACAAAATGTGTTGTCAGCTACTTCTATTACCGATTATTATCCACGCTAATGATTAGCTGCAGCCTTGCGGTGGAGCATTTGATGGTGTAATCGTTCTACCGAAATCAGCACTTGAACCTTCTAATCGCTGGCGCAGTCTCCACACCTGCTGAGCCGCGCACCGTAAAGGGGTACGGATTGACTGGGTTTGGGGGTATATAACCTTCTTGGGGAGGGTATGGGGTATGGATTGAGTTTATTGACAGATGTGGACTGACTCTCGTTTTCTTCTCAGAGGCCCTCTAGTGGTGAGAGAGAAACCGCCTGTCTGACTGCCCACCCTACCCAACACCTGGCCCCATGTACCCCGAACCCACCACAGACTCGCCTGCCCGCCTCTCCCTCCGACAGACGGCCTCTCCGGGCATGATCTACAGGTGAGTCACAACCGAGCACTCAGCTATCTGTGTCTTTATTGGCATCGCTTAGATTCCCTCCTTCTGAAACATCTCAGACGCCAACGGAGCGTTTTCCTCAGGTAACAATCGTTAAAGTGAAATCAGGCCAGATTTTATGTTCTACCTGCTTGTAATATTACTCATTAATATGCCTGAATATTTTACCAAAGGATGTCGGGGTACATACCTTGCGGCAGTAAGGTGTGGCAGGTCCTATCAACCTTCAGGGCCCTTCATGTCTTGACCGCTATGCCACCTGCTGGCCAGCTGGCAGGATTGTAAATAGATAAGAATTCATCACGACTCTCAACCACACAAGACTTTAGTAAAGATCATGCAACGTAGCTTTCTGCTGCATCTCAGCATTACAGTTCAGACAGAGGCACATTACTTATGTCAGCTGTAATTTCACCGGTTGTAACTTTCTGTTATTAACTTTTTAACCACGGAAAATACAAATGACAGCTAGAAAATTATTTGACGTGAGCTTGGGTAAGGGAAACCGCAATCCGCATTGTGGCATTCAAGTACTCGATTTTTTTTTCATGAGAAATGCAAATTTAAAATTCAATTAATCAGCTTGCAAAGCCGCCGTCAGTAGTACGTTAACCTTGACAGCATTCGGAGGAATATCAAATTAATCACCTTAAAGTGTGCACTTTGGGTGGGGGGCGCTTCCAGGCGTCACCGGAGGACTTCACCTTGTGTCAGAATGCGTCCCGTTAAAGCCCAGCTTATGTACCGAGAAGCACAATGAAGTCCTGCCTGCCAGCTTCCGCTACGGGAATAACAAGTGACTTTTTATAAATAAATCGACCGTCTGACGATAATCATTTTTATGATGCAAGCAGTGGAAAATCAGTTTTGCGTACCAGCACTGCTCCTCCCGGCACCCTTAGGCGCTAATGCACGCTTCATTGTGAGTTCATATTGTCTAATACAGCCGTTTACATACTGAGTATATAACCGCGATAATATTATTTGTTACGCAGTCATTCTGTGGTGGAATTCACACCTGTTTTGCATTTTTATTTCATGTGAGGCGTGATGGGTTGGGTTAATATATCATTTCTTGCGATGCTCCGTTCGCGTTCCCCTGGTATGTAATTAGTACGGAGAGGAAATTTAGCTTTTCAAAAACCAAACACTAGGGGGCGATGCTTCTGCAGAGATGAAATTTCGCAACCCTGTGAAACAAGGGTAGGCAAATACATGAAGTGCATTTATCTGCAAATGTGACGTTTTTGAGTTTATGAGTGTTCTTGGCCAAAGTAATACAAGTGACCTGACTGACCGATGTTAAAGGTCCCTGGATCTCATTGGATGCTTCTCACGCTGTGAAAGTCACTTAAAACCTGTACAGACACTCTGCACTACAATGGTGTCAAATTGCAGGCTGTGTATCATTTTTACAACATAACGTATCTCTGAAAGACACAGAATGCATTATAACCCTTGTTAGCTGCTTTGTACTATAATTTATCCAAGTAAATTCTTTTGGTTTGCTTACTTCGTAGGTATATAATTATTTAAACGTTATTTGTAATGATGACTCAGCCTGTGTGCCTGCTTTACCCATCGGTATGGACAGCATTTGCATAAAATAATCAAACAAGTATATTCATGTCAGCCACAAAAGGAACCCCACCAGCCAATGGCTTTGCGGCAGGAACCCCACCAGCCAATGGCTTTGCGGCAGGAACCCCAATAGCCAATAATTTTGCAGCATTCTCCTTTCAGTGCTGATTTTGTGTAGTAGTATGTCTGCTTGGTCATGTTCACTGTCTCCTTACTGTCCAGCTGGCCCTTATGTTTTCATGCCGTATAATCCGACCTTTTCTGAATTCTCTCTCTTGTCTGTCTGTCTCTCTTTTTCTGGTACCAGCGCTCGGTATGGGAGTCCCAAGAGGCAGCTGCAGTTCTACAGGTACTGGCCACGCTGACCGCCGATCCTGCAGGGTCCTAACCTCCTCCCCTTTCCATCTGTGCTTCGTGGTCATGCTTCCCTGTCCTGCATGTCACCACCTGCTCTTCACTCTGCAATCTGATTGGCCAGCTGGTATTTCAGAGTGGTGCCAGATGTGTGAAAATGCCTTTATTTTTAACCTGCTTTAACCAGGCGAGACGCAGCAGGATGTGAGTGTGGGCCGGGGGTCTTGTTTGACTCAAATCTTGGCTGGGTTGCCCCGTTCCTGTCTGTGCCAGTGTTGCCCTCTGATTCTTTGCCCAGCTTGGTTTTGGACAGCTGGACCCGTAGCTCTGCTGCACAGTGGTAGAGTTTGTAATGCCCAGTCTGGAGGTTGGCGCTCTGGATGTAGGGAGCGCTTTAGTGCTCCTGTTTTCGGCTGTGTAGGTGAGCATGGTGTGGGGCTCTAGCAGAGCCTGATCCCAGCGAGCTGATCAGTGTGTGACCGGCCTCTGGGGAACCATGGGTCTGGAGGTACAAAGCTGTGGAGCCTCTGCGGCCCGTGTTACTCCATCTTATACATGCAGTGTGAGATACACACGAGCCATTATGGGCTTTTACAACAGAAATGGTTTTGACATTTTTAAGTGCAGCACATTGTTCACCGGGAGCCAAGTTTCTTCAGACAGTACTGTGCAAAAAAAATAAAACATGCATAGTTCGTTTGTGCAGTTCTGTGTGGCATTATTATGTCATTATATAAAATTTCAAAGCATAAATGCTGTGGTAATATCCACTTGTAACTTTCACCGAGTGCAGAGTTACAGGAAGAGTGCGCTGTGCGGGGGCTGCTAGTCAATCAGAGGGCATGAAACACCAGGAAACAGAATCATTTTGAGAAACCGCACATGGACTGTGGAAGTACACACACAACGAACATGGAAGCTTCGCCTGCAGAAATTGGCCGGGCATCAAACCTAGACCCACAGAAATTTGAAGTCTTGCTCTTACCCATAAAACAGGTAAAGGCAGCAATAAACTCCACAGTCTGACTGGGCCAGGAGAGCCCCTGAGATCGCCCTCTGGTGGACACAAGCAAAAAAATTGCTGCACTGTGCTCCAAAGCCTCCTGTTTGTGCAGGGCAGGCACACTCTGTACAGTGCGCCAGTGCATTGTGGGATTACGTGTTTTTATCAAGAAGGAAAGGTTGCTTTCTGCTGATAAGGACATAAGACCTTTTACAGAATCAAACCATAATAATGAGCTGTGTATTGAATTTTTATTTGGCAAGGAAGCTATCCCTTCCTTTTTAAGTGCAAAGAACCTGCATCATGACACTGTCCGATGGCTATTGATTCATCCCCGAGTCTGATTTCATCTGGTAATGGCAGTAAAGGCTTCCTCTTTCTTCAGCATTTATTTTTTTCATTATAATGGAAGTCAGGTTGACACAAATGTACAAATAAATAATCACTAATGGTCTTAATGGTTTAAAGTTTCCTCTTAATCAATATAGTTAACGCTCACCGAATTATTCAGGCTGCATGTAAAATATAACTCTATGTCATTGCGAGGCGCTAGTGAGCATTTAAGCGTCACCAAGGGCCAAATGAATGTGGACTTTTGAAGAGCAAGAGGGTGGTCTTTATGCTGGGAGGGACGGGTTTATTAATGTGCTGTGTCAAAGCGAGAGAGAGAGAGAGAGAGAGAGAGAGCGAGACAGACAAACACAGGGTCGGGATACAGGCCCTGCCAGGCACCAAACCACAATGTTGCTCTTTTAAATCTAGTGCGAGTCTGACATTGTAGAGAAATAACGCTCCCTAAATAATACCGGCGGGCCACTTTCAGGGTCTGTCGGGACGGCATCCCAGGAAGCTCATCGACAAACCAGCGTTACATGGGGTTCCGCCCCGTGACAGGATGGCGCCGTGAGTCACTTTGACTGGACCACGGTGGTGCAGCTTGCCCCGCATACATAATGAGCCAGGTGGGCGGGGCTTTCTGAACTTCTTACCTTCCCGCTGCTTGGAAGTACGGGAATTGCAAGCTCAACCCGGACGCCATGCGGTGGGTACACTGTAACAGGAGGAAAACAGCCGGATCAGCAGTCCTGCCCTGTTCTGTTATTAATCCAGCTGATATAAATAGACAGTATATGTACATGTTTACAGTACACAGCCGCCTATTCATTCATCTTCTAACTGCTTACTCAGTGCTGGGACGTGGGGGGCCTGGATCCCATTCTAGACAGCACAGGGCACAAGACAGGGAAACGGCTTCTTACACACATCGTCAGAGCTTAGCTGCTTGGCTTCACAAATAGCAGAAGTGGATAGTTCAGGTCCAGAAAGTAAAAATCCAGACCAAGATTTTTTTTCAACCAACAACTTGAATACTCTGTGACTGTGACTCTTTATCCAAAACTGGCTGGTTGAAACAAAATCTTGGCCTGGATTTTTACTTTCTGGACCTGAACTGTCCACCTCTGACAAATAAATGAATAAATCAACGTGAGTGGTCGGGTGGACATTGTGGTTCTCTAAGTGTACAGCCGTCTGAACTAGTTAGACTTAGAGCACCTTGGTAATTTTGAAGGTTTTGAAGACATAATGCCAGGCTTTGGAGAGACAGATCTGCTGTGGATGCACCAGTGTTAAATGTTATACTGTATTTATTGGTATTCACAGTATATATGCACAAACTGGTATGTTTATCACATAGCTTGCATTTTCTCTCCTCTGCTGGGTATCTTGTGTCTTGTATTTATTCTCTGCCTGCGTTATGCTCTAATTGTTAATTGTCTATTGTTATGGTGTCACAGACAGTAGCAAGGTGTGCAAACAAACAGTTTCACTGGTCTTGGTAGTGTGGCAGTACTGATTCTGATATATCCATCCATCCATCCATCCATCCAGTACAGGCTCATAGAGGAGGGGCTCAGAGGCTACCCCAGGCAGCATGGGGTACGAAGGCAGAGGAATGTTTACATATGGTCTTCTCAAAATTATACTTTTAACATTTAAAATAATATCTTCTATCAAATACACAGAAATGTCATGTTTTATCTATAGTTCTGCTGGGTCGGCGGGTACCGCAGTGATTAAGGACAGGCTTAAGCACGTCCCTCGAAGGACAGGGACGTAAAAGTCCGTTTGGGTCAGGCGTCCTTCCATGAAAACCGCAAGGCTCTGCTGTCTCAGTCGATGGATTAATTGAAGCGGCCGCTTTGTATGGAAAAATAACACAGGCTGGAATCTTCAGGTGTGGCTCCTTTGCTGAATGGGCCTCTTTCTGGCTCGCAGCTGGTTTCAACCTGGCAAACCAGGTCATGTCGCTCCGGAATCTGGAAATTTCAGGACGTGACTTAAAGGCAGAGTATCGTACGTGTGAAGTCCTCACAATGCCAGAGTGTGAAGACAGGGATCCAGGAAGGGTGTTAATGAGAGGCGTGTTCGGCTCTATCTAAATGCCTGAAACTCTATCGGCTAAATTGCTTTTTTTTCTTTTTTAAATTGCATATATTCTAAGTGGACCTGAAGCTAATCGGAGCTAATGGCGCAGTGATAATGCTGCGGAGTCAGTATCAGGTCCCTAATCAGGTTCCTGATATGACCCTAAAGTGTTCTTTATGCACACATCTGTTTGCGTACAGGGGCTGCATGCATAAGGGGGGGCCTCCCTCTCCCACCCAACAATCAGAGGCTTTTAGCGCGAAAGCTCCGCTAAATTATTCAGGTCCGGTAGGATTTGTTGCGGTTTTCCGAACACCCTCGCACGGTGACGGGCATAAATGGATCCCCAACCCCTCCCTCACCACTCCATGGGCAGTACTGGGTCGAGGAAACCTGGGAGCGCTCTCTCTCTCTCTCTCTCCCTCCCTCCCGTCCGCTAATTGGTCGGGATGCCTCCGACGAGGCCACTCCCACTTCGGGTAGGCGGGGGGTTCGGTGGGGGGGTGGGATGCTAAAAAGTTAGAATCCTAACATTTGCTGACCGCCGTCCATCCCCCCCGATGAGCAACATGGTCCAGAAGCCGTCGTACATGAGCCGATCTCGGCAGAACCGGGTGAGTGGAGAGTTTCTTACACGCGGGGGATGGCTGGGTGGGTTTTCCTGGTGTGTGTGTGTGGGGGGGGGGTGGCCATGGTGGGATGTTGGACCGAGATGCTGCCTGTCGCTTTTCGGGTAAACGTCTGTGCCCGTGCTGGGCTGGGCCGGACTGAGCTGGTCTGGGACGGGACCGTGTTCGGAGCCGGGGGGCGTGAGTGGACATCTCGGCCAACCGCTCTCCAGACAGCTCAGCATCACTATATTTTAGTCGGGAAGAAGGTGCAGAAGCTTAAAATAAAGGTCAGTTATGTCCTTGTCGCTCGTTTTTTCTAGCCTAAGAGGTTGAAGCAAAATGAGGAGCAACAGAAACATCCTTTACGGGCTTTTAGGCTCCTCCAGCGTCACATGCGTTTGTTAGCTGGACGGGGGGGGGGGGCGATATTGGCGTCCGGGGGTACGGTGGGTGTTTTGGTGACTTTCGGAGAGTGATCCTTCTACACCCACTGTACCGAAGACGGCTCCATGTAGACATTTGTAAAAACGTGACATAAACATATACCGAAAAATATGTATGTCCCACTAAAACTGTATTATTTACCAGAAAATATTATTTGACTATCTGCCTTCAATTTGAAAGTGAACACACAATAGTTGTATTGTTGTTTGATATCCTAATACTGACTGCTATAATGTTACTATAACACTATGAAGTCCAGAATTAATTTATTCTAGTTACTGTTTGGTGACCAGGATAGGTTTTAGTTTTTTCCCATTATCAGTTATCTGTGGTCTTTTGTGAATTTAATAAATAAAAATCAGTATTTTTTTGGTAATTCCTCTTGGTTGATGTTTTCATCAACCAAATAGCTTATGATCTTTTGAACTAATTCATAAAGTTTTAAATGTTTACTAAACATCACTTAGTCTTATCCAGTAATATTTTCTGGTCATTTATTTGCAAAAAAAAAAACCCAATATTTGAATATCTAAAACTTGCTATTTGTGAATGTGTGATATGATGCACAAATTAACACCAGTTAATGCGACAGTTAATGCATAAATATGTCTAAAATTGCAGGATATGTCCAGTGCTTACATGCTCTGGATTCATTATTAAAGTGTAAGACTGTTTTTCAGGAAACTGAAATACTATCCACAGCGCTGCCTTCCATGGTCAGCACATGGCTTAGAACACGCGTGTTCCTTCCACCTTAAGAGAGAAACAGGCCAAAATGACGTAACATAAAGAAAGACAACAGTCAAGCAGTGATACCTTTACATGGATAAAGTCACCCGCGTGCCCCTCCTCTTTGTGCTAACTGAGTGGGGGGGCTCCGCTCACCTTCATATGTAGGTAACAGTGGCAAAGCGCGCAGCGTGCTCACAGACACGTCTCAGCTCTGCCCCGCTGCCGTCCTGCGTGCACAGCGCATGATGTCATTCTGACGGCTGGAAACGGCTGCTGACCTGCGCAGCCCGGGATCCTGGTGTCACGGGAGATCGCGGGCAGGAGCAGAAACATTATACGCAAATCCACTGCTTAATATTCTTTCAAGAAGATTTTTCCATAAGGACAAAAACAAACAGGTCATTTGCCCTGTGTAAGTGGTTTGCTGGAACCCAGTACACATTACAGCAAGCTAGGCAGCCTAATATTTTAATATGCGATTAGAGGGACAAGCTACTGGAGACAGATTTGTATTGTTTATGGGGAAAAAACAGGCATCATTCTACATTTACTCGGCGTCACCTGAAAGTTGTTCCGGACATTTAAAACTTTGCTCAGGAGCCAGGAATGCCATCGTAGGAAAACACACTCCACTGTGTGTTACTAAATGTAAAGTGTTCAGGCCCTTGGCTTTTGTGCCTGTGGAGGAACGGCGGGTGGGGGCTTTTCCGACAGGGGAGGAAGGGTGGGGGGGCGGGGCCTCTCTTTGGCCTTGGCCTGTCACTGTGCCGCTCTATTTTTTGACAATCACAAGTTAACAGTTCACTTAAGCGGGGTTCAAGCTAATTTAGCGCCTTTGGGGGGGGGGGGGCGGGGGGGTCTTTTAAAGACAGAGCCCTGTAAGCGTCACGACCAGCCACGGGTGAAATTGCACCCCCCCCCCCCCCCCCCTGCCAAACATACACATTCTGGAAAAATAGTCCCTGGATGACCCCCACATCACGGTCCTGCCTCCCTTGCGCATGTACACTGAAAACAACACGGCATTCACCTGGAACCAACCAGCAGGGCCCTTCGGGTTAAGGTCGGCACTGTGCCCCGTCACGTGGGGGGGGTGGACCAGTGGGTGGCGATTAGGGGATCTCTGATTACATGATGCTAGGCTGCCTGCTATCTCCTCTCCATTCTGAACCTGGGGTGCGGAAGCTCGTCACGTCCGTAAGCGGGTGCGTTCTCGGAGCCATGGCGACGTTCTTGTGGACGTTGCCACAGTAACGGCCCTGTGATCTACGCTACGCCTGGTGGGTGGAGGCGTGCTGGTGGTGCGGCGGTGCGGCGAGCGGGCCGAGGGAGGTTGTCTGAGGTCACGGTCAGGGGCGGGGTCGAGCGCGAAGGATGTTCGCCGCACAGAGGAGCAGCCTTTGCGAGGTGCGGCCAGGTGGGGGCGCCACACGCAGCATCAGCCGCCAACAAAGCGTCCCCCCCGACTGCCTGCAGAGTCCGCGGCCGGCCAGCGCCGTCCCCAGCAGTGGCGTCCGGCGGAGCAGCAGTGCCAGCAGCAGCAGGATGCTGTCGGTGTCGTGCAGTGAGAGCGTGCGCAGTGGCCTCAGCTCCTCCCTTGGTCGCTACCACTCGGACCAGGGCCTGGCTGCTCCGCGGCCCGCCGACCACGCCCTGCTGCAGCGCCTCCGCGAAATGCGTGCCGCCGCCCAGCTCAAGAACATGGAGGAGTTCCTCAGGACCAACGGCCTGTCGCTGGAGGACTGCATCGCTTACCAGACCGGCATGCGGTACAGGTAAGGGGACCAAGCAGGCACTGGTCTGGCAGGAAGTGACATGTGACCCAGTGGAGCCCAGCTTCCTGTTCTCAGTGATCGATGCATTTAACTGGAGGACTCACTGGCACCCTGTTGACTGCATGACTGACTGTGACATTCTGGTATGTCAGTGCATTTCCTTCTCGGGCCAGGAGGTGGAGTGGTGGTTAAAGATGTATACTTCCAGTGAATAGTGTATGCTTCTGGTTGGAACTGGGGGATCTGCTATGGCATCCAGAGGTAGGGCGTACAAATGCAGCTGCAGTCACATATACAGCTGCATAAAAGGAAAAATCAGAAGTGCTTTAATGAAAAGCATCAGCAATATTGCAAGAGTGTTCCTGCCATTCTTGTGGTGAAAGTCCTTATCTGCTTATAAACAGAGGGACACATGCTGGAATCTTGTTGAATGTTTTTATTGTGGAAAAAGTGATGCAGATCTGTTTTAGTGATATGACATGGGGGGGGGGGGGGGGGTTCTTCCCAGACCAGATTACGAGCTTTGTGAGAGTGACCTGCAGTGTGCTTCTTCAGACCCTGGCCTGTTTGGTCCTGAAATGGTTTTAAGAATCTGTTTTGCTCACATACCAATTCACATACCCTCCACCAGAACAGGGGCCTGTTGATAGTGCCCAGTGCACACCCTGTTTTGGGAGATGCCCAACAAAGCACCCAATGGAAGGCTGTTTTCTGTTCTCAGCCAATGGGGTTTGAGTGAGTCTGAGTGACAGTCTGATACTCCCGCCCACCGCCCGCTTGCAGCTGTTCTGTTCATTAGCTTCTGTTCTCCCTGAACATGCCTGTATCTGTTTGCCTCATATTGTTCCGTCTCTCAGCTGGCAGTGTGAAGAACAACAGTTCCTAATTAGAAACCAATGCACCCCTGTGCCAGAATCTACCTCCTGGATTAGTATCTGTCTGGGGTACATTTAACCATGACTTCACCGTGTTTTAATATATTGTGGAAATTACTTAATAAACGTGGCCAAAATGCAGCTAAAACGAGGGAACGAATTAATGAAAAGTGGCCATGATTTAATACATCATGGGAAAGAGTTAGTAAGTGTACAGAGCTGTCAGCAGTCAGATGGATATTTTAATACATTTACCGTATTGGCCGTGCAGAGAGACAGCTGCCTGATCGTAGGTACGAAAGCAGAATCTTGTGAGAGTTGGCTATCAGTTCAAGGGCACGAAAGCACAGCCGATGTGTCAAGAGACAGCAACTAACTCTAGGGTACAACAGCAGAAGTGATGGTAAGAGACGGCAGCCAATGCAGATGAAAAGTCGGACAGTCCGGCTGTATGGTATAACAGCAGGGCTGATGTCACGAAAGATCTCCGCAAACTCAAGGTTACCACAACAGTTTGGATATGTTGAGAGAGGGAACAGAGATACTGGGTATGAGGAGCTTTTATTAGTGTTCTATACCTCCACGAACTGAATGCCGTTCGATGACTGTTCCTCTGAAGCTTCAGGAAAGCTGTGTAGTATGTAGAAAATAATGTGCTTTAAGTCACATGACTGCAATAGTCCACCTCTATTGGCTGAAGGGATGAACCAGTATTGGATCATAGCTGTGTGCGATAAACTGAAAGGCATGAGGAGTATTTCTACCTGTAACGACATCACCGTCGTGCAGGTGCTGTGGGGAAAACTAAGGAGTGAAGAAGCTCTGGAAGAGCTCTCTGTTACGTCCTTGAACCAGTGTAAAGCCAACATCTAATCATGTTGGCTGTGGTTACTTCAAGAAAACCTGCACTTGTTTTTCCGTCCATACAGTTGTGCAGCTTTTAAATGGTATTGGTGTTTTATCTTTGGCATGTTGGAAATATGGACATTCAGGCATGAAGATTGAGCTTTTACTTTGAATGCCGCATGTCTGCACGGGAACAGTGTGCAGAGACACTCCATAAAATATACAGTATTATACAGTAGGTAATGTGCCTTGAATAATACAATTCATACCATCCGTACATCTTCCATACCTGCTTGTCTTCTTTAAGGTTACACACCATTTGAACCTGCTGACAATTTGGCAGCTCTTCATGTGTTTTTGGATTTTTAGTGGTAACTGGAGGAAATGCTGCAATGAAATGGTGAGAACACACACACAACTTTGCCAACACAATCCATACCATGATCAGAATATGCAGTCAGAATGTATGATCCATCTGTTCCCATAACCGCTTAATCCCAGCCAGGGGCGCTGTAAAGGGGGGGTAAACAATGACGATTCTCAGGGCCCATGACTGAGAGGGGGCCCAGAGAAGCCCCCAATAAACTGTGTTGGGGGCCCTGTCAAGATTCTTTTCATGGGGCCAAAAATCCTTAGCAGCGCCCCTGATCCCAGCTAGGGTGCAGATCCTCTCCTGGGAATGAGGGATGTAGACAGGAACTGACCCCGGTCAGGTACCAACACACACACCAATACAGGGCCAATTTAGACTCAAATCCACCTGCCCTGCATGCTTTTGGACCATGAGAGGAAACTGGAGCCCCCAGTGGAAACCCACATGAACACGGGGAGATTGTGTGAACTCCACACAGAGGGGACCTGGGACTGAACCCAGAACCTACTTGCTATGAGGCAGCAACACTAACCACTGTGTGTATGATCTGAATTAAAATATATATATTCTGTACCTGCAAAGGATGGATGTTAAGTACAGCTCAGTGGACAAATATGCGAGTTAATTAAACATTGCCTTAAAGTTCATTAAAGGTACTGCCAACGGAAGATACAAAAATAGGTATCAGACCCTGGTGGCCTCATTTAAATGGTCGCTCTCTGGGGTACTTTCTGACCCCAGAGGTCGCCTTTTCTCCACGTGCGACGTTGTGTCCACTGCAGAGGCCAGGAAGGGCTCGGCTGGGTGGTTTCACTCTTCACGGCTCCCGGTCTTGCAGCGACGGAGGACTTTATACCTGAAGGCCTGGAAGAGAAAAGCCCCTCCAGCTATCTGTCACACATTCAAGCCCGTGCTAAGCCTTGTACTCATTCTTTAGGGGATTGCTTTGACAGGCCGTCATTTCCTCCATGTGGCAATCCGTAGGAATTATTAACCTAAGCTAAACTGTCATCACAGACGGAGCTTATCGGACAGACAGCTCTGTGGAAGGTGCAGGGGGTTAGGGCTTGGTTCGAGGTGGAGTTGGAGTCAGTGCTGATGGGCTTTGCCTAGCGACACGGACGCCTCCTGTTCCCAAATCTCTTTGTGAGGCCTGAAGAGTGAACAAGTGGCACCATCTAGTGGATGGAGCCTCACACAGGCTGCCCATTTCAGGATTTACCTTGTGTATTGTTCTCCGTATGCAGTTAAAGTACATTTACAGCATGTATCCCTCCAGCTTTGCAGGTTTATTCTTGTAGGCTCGTGGAAACAGACATTAAAATACCAAAGCGCTATTTTTGCATCATGGCCAGTAGAAAGACTGCAGCTCTGTTGACACTAGGGGGTGTATGAGATACAAATCTTTTCCAGAGAGACTGTCTGACTGAACATGAATATAGCCCTGGCATGAGGATCCTCAGATGGTATGACTGTCTGTAAACTATTAGCCAAAAGGTTGCAGCGTCAGTCAGGAGAAGCAAACCGGTGTATCTGTAAGTTGTTTAAATGAGCACTGATTTCGTTCTCTTTGAGTCAAAGTGTCAACAACTACTGATGGTATCTGAGAATGTGTTTTAAATTTGAGCCCCTATACATACATACAGCTACTGATTTCATTGTTATGTCTTTCAACAACACTACACATATACTTAGGTACCAGTGTTAGAATTATAATAGTGTCCTTACATATATATATATATTCTTATCTGCACTTCCATAAACTCTTTAGAAATACTGTGATCCATATAATGTGTTTATATTATATATAATATGCTCAATAAGTACATATTTCGGCAATACTCTGCACCCACAACACTGTGGATATAGATGCTGTGTATCGGCCACAGTGTTACAATGTAATGACTGATCTTCCATCGCTGAAGTGAATCTTCTGTATGACTGAAAGAAACATCGATCTCAGCATCAGTTAATGACCTTTTCCAGGACTCATTACAATTGAGCTGACTGAGCACTATGAATATCAGTCAGCTGGGCTGTCGGGAGATGAGCAATGGGCACCTCCTTGTCTTATGTTTACTCTGGTATAGTACAGTATGCTATGCAGCCATGCAGGCCAGACAGGATCTGCCTGTCTCATACTTACTACCCAGGTACACTCACTCATGCTTATTCATACTCATTCATACTCATTGACGCTTAATCATACTTATTCATACCTCTTCATACTCATCATGCTAACTTTTACTTAATCGTAATCCATGCCCGTTATTACTTGCCTATTGTGTATTGTGTCGACACCCGATCTTGAGTTTTTGCACTATATGAGAAGGAGCCACTGTGTTTGTGGGTTTGCGCTGCAGTTCCCTAATTAGGTTAGGAATTCGAGAACTGATTGGCTGAAAGGTCCTCACACCTGGGTGTGAATAGCTGGCACAGTGGTTATCCCAAAAGCCTGCATAAAGACCGACCCTTTGCGGATAATATCTCCCACCCCTGTACTATATGTTTGTATCTATACACTATATCAGGGATCTCCAGCTCCGGCCCTGTAGAGCTACTCTCCAGTAGGTTTCCTATCCTACCCGGCTTCTGATGAGCCACACCTGTTCCTGGTATTTACCTGAGCGTTCATTAGAAGCCAGGTAGGATAGAAAACCTACTGGAGAGTAGCTCTGCAGGACCGGAGTTGGAGACCCCTGCACTATATGTACCTTGTTGCCGTATGAGAATGAATTCACCCCATGGATCAATAAAGTCAGTCAATAAGTCAGTCGATCAATCCATTATTCAAGTGATACACTTATTATCAGGCTTCTGTTGTCATGTGCCTCGTTTTCCTGGGTTATGGTATACCTGGGAGTCCACGCTACTTCTCGAAAACCATATTTTTTTGCTTCCCTTGTTTTTGGGAGCAAAGAGCCTGTTTTCCTCCTACTTTTTAAGGCCCCATGCCCTTGTAGGGCCCCTGTTGTGGACCAAGTCCAGCTGCGCCCTGTTGGCGGCTGTATCATGTCTACAGAAGGTCCTGTGTGCAGACGGGCCCCTGTGGTTCTCATTCCTTTGAGAAGATGTACACTGTTTGCATGTATATAGTGAGAGACAGTAGAGTTTCTAACTAGTGTCAGTTGAAATTGCTAAGAAAAACAGCGTAACGCTCATAATGATAAACCTCTCGGCAGATATGGGCATGCAGATGGTTCAGATGTTTGCATGCAGATGGTTCAGATGTTTGCCTGATGGATGTGTCTCTTGGCCTCTCTAAGGTCAGGGGACACACTGGGGCATCCAAGAATTTGGTGTGTAAAACTGTAGACAATGCAAAGACCAAGTGCTGTAGAGGTGGTAGGTGGGTTTCCCCCCCGCTCACGCCCCGTGTTTTCATGGCACATTTGGAAACAAATAACATTGCGGCCGAAGAACGATGCATCCGGTGTTACATGCATATACCGTCAGCACGGAGTCGGAGACAAGCACAACAGAAAACATCACTGCCAGCCTACACTGCTCATTCATGTTCGTGTTTTTAATGTCATTTATTGAATATTAAATACTTGTGTTCAAACACATAAACCAACCTGATTAAACCTTCTCTTTTAAGATTTAGCGCTTTATTGCTAGATAGAATAGATTTGTCGTATTTACATGTTACAACTCCGGAAAGATATTAGTATCCTGACATGGGTGAAACACCGGAAGAGATTTAAGATTTGAGATGATGCAAGTAGTACTGGCCATGGCGGATCTTTGCCAATTAAGCAGTGAAATTCCCCGCATTGCCAGTCAGTCCGGAAAGCCGGGAAGCAGGTGCCCAGATCTCGTTACACCTGGCTGCCTTTGTCCAGGGAGATCCCTTCCCATCCGGCATGTCTTCAGTCAATCTCCCCCTAAGCGCGTTAGAGAGTGGTCATATTACTAATCACATCACGATGCATTGTGGCTGAATATGTGTGTTTCCCAAGCAATAAGCTTGTACCCCCATACAAATATCCTAACATGACGTTTATAAAAACAAGGGAGTCTCCCTTGTTTTTATAAACGTCATGTTAGGATATTTGCGCTCCATGCACTGTCAGAAAAAAACAGAACAGCCCTGGGACAGTTTTGTTCCCCAAGGTACAAAGAACCGGTCAGTATTGTACCCCCCAGGAGTACAAACATGCTCCTCAGAGTCCATAAGAGTACCTTAAAAGGTACATTTACCTGCAGTTAATGGTACAGTTGGCAGCAGCTCCAGTGATAAATAACCATACCCTCAAAGCTATAAACTGGTACTTATTTCTCTGAGAGTGTCTAACCAATTATAATGGAACTTTGTAACCTGGCTTAACGTATCAGTACAGCAATCTACGAATCAAATGAATGCTTCTCAGATTTCTTCACATGAAAAAAAATGACTAAATTATATCAAACCGGCATTTAATTAAAAAAATATATATGCAAGTTGTCATTGCGCATACCTTGCCTCCTCCTAGTGGTGATTTGTATGTACTGCAGGCTGTCTACACCCATTTCCCGATTTTATAATTTTTGTATTTTGGATTATAGTTTCATTCTTAAATTGCTGTTTCCGTACATTTAGCCGAGTTAAGCTGTTTCCTTATAATAAGTGTCTATGGAGGTTGGCACAGAGGCTCACTATAAGTTGTCCTTGGGTCCTGTGTGAGCCCTTAGTATAAGTCTTGTGTTGCTCCAAGAGAGGAAACTGGTTTAAGATACATTTTTACAAAGGTGCCTTGTAAAAATTCAACCTATTTGGCAATATGTAAAGCTTTCTATTCCCCCCATTAAGATTATTAGAATCTCCCAATCATTCTGATAGACAAAAAAACTCAAAGCTGTCTCCTTTTCTAATGTGTCTTTCATAGTTCAATTGCTTTTCAAAGCCGGAGCAGAATGAGTGCAACGTTCGGTTGTCACTCGCATATCCAGTACAGCACTGCATAGAAGTGCCAGTGGGGGGAGGGTGGGGGAGTCTGAACATGAGCCAGAGCAACGTCAACTTAGCCACGTTCTTCAGCTTGGGATTAAGAGATGAAAGCGCGTGAAATGCGACAGACTCAAAAGTAAGAGAGAAAAAAAATCACGCTACTTTTTTTTCTTCTTTTCTTAGGGGGAGCATCATCCCGTACTTGCTGTCAGGCCTGTTTAAGAGCTCAGCAGCGTGTTTGAAGTGACTGAAAGCGAAACCGGGAGGGGGGGGCTGCAATCACGGTGGTGGTGAAGGCGCCTCGTGGAAAACCCACAACCTTGCTGCCGGGAAAGAGTAGCGAGAACGTAATTTTCCCATGACCCAAGTTGAACTTGCTTGGAAGAGCAAGAGCAGTTACCCCACATTAATTTAATTCATTCGCTGAAATCCAAAAGTGTACGTAGTAAAATTTATTTTGCATCGAGATCAGTTTTGTGTGAATTAACACAATGACGACGTTTCAGTATATTGTAGCCCTATAACCTTTGTCTCAGGTGAAGAAAAAAAATCAAGAGTCATAACACCAAATCTGTCAGTGAGACCAATTAAAATGTGTTAACCTTGGGCGTACAGGATGTGAAAAGAGGAGTGTGTGATAGTCAGTCCGCAGACAGCGAATGCTGACGGCCAGATCGTCCATCTCGGAGCAGGCTAGCGGGTCGGGTTTGAGGAACCGCTGTTCCCTTCAAATATGCTGAAATCAAACGGTTAAAGTGTTGAACTGCGAAAGGAGGTGACATCGTGAGCCGTGCGAATCGCTTCGCAGGAAAGTGCCTGTTAAGCGCCTGAATTCAATTACATTGCGTCGCCGTAATTACATTGCGCAGCTGCTGCAGGCCGCCGCTGTAATTGCTTTACCTGTCAGGAAGTCGGCGCCGATCAGCGTCACTGTCACTTAACAATTAGACCCGTCACATTCATTGCTTTGGGTCACTGTGAGGTGGCACACATTTTACCCCAGGTGGATCGCCACGGCTGGCACATAACTGGCTGCCCCCCTCGCCACGCAGAGTGCTGAAAAGCCCATCCATATCCTACCCCTTGCAATTTTACCCTAACCTATTATTTAACCGATTAATACAGCCATTTTACTCAAGCGATTGAGGTTAAATACCTTACTCAGTGGTGGAACATCACCGCTCCTGGGACGACAACTGGAGAGCTCCCTGACTAGTTTGCTGCTTTTCGGTTATTCAAATGATGGATGTATGTACAAATAAAAATAATTTGAAACTCTCCTCATAAATATTCATATAGCCTATTAACAATCAGGTCTATTAAAGTTGCTTTGTAACCTATGCATAGACCGCTTGTTAAAACAGTGTAACTGAAATGTGTGCCGCACTTTTATTACATCATTTGCTATAATTGTCTACCTAAATTCCCTGATTGAAATCCACCGACAAGTAAACCAGAAATGTCGTACATATGTGTATATAAAAGGGCATGTTTTAGCCTAGTTTGGGTAAATTGCGTATAACGCAGTTTATCATTAATAAACCGGTTAGTGATGCTGGAGGTAAGGAACAGATGGGGATGAGCCGCTGATTTCCAGTCCCATCCACACAGCTCCCGCTAAGGTCGTTTTGTCACGATGTTTATTACGTCCTACATTAATGTTGGGAGTACAAAACAAAACCAATGAAATGTACGTATCTGAACGGCACATCTGCGCCATTTCTCTGTTATAATTACGATAGGAAAAATCTAGTTTTCTCAGCAAATTGAAATTGCCTTTGATCCACTTAAAAGCAGCATAATCTCATCCACCACTGCTGAATATTAGTCACTATAGAGATTTTGTTGTCTTATTAAACCTTTTGGTGGATTATGTTTAGTCATCCCTGAGCTTTTGTAATGGTTCTGGCATTCAGTGCTTGCACATCCAGTATTTGTTCCGTCCCTGCAGAGACGGTGTAGTTCCTGTCTCGTTTGCCCACCATGTCGCTGTTCTGAGGATGAACTGCAGAAATGTTAGTGTGTCTGTAGCTTGGAAGTGGGCAGACTGCTGAGCCGAGAGGAACACTCTGTGATAATCCCTGAAAAGAAGGTACAGGCGTCTCCAAGCACGCCGGAACTATCTAAAGACCTTAGTTTTGGTCTAAATTTCAGATGGAGCTCTGAGAACTCAAACATGTCTGGGAAATTTGCGGAGAAGAGGGAGTTGACGTACTTCAGATCACGCCGCCATTGCGCCACGTGAGCAAGAAGGGCCCCAGACAGACCCTCGCATACAAGCAAGCGTCAGGATCACCTTAAATATGCAGCATTCTGATTGTGACAGGGGACAGCTGTTATAGGATCTGAGGAGTGGTTTTGTATGTGTGTGTGTGTGTGTGTGTGTGGGGGGGGGTGCTTCTTTTGAAGTATTTTGTTGGTCTTTTAAAATCCAATTTAAATGTCTCTCTGGATTACCTTTGACGTTGTGCTCAATGGCCCGAAGCACGGTAACTCACAGCGAATTAAGCAGAGAGGGAGCTTGATGTTTGTCTCCGTTTGGACTTTCATTATATCTGCATGTCTTTTCTGCTTCTCTTGGGACTTCTAAGAAAAATAATATAACACTAAGTCGTTCCTTTCCAGACTTTTTTCCCTGTAGTGACCATTTTATTTTCAGTCCTAGATCAGGGATATCACCTCTTTTTTAACTATTGTGGAAATGGCATTTTTGTCCTTTTAAAGGATTTTGCCTCTTGTTTGTTTTGACCATACAGAACCCTGTGAAGCCAGGAGAATTTAAGCCGCATGCCTGGCCTGTTATGCTAGAGATTATGGGTCAGATGATCACATGACACATGACGCTTGGAACGAAGCTCTAACATCTGACTCACCGATTTTAGTATTTTCAATATTTGCAGCAAATGTTTTTCCCTCGAGGACTTTGAGATGTTTCTGGTGTTTGTGTTGAATTCCATTTTCATAATGATTTTCGTGCGAATTTTTCGTTCATAGTGCACTGGAGTTTGAAATGATCAGCACTTCAGTCTTTATCTGGTACATGAATGATGTAAACAGTAACTCTCAATGAAATCTCTCAGTTCGATTCATTCAAATTCGCAACCTGTCTGATGTCATTGTTTTTAAAGTATGCTTGGAAACACGGGGCGTCCGAAACATTTTGAATGTGGGGGGGCACACTGGCGTAAAACTAATATTTTATGTTAAATGTAGGGGGGTCCAAACGAATAATTTTGAAATGTGAGGGGGACACGTCCCCATTAGATTTAATGGTCACGACGCCCATGTTGAAAACGTTTGGATCATTGGCTCTGAAGGGACGTTAAAGATGGATGGAAAGTTGTAGAATATTGGCTCGTGTCACTCGTTGGGACAAATACTAGTTTGGATGACAGTTACACATCCGCAGTCAGTGTGGTGCCCCCTACTGGAGAATGTTAGGAAGGGCATTGCGGTTATAGAAACTGGACACATTCAGGAGGCCTCCCTCCCCTCTCTGTCGCACTCCCATCATAGCCCCCCCCCCCCCCCCCCCAGCATTACCAGCTCCTCTCTCTCCAAACTGTCTCTCTCTTGCTCATGTGAGCAGCACTGACATGTAAATTTAACCCAGTAGAAGGAGAGACCGGCGTCGATGTCCATGTTCCCTATGCAGTGGGTGCTTCAGCAGTGGGCTTGTTGGATTCTTCTCTCTCTCTCTCTCTCTCTCTCTCTCTCTCGCTCACTCTCTCTCTCTCTCTCTCTTCCTCTCTCCCTCCCTCTCTCTCCCACTTTCTCTCTTTCTCTCCACCTCATCATCACACTCTCTCTTTCACTTCACGCCTTCACGTGCGTGGAGTTGGTGTCACGCGAACGCCGATCTCAGCCGCCGGCTCGCAAGGGGGACGCGGCGTCGGAGCTTGGGCCCCACGAGCTCGGGGAAGGGAGACGGAGGTTCTCAGCACTGGGGAGGAGGATCTGCAGGGCGCTTAGGAGGAGAAACTTGAGGGGAGACTGGAACATGGACTGCTGTGCTCTCTGAGTTTAGGGTCTCTGCTCCCCGTCCTGGGGGCTGCTGCAGCTGGGCTCTCCCCGTCACACTGCGAGCCCCCAGACCTACGCCAGGCGGTAGACACAAGGAAAGACTTTTTTTTTTTACTGCTTTGACCCCCTGAGGCCAGCTGTTGCTCCTGTTTCTGGGGCCGTCCTCTCTGGTTCTGCGACGGGAACTCGCGTCCATCCTCGTGCCCGTTCGTGTGAGTGCGTGTAAGGGCACGGCAGCAAGGCCGGGATGCAGGTGTCTTTCGTGTGCAGCGATCACCGGGCGGTGAACCGCAGCGCCGAGGACCGGCTGAACCGGCAGAATGCGAGCAGCCCGGGCACGCGCAGCAAGTTCCGCGCCGTCGCGATGGTGGCCCGCAGCCTGGGTCAGCTGTCCGTACAGAACACGCCCTCTGTTGGCGACCAGGCCACCCGCACCGGCATGAAGTACAGGTAGGCCGGCGGTCCAAGGACCCCGTCACCGCCTTGTAGCACAATGGTGAGCTGACTCAGTCCTGGTGTCTGTCGCTGTGGTCATCAGGGAACTGTGGTGGTCCAGGTCAAACTCACTAGGCTGTCTTGGGTGTCACCTCAGTAACAGGGTGGGGGGGGGCAGGTATCTCCATGAGTAGCCAAGCGGTTTTATGTTCGGCAATTCAACACATCTCAGAATGATCTGGCCAGAATGGTATGGATGTCATCAGTCACCATTAGCAAAATTTTAGCAAATTGCCCCTACTGTTGTTGAGTGTGTGGGCTCTCCCGCGGTCTCCTGCATCTTCCGCGTTTTAACGCCGTGCTGTTTTCCGCGTCTGCTGTCTTCAGCGCCCGCTTTGCCGTGGGGGTTAACGTGGTCACCTCGCAGTGTCTCAGGCCAGCGTGAAACCGAACACCTGCTTAACGGCGTGAGACGGACATCCCGTGTCCACCATCCATTACCCGCGAGCTGTTAAGGGATCTCCCTCTAATGAGCTCTGTGCCATGTCAACAGTTCACCGATCTCCCCCTCGGTCACTATCGATGCTTTACGCTGGGGACTGGGTTGCCAGGTATGTGGGGGAGGGAAGGGGATTTATACGATGTGACAGAAAATGCAGTCAATAAATGTTGTGGAGTGTAAAAAGGTTAATGACATTGGGTGACACTGCGCTTTGTTCTGTGTTTGTAGCTTACAGGATTCCTGTTGCATTGTGAGCTGTTTGCACTGATGCATACTTCCCTTCAAATACTGCCCATTCCATATCACAGAAATTATTATGCAATATTGGAACATTACACTCTATTTTTGCTGCTGCAACATCTCTCATGACTCTTCAGAGCTCACTTATATAACTGCAACAAGAGAGAATAATTTTTTTTTATCATAGTAAGACAAAAGTCGTCGATACGTTTCACCTACTGGACGTCACATGGCAGCATGTTCAGTGAGTTTGAGTTTAAGTAATGGAATGGATTACAATGTTAAACTGGTGCTAATATTCCAGAAGTTTCCATTTTGCTGTGCATCTGTTTGACGTCTGCTGTTACCCGGTAAAGCATTTACAGAATCTGTTCCCCCCCCCCCCCCCTTTCCTATTTGTTATTAGTCAGTTTCCTGGCTTACTTTGATTCATTGCGTAATTTTTTTCTTTGGTCTCTGGTGGCATATAATACTGCGGTCAGTGACGATGACGGTGATGGCAGCAGATCTGATGGGAAGCTGTACTCCTGGCCCAAAGTCTCAGTATTCCAGGTGTGTTATCACAAAATGCCCCCACTAAATGGGCTGGGGAGATAAGACTTAATACGAACGTGTCATACGAGAGTCTAATTAACCACGGCACTGAGCAGAGCTGGCCATGCCGCACGTGTCGTCTGGAAGCTCCGGCAGATGTAGTGAAGCAGATATTCCTCAGATGCTCGTTTCCATCCAGGCGGCGTTGACGCAAAGCCATCTCATTACCTGGGTGACTGCTGGGGACGTTCTGCTCGCCTCTTCTGCGTCCGTCCCATCCTGCCTGCTTCTTCTCCTGGATGCAGTCCGGGGACTTCAGGCTGAGCCGGACAGTCAGGACCAAGAGCTTCCAATTGGCCATTCTGTCCTGCAAGGCCCCCCAGACCACCCAGTTACCTCAGGGTTCTGGAAGTGCGTCCAAGAATCCCCCATTCCTACTGGTTTCCCACGCAGTGTCCGCTCTACTCATTAAAGATGTATATGCACGTCCAAGAACATCGAGAGCTTCTAAATAACATGTATCGATGTATGAGGCCATGTGGGGGCCTCTTTCACTTTGGATGTGCTAGACTGGCAGGGGCTATTTCTGGTGCGGCTTTCTGTGCATGCACATCTACGGCATGTCAACATGGTCACGGCGAATTCCAGCTGCCTGCTGTATTTATGGCTTGGTCTCGCTTGCTTTGTAATTAAATGAGAAATTTGAAGAAATGTTTTCTTTCCGAGTCTCTCGTATCACATTCTGTTTTCTCTCTGCGTTCCAATTTTCTTTGCAAGTGGAAACGTTTCGGTGCATAGCTTGCTTTTTTTTGCCCCTTTCGTGACTGTTTTAATTCTGTATCCCGTTAGTCTGAGTTAATCGTCTTTCCTTCTGTGTGGGGAAAATGCAATAGGTGGAGCGTCTGATAATGGAATGAATAACAGCCAATCAGGGTGAGACAGTTTTTTAAAGATGCTGGCAGCAGGCCGGATTGGGGTTCTAACTGGGGGCTGCAGTGGCCGGCGAACACGGTCCCACTGGAAGCTTTACTGCTCCGTAAGAATAACCTCAGGAACTGGACAGCAGAGCTCCAGCCCCTTTAGCAACTTCACTCTTAGCCAGCAACCTACTGCCATTGGCTGGGTTTCGCTGTGTGTGTCCCCTCTTTTTGGTACGCTTGTGTATGTAAATGCCTACAAGGAACAGTCTGTTCCATATTGTAGCTGTTTTGATATCAGTTATGGGCAGATTGTACTGTTTGCAAGCACTGTACGACTTAGCTGCAGAGAAGGGCATTGGGTCAGTATGAATTCTTGTTCAAACTCCATTTAAAATGCTTGTCTTCCAGTCCCTGGTACCATAGGCTTGTCCTGTCAAAGTGTCATGAGATGGACGGCATTCAGACCCAGCAGCTGAGGGTCCCTGTAGGTCAGATCCTTTATTGTAATGACGTTGCAGTGTTGGGATTAGCGTCCCATGTAAAATAAGCTGATAATTGCCAGTTTTTTTAGGCAGGTGGTTTCAGAAAGTCGATCCATTGGACTCCCGACGCTTTGGTGATAGGAACAAAGAAGATGACTCCAGAGAAGTGGCGTAGGTTGCTTTGAAATATTTGGCTACACTCTGAGTGTCCTTCCCTGTAAGACAGAAGATACCGGATGCATCTCTCTGTTCTTAGAGCTGAGAAAATCTCCTGTTTGTGATACATAGCCGGTGCTATAGCTGAAACATTTGATGTCTAACACCCTTACAGGTGAGTGGAGAGCCTCAGTGGATGCACCCCAGTGCAGTCTTGCAGATGCATGTCTGTTGCGTAAATAAAGCTCACATTAGGTGATACAGATAATGCGATTCCCGATTTGCTGTGGGGGGGGGGGGGGGGGGGGGGTGATCCTGTTGTTTGGCCTGAGTGGTTCAGAAAGGTTGAGTGCTGCTTGTGCACGGTGCCTCGGGAGCTACTTGTGTGTCAGCGTCAGTGTTTACAGCTCGGTCTGTCTCCTGCCGCGCCTCATGGCAGCCTTCTGAGCCCCCTGGCTCAGCTGTAATTAGGTTACATTCTCCTGAATCTATTTCCCCTCTGTGCTGAAAGGTCTCGTTCTGTACGGTCAACATGCAGAGCATTAGAAAGAAACTGAAACATATGCATTTCTAGATACTTGTCTGGTATGTAAAGTAATTTATAATTTTACATACTAATAGGAACAGGTCGGACAGCTCATACGCTCCTGAAGCAGTAACCCTCAATTTTGTCCAGGGTGGGTGATTCAGGCTCTGTGTGTGTGTTGGAGAATCGTCTGCAGTCCAGAAACACGAATTAATTTGTGTCTACAGATTTCCCACCATGTGGCTGTGTGCTTCGTGTTGGACTGGCATTCCATCCAGGGTCCTTTGCTCTGCCCTCTGTTTCCTGGGATCGGCTCATTGTGACCCTGGTCTGCATGGGTTGTATGGAATAAAGATGAATATCTATCCATCTCCCAATCGCTCCATATCCCAGAGAGAACAGGGCACGAGGTAGGGGACACTCAGGACAGGATGCATGGGCATCATAGGGCACGAGGCAGGGGACACTCAGGACAGGATGCATGGGCATCATAGGGCACGAGGCAGGGGACACTCAGGACAGGATGCATGGGCATCATAGGGCACGAGGCAGGGGACACTCAGGACAGGATGCATGGGCATCATAGGGCACGAGGCAGGGGACACTCAGGACAGGATGCATGGCCATCATAGGGCACGAGGCAGGGGACACTCGGGGGAGGATGCATGGCCGTCATAGGACACGAGGCAGGGGACACTCAGGGCAGGATGCATGGCCGTCATAGGGCACGAGGCAGGGGACACTCAGGGCAGGATGCATGGCCATCATAGGACACGAGGCAGGGGACACTCGGGGCAGGATGCATGGCCATCATAGGGCACGAGGCAGGGGACACTCGGGGCAGGATGCATGGGCATCATAGGGCAGGAGGCAGGGGACACTCGGGGCAGGATGCATGGCCATCATAGGGCACGAGGCAGGGGACACTCGGGGCAGGATGCATGGCCGTCATAGGACACGAGGCAGGGGACACTCAGGGCAGGATGCATGGCCATCATAGGACACGAGGCAGGGGACACTCAGGGCAGGATGCAAGGCCATCATAGGGCAGGAGGCAGGGGACACTCAGGGCAGGATGCATGGCCATCATAGGGCAGGAGGCAGGGGACACTCAGGGCAGGATGCATGGCCATCATAGGGCACGAGGCAGGGGACACTCAGGGCAGGATGCATGGCCATCATAGGGCAGGAGGCAGGGGACACTCAGGGCAGGATGCATGGCCATCATAGGGCACGAGGCAGGGGACACTCAGGGCAGGATGCATGGCCATCATAGGGCAGGAGGCAGGGGACACTCAGGGCAGGATGCATGGCCATCACAGGGCACGAGGCAGGGGACACTCAGGGCAGGATGCATGGCCGTCATAGGACACGAGGCAGGGGACACTCAGGGCAGGATGCATGGCCGTCATAGGGCACGAGGCAGGGGACACTCAGGGCAGGATGCATGGCCATCATAGGGCACGAGGCAGGGGACACTCAGGGCAGGATGCATGGCCATCATAGGACACGAGGCAGGGGACACTCAGGGCAGGATGCATGGCCGTCATAGGGCACGAGGCAGGGGACGCTCAGGGCAGGATGCATGGCCATCATAGGACACGAGGCAGGGGACACTCAGGGCAGGATGCATGGCCATCATAGGGCACGAGGCAGGGGACACTCAGGGCAGGATGCATGGCCGTCATAGGACATGAGGCAGGGGACACTCAGGGCAGGATGCATGGCCATCATAGGGCACGAGGCAGGGGACACTCAGGGCAGGATGCATGGCCATCATAGGGCACGAGGCAGGGGACACTCAGGGCAGGATGCATGGCCATCATAGGACATACACATTTTGTGTACACAGAGACATTAAGAATGTATCTGTGCTTCAGAGGAAAGTTCCATCTTCTCACATTAATTATGTATTCAGAACAGTTTGTAGTAATGAATTTTTCCGAAACGTTTTGAATTACGTATGGAGAAGGGATTTTCTGCTGTATTGCAGTAAATGCTAAAATGTGTTATATAACCATTGCCCATGGAGCCTTGGGTTGGGCTTAAAGGGGGGGTGGGTGGGGGGGGGGGGGGGCTCTGTTTTTCTTCTTTGAGCAATTCCTCTGTCAAAATCACACCACATCTGGCCAACTCAGCCAATCAGGAGTGGTGCCAGAACTTCTATGGTCCTGGAAGGGGGGCCGGCTGCTATTGATGTTCCTTCATCTCTGTGGGGGTATAAAGTGTTGAGGGTGACAGCGGAATGCTCCCCTCCTGAACGTTACACTTTGTGGGGGGAGTTTCAGTGGTGAAGAGGGGCTGCGGATATGTAGTTAATTAACCCATTGAGAACTCAGGGGGATGGTTATGTAAAGGAAGCCGTCTGCTCTGCTGTGGCCAGGCCTGCTCCACACACCTGACTGATCCCAGGGCGGCTGAGAGTATGTCGGAATGACATAACGGAGCAGAACGGCTTCCGATACACCGCAGGCGCTCAGTAAGACACCGAGGCTGCACATAGAGATCCATCCTCTTGCTTGATTAGAAAGGTTTGCCGCAGTGAAGGACGTTAACCTGAGGATATTATCCTGTGGTGATGTCACAGAAAATCTGCAAGACCCAACGCAAAGCAGGAGTACGTGAGACAGTCAGGCTCTCGGCTTCATAAACAAAGTCCCAGCAAAGCTGACCACCAGCGCCAGTGTCCTCACTCACATTATGACTTAATTTTCTCCTGCCCCAGTATTTCTGCTCGATCCGGACATTGACTTCCATCTCATTTCTTTCCGTGACGTCAAGGATGTCTTAGTCTTCTCGTGACTTTCCTCTGGGGCGACACAGAAATCTTTTGTTTTCTCCCCTGGCTGCTAATTTAGTTTTATTAAAATTGTTTCTGCGTACAGAAAAAATGTCCCGCTTACTTTCTCCCATCCCCACGTCTGATCCTGTTCGCCCCGCTGCCCGAGGCAAGTCTGTGTTTTATTTAAAACGCTGCTTTTTGTGAATTTTCGCGATGGTTTGCATGGAACATGACAGCAAGATGCATGATTGTTCATGCGTGTGGATTAGTGCACGTTAAAGTGCAAAGGGATGCTGGTACACACTGGTCACACATTTTTGCAGGTATTATTTCCATAGCTGTAGCTATGGCAGGTATAGCAGGTATTATTTCCATAGCAGGTATAGCATAGGCAGCTAAGTCTTAATCAGCTGAGTCATGTAGTTTGTACTATTTTTGTACAAGTGACACAAGCCATGCACATGGAAAGCACGTCTAATCAATTATGATTAGGGGGTTTATTAATTATTAATGTGTGATGACTAATCATTGTCTATTATCTGACTTTGCCTAATGATAAACTATTGTTCATTGAGTTCATTATAAGGAGGTCGTAGGTTATTCTCTGTGAATTAAACTGTAGGTTTGGGACCAGATCACTGAAGTGTGTCAGAGGTCTGTGTGAAGCATCATCTCAGCCCTCATTTCTGCTTCATTTTACACCTCGTTGTAATTTATGGTCTTAGACTCTCCATGTCCGGCTAGGATTTAAAATATGGGGAGTGTTCGGTTGAACACAGGAGGGTCGGTCTCCATCCATTTATTATAACGATTTTAAGGGGGTGTGGAGGGTATTGATTGGTTTTAATTATTGGGGGGGAGGGGGCGTCTACAACCCCCACCACTATAATCTATGCCCATACACATCGCTTTTCTCTTTTCTGTGTGGTTACAGTGCCGTTCATGTCACTGTATGTGTTAAACGTTTCTGTAGTTTGTGAGCATAATGTTGCACGATGAACAAAAATGATGCATATATGTCAAACACTGTCATTTTCTGCTGGGATTCTGGGCTTCGGAGGCGGCATGGTGGTGCAGTGATTAGGGTGAGGGGGGGGGCATGGTGGTGCAGTGGTTAGGGTGGGGGGGGCGGCATGGTGGTGCAGTGGTTAGCACTGTTGCCTCACACCTCTGGGACCCGGGTTCGAGTCTCCGCCTGGGTCACATGTGTGTGGAGTTTGCATGTTCTCCCCATGTCGTCGTGGGGTTTCCTCCGGGTACTCCGGTTTCCCCCCACAGTCCAAAAACATGCTGAGGCTAACTGGACTTGCTGAATTGCCCGTAGGAGTGCATGTGAGAGTGAATAGTGTGAGTGTGCCCTACGATGGGCTGGCCCCCCATCCTGGGTTGTTCCCTGCCTCGTGTCCATTGCTTCCGGGATAGGCTCCGGACCCCCCACAACCCAGTAGGATAAGCGGTTTGGAAAATGGATGGATGGATGGATGGATGGATGGATGGATGGATTCTGGGCTTTATCTCCTAAGCTTTTCTTTTTCTTTGTTACTTTGTTTGCTGTGAGGATTAAAACACAATCTTTGAATATTAGTTACTTGTGTGTAAATTCCCCCCCCCCCCCCCCCCCCCTACGTTTTATCCTTTTGTAGCTTTTAGGTGACAGATGGTGATGCTGATGGTAGATTGTCTTTTCTCGTTATTTTCCCAGAGTCTGGGCTGTACTTCTGATTATAGAAAATGCTTTTCGATTCTATTTTACCAGCAAGCAACAAAAAAAACCATGAAGTGCGAACTGTGATTTTGGCACGAAATGGCAAACTGGAATAGGAAAAGCAGCCGGATGAAATACTGTAAAAGTTACCTTCCCCTCTAAAAAGGGCAGCCATGTGGACTTTTGGAAGAGCTTCCACAAAGTCTGTATGTCTGTGCGGTTTGGAGTGGCAGATGTCAGGCACGTTTGCTGAGTGATGCCATGCCACAGACTATCTCTCATAACGGCACAAAATTGTTGATAGGTATCAACCTACAACAAGAATTATTTCTGCTGGTTTGATGGAGGCTATACATTTTAAGGATGGAGTTTGGGTCCACTGTTTCTTACCGGACCACACCAGAGGCTCCTGATTTATCTCAACACAGGTCTTGGTCTGAAGGTCTTGGTCTTGGATTAAAAGTGTAACACGTTCAAAAACAAGCAAGCATATTGGTCTGTATTAAGCAGTTTTTCATGGAATGATATGTGCGTGTAGTAGGTGTGCTGTGTATTGCATCCTGAGTGGTGTATCGCATGTCCAACGCGTCACTGCATGCATAAATGAGTGCTGGACGTCTGCGTTCCATTTCTGTCCGTGCGTGGGAGTGGCTTACTTCAAAGGCCGCTCTCTAAACACATGCGCACCGTGAGTCATCGAACACGGGGCTCCTACGTGCCTTAATCGTGGATTTGGAATGTTCCTCGTCTATATTTGAGCTGTGCCGGTATTAGCTCGTTAATGATCAGATTTTGTTATGTAAACATAACGGTTTGATGATTCTTGGGTAACGTAATTAATATGCCATTTACCTTACAGGTTGAATAGTGTCTGTTGTTCTGTGTTATTAGAAAATCTCTTATTAGCGATGGTTTTTATGCCTTTTTGCATGTATTATGCCTTGGAAATGCATCACGTGGTGCAGAGACACGCAAGCAGGCATGGCCGATGTTATCTGTGTCGTGGGATCCCTGTTCAATCAGTTTCGCATAATTATTTCCTTTGTTGCTTGAATTTCTGTCTTATTTCCGAGGATGGCATAGTCATGCATGGGAGTCAGTGGAGGTTTGTGATAAGGAGGGGTCATTGGGGGGCTGTGGGAAGGACAGCGGAGGAGAATGGTCAGGCAGTGGGGTTAGTGAAGAGGTGTAGTCAGGAAGTGCCAATTTCAGTTTTAACAGCTTCCATTTCAGAAGTGCCTGTGATGTCAGTAGCAATGCACTCTGGGAGCCCATGTCAGTGAGTATGTTTACAAAGCAAAATTCTCAGTGTTTATTTAATACTAAGAACTTTATTATGAATTTATTTGTACTGGTAGTCAAGCTGCATACGCACACGTGGGTAAATATAATGCAGACGTGATGAGCGAGGGCTACACATCTCCTTCATGTCAGACACAGCGCCTGGCAAGCAAACCGTCCCTTCGCCTTTCTCGCAGGACACTGTGCAACATACAGTCTCCTGCCGCTTAGCCCACATCTCACAATCCATCTTAATTACAGAGGCCAGTGCTAATTGATGATTTTCATCATAATTAATGAAGGCAAAGTCATGAGAAGTTGTGGCTTTTCTCATTTTGTTGGTTGGTTGCGTGAGCTTGCATGTGACAATTTAACGCAAACCAACCCAATTCCCTTTCACGTGCAGTCAGACCTCCCCCCCCCCCCCCCCCCCAGATACTGAGAGCCGATAAGGGGGGTGGGGGTCCCATAGTCTCAGGTAATGACTTCTGCTCTGGTCAGCAGCTGCCGGGCGGCGATAACAATCAGCACGCCTGCGAGTCGATGTGGCCGTCTATCATCCCCCCCGGCTGCTGCCGTTAAAAATTAATCACTATGTTCTCTGGTCCGTTCGAATTCGCTGGCACAGCACCCCACCACGATTGGTCACACTTCCTGGTCACAGCGCCTTCCGAATCCGCCCCGGCGGAGTCCTGGCGATAATCAGTCAGGACTGTCGCTGCCAGGGTACTCTGGGAGGCGCGGAAGGACGATGTGCATGGGGTGTGCGGTGAAAGATCATATTTGGGATCATTGTTTTCACAATAGCTAAGCTTTCGCTAACACTGACTTTCTGTTTTGGGAGATTTTCCTGAGAAAACCTGACTTAAATAGAGCAAGCCTTAGTCGACTGATAGATAAATATACGTGGGATTAACTGTCCCCCCTCAGTTAACATTCCCCTCCGTTCCCAGGCTCCGCCCAGTGCAGTTTGCCCCCCCTTGTGCCCTCGGGCCTCATCTGCTTCAGCATGAATTCCCACTGGCACTGCGGCTCTCTTATTAAGCGCTCGCATACCTCTGCCGCCAGCCACACGCCGAGATCAAGCTTTTGCTGGGGGGGGCTGGGTATTTACAGTCTGCTCTGCATCGCCACCGTCTGTCCTCGCGAACATGACCCAGAACCCCACGGGGATCTTCCGGGGATCGTCTGCAGGCTCTCCACCAGACTCGAGCTGGACTCCGCGCTCCATTCCGCCGGGTTCCTGATTTAATGCGGTCTTCCAGGCCGTGATCTTGTCTTCTCGCAGCCTTGTCAGTGGACTTTGGTGCCATGCTGCTCTATATTCTTGTCATTCTCAAACAAGGGCAGCAGTTTTGCTTATATAGTAGAATGAGCAATTTCCTTCATTTTCTACATAAAGTTTAGGAAAACACAAGTTCTCCTTTGTTTGTATAGGTGACATTTTGTAGAATATCAGTCCTGCTTCGTTTATATACGGAATGAAGTGTCAAACACAAGCTCTCCTCAATTTGCATTATCTATTGACTCATATTGCTGCACTCTGTCTTGCCAGGAAGTCAGCTTCTCACAGCATAAAACACTGTTGATTTTTCTGCTAGACTTGAATCACTTTTCCTTTTTTAGACAGATTATTGTGTAGCCCCCAGTTCACGGATTATCAGCAAGCATTCCTACACCGCCAAACCTTCCTTTCCCAGACTGTCACCATCTCCAAAAGCTTATCTCTGGAGATTTAGCAGATTTGCCGTTTGGAATTTGGTGAGTCTGTGTGCTTCCTTTGGGATCCCTGCAAGTTTATTGCAAAGTTTGGTGCGTGTTAGACCAGCTGGCGAACTTTCGTCCCCATACGAGCAGAATATGAGCGATGCAGAGGCTTCAATAGAGCAGAAACTGCTCACCTTCTTATCGACTTGTGTTATATACATGTATCTCAAAGTGCTTATCACTCGCCATTTCAGTCTGTGCTTCTTTTAGCTTGGAGAGTGCTGAATGTCATGACAGCACTCATTTATCTACTTAATTTGCGTCTAAAACGTGGCTGTACTGTAGGATCACCTTCTGCATCAGTAGTTCAATGCCTGGAAGTGAGGAATAATCAATAATTCTCCTCCCTCCACACGGCTGCGGCTGTTAAGCGTTCAGAGGCAGTTTATCTCTCCTCCGCCATATAAACAGCATTAATAGGAATTACTTACTGTTTATATGTTTGTCTTTTTTGTGCTATGGTTGCATAACGTAACTTTTAGAACATCAGGGACAGTTATAAATAAACTTCAAATCTCAGATATTCCTTAGGAAGGAGAGCCTGTAAAAATAGATGCATGTTTTGCACTTTTCCTAGCTGGCATCTGCGCAGACATTGCAGCGATGAGCAATGCGTCAGTCTGACTTCTGCTCCTGCGATGTATGGCTTTGAATCTGAGCCCTGGGTCTTTGCGAGAGATCTGTGGCTAGTGGACGTGGTGGGTGTTGTGACTAGGTGCTGTGGGCAGCCTGGAGCGTGGGGGCAGAGCTGTGCCGGTACAAATAGGCCTTTTCCAGACCTCTTCCCCTCCACAAAGACGTGGATGGGAGTTTGGCAGCTCCGCGGCCCACCTTTACGCTACCCACCAGCTGGACACCAATTCAGACCATGGGCACGGATGTCCTGTCAGTGGGGGGGAATCTTGACATTAGCATGTAGGTCTATTTTGTCAAATACCGCTTCCGGCTTCCATGGGCAAGTCCAGACCTTCTCTCTGAGGGGGACTGGCTGAAGTCTCGGAGCAGGAGGCTCATCCAAGGTCTTTGTTACCTTGGTGGCCCTGGATTTTAGGGTGGAGAATGTGTAGAGAGCTTTAATGAGATAATGTTAGATAATCACCTTCAACTCTTTCACTGACCACACCCCAAAATAACGCATTATGACGGTACTAAACTGCCTTAATGCCTTTGTTAGAGTTGTGTCTGACATGATGATAATGTGTGCGTCCTTTAATTTTGCAGGAACCTTGGAAAATCTGGACTGAGAGTCTCCTGCCTTGGGCTAGGTGAGTGTGTGTAGGTGTAAACAGGACTGGTCTGCAAGGGGAGCGCGCTAAGTGTAAAAGGGTCTTCTTAGTTTGGCAGACTGGGCAGCAAATGCTGCCGCATGTAGGTGCTGGACACATTAAGAACCAAGTCATTTTCCCGCAGAAATAGTGTCATTCTCTGACACGCCCAATGTTTTCTATAGTTTTGTACAAATAGAATGAGACTGAAAGAAGCCAATTGGAACTGGAGACAGTGGGTAACAACGGGGGACTCACAGTGCAACTTTCCTGTCTAGATCACCTCAAGATGAGATTTACGGCTTGACACGTCCTTTTTCTTAGTTTCTGCTTTTGTTTTGTAGTTGAGTCAGATTTTTTAATCTCCAAGACGTGCATCAAGAAAACAATGCTTTCTGCTGGCCAGGCAGTTTGATCTGTGGATCCTTCAAGTCAGAAACGTCACTGTTTGACTTAATGCTTCCTCTGTGTGGCCTCTGCAGGAACATGGGTCACCTTCGGAGGGCAGGTCACGGACGAGGTGAGAACGGGCGACTTTTTCTGTATGTTTTCGCTGGCTGCTGTCATGCCGTATTAGAAAAACGTGGGATCAGGTAACGCTGCTTGGTATTTAAATAAAGAGCTGGCAGGCGGCGTTTTACGGAACCAAAATAAATTAAAACCTTTAAATCCTTTGAATAATAAATAAAGTATTAACACGGTTGAACTTGCTGAAAAACATCCAAGTACAAAACATGCTGAGCAGTGAGAAGCAAAAGTTCATTTTAATTAAGTTCGTAGCAAATATGAGGGGAAATATCCCTCAGTGGTCAAAGGTCGGGGGGGCATGGTGGTGCAGTGGTTAGGGTGAGGGGGCGGCATGGTGGTGCAGTGGTTAGCACTGTTGCCTCACACCTCTGGGACCTGGGTTCGAGTCTCCGCCTGGGTCACGTGTGTGGAGTTTGCATGTTCTCCCCATGTCATCGTGGGGTTTCCTCCGGGTACTCCGGTTTCCCCCCACAGTCCAAAAACATGCTGAGGCTGATTGGAGTTGCTAAATTGCCCGTAGGTGTGCGTGTGTGTGTGAATGGTGTGTGAGTGTGCCCTGCGATGGGCTGGCCCCCCATCCTGGGTTGTTCCCTGCCTCGTGCCCATTGATTCTGAGATAGGCTCCGGACCCCCCGCAACCCAGTAGGATAAGCGGTTTGGAAAATGGATGGATGGATGGTCAAAGGTCCCTCCAGCTGCCTTTTTGTGGGTTTGTAAGCTCTCTGGTAAGAAATACGACCATCATCTCGGAGGATTATCAGTCCACACGAGAGCTTCCCAAGTGACTGCTGTTTGTCTCCCTTATCCTACCTCCTTAAGATGGCGGAGCAGCTGATGACTTTGGCGTACGAGAACGGGATCAACCTGTTTGACACGGCGGAGGTTTACGCCGCAGGAAAGTGAGTGGCCGCCAACCTCCGTCCCTTTTCACCATGAGTGTGGCAACCGGTGCCAGGTTCAGCTGCATGTCAGAACTAATGAAGACGAACATCATCACTTCTGTTAGGTTGCAGGTGCTGAAAGCTCATGGGTCTAAGGTTACTTTTAATGGGGTGAGCTACTTAACAGCCTTGTAATGGAGATGAATCGTGGCCCTCGATTTAATCTCTCCTGATGGTGACCCCTGTCCGATCACTTTACCTCCGAGGGACCAGATTGTCCACAGCATGTGTCATCGTCCTTGACTTTGCGTCAGGGTGGTGAAGGCTACATGTCATGAAATAGTGAAAGAAATAACAAATTTAATCCTTCATTATTCAATTGATAAAGTGCATATGATTTTATTGGATTAAAACATTCTTTTTAAGGAAAAACTCCAATGCGTGAAGTAATTTTCAGCCAACTAAACAATAGAGACGTTTATATCTGTATTTGTGTATGGAATTGCATCACTCAGCTGTAATGTTCTATCACCATGGTGTTATGTTTGACAAGACAGTCATCCTCATCCAAGACAATGTGCGCAGTATTCACAGTATTCACTATATTCACAGTATTCACCATATTCACAGTATTCACCGCATTCACAGTATTCACCATATTCACAGTATTCACCGCATTCACAGTATTCACCATATTCACAGTATTCACCATATTCACAGTATTCACCGCATTCACAGTATTCACCGCATTCACCATATTCACAGTATTCACCATATTCACAGTATTCACCATATTCACAGTATTCACCGCATTCACAGTATTCACCATATTCACAGTATTCACCATATTCACAGTATTCACCGCATTCACAGTATTCACCATATTCACAGTATTCACCATATTCACAGTATTCACCGCATTCACAGTATTCACCATATTCACCATATTCACAGTATTCACCATATTCACAGTATTCACCGCATTCACAGTATTCACCGCATTCACAGTATTCACCATATTCACCATATTCACAGTATTCACCGCATTCACAGTATTCACCGCATTCACAGTATTCACCATATTCACAGTATTCACCGCATTCACAGTATTCACCGTATTCACCATATTCACAGTATTCACAGTATTCACAGCCATCTTTGACATGACAGTTTTGTTGTTACTGTCAAAGTGGTTAGACCTCACAGAGAGCTGCGTTATGTACAGGGTTGTGTGATAATAGCTGGAAGAGGGAGATTCCCGTTTCTGCTCAGCAATTAACATTCGACGTACTGAACAGATCACCATTGAATGCTTGAATTCCTATGTGAAATTTACTGTTTTTATGTCTGTATTGAGTATGAAATGTATACTCACATGTATACTCTCATGTATACCATAACCTTGCTCTGACTGTTAGTCAGAATGACCTATTTCAAACATCCCCAGGGGGGTTCAAGTGGTACAGTTCTTTCGGAAGCGGTTTTTTGCACCATGACACTTTTGCAAGTCGGAGGGACCCCCAGGTCACCCCACCACTGAGCTGTGGAAAAAGCCGCGTGTTTCTTAAAGAAGGCGGCGCTTCTGCGGCAGGGCCACTTGTCGGCTATTAAAGCAGCACGCTCCCTTTGTTTGCTCACAATTCATCACTTATTTCCTTTTTCCTGGGCTATGACCTACAATGCTACTGTACAGCAGAAATACAAATTAAAACTTATTCTAACAGTAATAATAATATTCATGCAAGGAAAACCTGAAATCTCATGCCTGAAATGATGCACTGATTTCCGATGACTCTCATCTCTTATCCAGGGCAGAAGTGGTGCTTGGAACCATAATCAAGAAGAAGGGATGGAGGTACGGTCCACTGAACGTTTTGGTTTTTAATCTGCGTCGCTTTCCTTAAATGTCATCTAGAGAGAGGAAGTTGTTCACACTCATGAAGTGAGTGCCCACATTAAAGGCCTTATCTCACTGCGGGCCCTGTGAGATTGTGGTTAGGGAACCCGGACTATCACCAGATGGTTGCAGGTTTGAGTCCCTATTATCGTACTAATGGGCCTCAGTGAGTATATCTGTTATCGCAATACTCTGAAAAGATCAAAAGAGTAAGTGGGCTTTACCGATCTGGGGGCACCGGCCCTTTCATTGGTGTCTGTCCAGGAGAGTCGCACGCTTTCACTGTTCACCATTAAGGGCGGTTGTGATGAAAAAAAGCAGACATGGAAGCAAAAGTGAGGAGTGCGTGGTGTGAATGAGTTTGCTGGGATATGTGATGCAGTAACAGATGCCCTCCTTACACGCTTAGGCGTCTGATGGCTGTGTTCCTTTTCAATTCCCCTATTTTTACTGCTCCTGTCTTCCTCAGGCGCTCCAGTCTGGTCATCACCACCAAGATATTCTGGGGTGGAAAGTACGTCAGCAGAACCTGATGAGAACACCAAGGGGGGAGGGGGCTACAGACCACACCTAGACTTCTGTCCTTCCCCATTACTCACCCACACAAAGCGGGGACTCGATTGACTGACTCAAGGCCCGATGGTCGTTGGGTGGGGTGGGCGTTGGTGCTGTGGGCTGACGGAGAGTAAGCAAGGCCTCCTATCTGGTTGTTCACGGCCCCCCCCCGGGAGCGCAGTTGAATCCTCCTCTTTTGAGGTGGGGGTCACGTTAATAGCTTCCTGTGTGGGGGGTGGGGGGAGGGATCTCCCGAGCAGTTTGCTCTTTCACTGAGAGCCAATTAAAGGTTCCCCCGCAATGCAGGATGAAAACCCCGATGACCCTTTGATGTTTCTGAGTGCTGCATTTACCTGCTAATTGGGTGACTCCAGTGGAGACCCGGTATGCCGTGTCCTGCTCAGCAGAGGCAGTAAGGAGGTAGCCTCTCTCCTCGGCTCTAAATGCGACGCCTGCTTAATGCGATCGAACGCCGAGCCCTTATTATGCACGATCTGCAAACTGGCACGGCCGTTGCAGGCAGTCCGTGTTGAATTGTGCTCGGCTATTTGCTAATTGACTTTTTGCATTGCAAATAATTGACTTATGTGCACTGAAGACAGACAGACCGAGTGGTGTAATATTGTTCTGTGCTTTTTTTTAGGGCGGAAACTGAAAGAGGGTTATCCAGAAAGCATATAATAGAGGGTAAGTGAATCCCATAGCTTTCAGCCTTCTTAGGGATTGCTACGATGCTGGCATCATATCCCGCTGCTTCGTAACTTACAGTGTAATGATTCTGTGGGTATTCAGCATTTGTTTTACTGTAACTTCTGTCTAACCCTAACCCCTAACCCTACCCCTACCCACTGTGTAGGACTGAAGGCCTCCCTAGAGCGGCTACAGTTAGATTACGTGGACGTGGTGTTTGCCAACCGGCCCGATCCCAACACGCCAATGGAAGGTGAGCTCCCAAGGCCCCCAGCCTCCGAGATGTTAGGGCGGGGGGCGCCTAGACCCCGCAGATGCAAGACCTCTGCTGCACAGCTTTGTTCACTTGTAGGGGCCCCAGCGAACATTGGCTTCACGTTGCCTGGCAGATACTGTATGTCTGTATGGAGTGACTTACAAAGAGTATAGTTTCATGCATTCTCCTGGGGGGGGAGCTCCAGGGCAGCACAGAGGTAGCAGGGGTTTACATGAACGAAATGAAATGAAAAGACAGATAGCGTGAAAAAAGGGCGGGGCAGCATTAAGACACCCCCCCCAAGCAGAAAGGAACACATCTAAATAAAACCATTAATCTCATCCCTCAGTCCCCCCAGGCCGACCCAGTAAACAACCTAACAGCAGCCAGTTAAGCATCCCGGGGGGGTCCTGCTCTACCTTTCAGCTGGGTGTCTAACCTGAAAGGCTCCACTAAAGTATCTAGTGAGGCTTATAAGCAGGAGATGGAAGTGCGTGTCTCGGTACTGAGCGTGATGCGGGCTTGGAAGCCCGTTCATTTTCACTAGATCGGAGTATCTGCCAGACAATTCAGCGAATGTTTGCTCGAAATGTTGCAGATACGGACAAATGCAAACGGAGGTGTTTCTTATTTTAGTTTAGTGGTTCCCTGTTTGGTGGGTGCTCTTCTGCCAAGCGTCTAACCACCTTCCCAGCCTTATAAGGGAGTGAGATTGTCGCTGGTTTGGGTTAATGATGCGTGCTGAATGACAGCAGTACTGTAGGTATGACAGCGTCCAGTTCAGAGAGACACAGACCCCTCTGACCATGAAGCTAAGAGCACAGGGATGGTGCCTTTGCAGTGTTTTTATGGGTACGGAGCAGCATGCAACCAGTAGGCTTCTCCTCCCAGTATGGATTTCCCAGTCTAACAGGAATTGGGGCCGCCGGTGACATCATTCCATTAATACATGCTTCTTTTTCCACAACCTTTTCCCCATGTCACCAGGAGATCCATTTAACAGTTCAAAGTCAAGACCATTCATCATAGAAGGTACACAGTGCTCTTAGTGCAAGTACTGACAGCCTGTACTGAGGCATCTGGTGGCTGTGGCCGGATTCTCTCCAGCCCTTTTCCGGACATGGAGAACATGAAATCCATAAAATGCTGTATTTCCTCGTAGAACGTAGTGGTGTACATACTGCATTTTATGGATATGTGAAATCCTAACCTTCACATGCATCTTGCAAGTAAAATCTGGAGGCCGAAAATTCACTCAGATTTGTGTTTTTTTCCCCCTTGAATCCCTGCACTGCGTGTCCCTGACTCAGCTCAATCGAGAGTAGCTTAAGATGATGCGCTTTCCCAGCGACTCCTCTCCCATCTCCATGACGACGCCCAGGTCTGCTGGGGGACTCGCATTCGCTGCTTTCTGTCAGGGCACAGAAATGCTGGGTACCTAGCATGGCAGCACCCTGCAGAACCAGTCACTCTTCCACCAGCCCTGTGGTGGACATTACCCTGCGTTCAACATGCCGTCTCGGTTATAGAGCCTTACTGACAGGAACAACTTCAACTCGTGCTCCCATTCCCTGTCTCCCATATTTTGTCTCTCCATTTTCTGGGTTATCATTATTTGTATTGTATATATTCTTTCATTTTTTTCCCAACTGTTGTTAGGTAGCATTTTACATTAACCACCTTCATAATACCTTTATAATGCATTCTTGGAACATTCAGTGCACCAACATAACGCATTCATAGAACATTCTTGTAAGTATACATTAACATCCTAGCACTTTATCAGCTTTGATATACATTAATAACAAACATTATATAATTACACAATTTTAATTTTTGTTATTATCATATAATGTTTATTATTAATGTATATTAAAGCTGTTGAGGTGTGTTAGGATGTTAAGCTATACTTACATGCTGCTTATGAATGTTCTATGAAGGCATTATGAATGCATTATGAAGGTGCAGTTAATGTAAAGCATTACCGAATGGTATACAGGTTTCCTTTTCATTGGTTCAGAGTAAAATTACTAAAAATAAAGACTACAATATAAAAGATGAATACAGTATAATGCAATATATAATAAGGAATCTGAGTATAATCCAAACAGAATACAATACAAGTAAAATATAAGTATTAGACCAAAAAGGATAAAAAGAGTGTGCATGTGGAAAGGGTGCATACAGGGCACTGTGTACATGTGCAGAAATGTAGGGTAGCTCATTTGTGTGCAAAAGAATTAAGCAGACTGTCCGTAAAATTCTATTAAAAGCAGAGTCCAAAAGTGTCAAGAAAACTGCGAGAGTCTAGTGCTCCCAGTACTTGATGTGGGCTGGTGTGGAGGTCTGCTTCCCACTGGAGTGAGAGGAGTGTAATGACCGCACGGAGGAAGGATCTCCTGTGGCTCTCAGTGGAACATCTAGGTGATGCGAGTTGCCTTGGTGATGTGAGTCTCCTTGATGATGTGAGTCTATTGTTAAATCCTTTAGGGATGTCTATTTAAGAATGGGATTTCTGTAGGGACGTGTCAAACTAGAAGAGTCGTTAGCGCAGTTGGAACATCCCCCCCCCTCCCCCCGCAGCACCTTGACGGTGTCCGGTGGGAGCGCTACGCTATGCCAGGACAGCCCAAACAGAAGCGGACATCGCAGGGGTGGGACAAAGCAGTAGAGCAATTCACTCATTTGAAAATGAATTCGGAAACACCAGACAGACAGACAGACAGACAGACAGCCAGACAGACAGACAGACAGCCAGACAGACAGACAGACAGCCAGCCACACACACACACACACACACACACACACAGCTTCCGTTTCATGCCATTTCAGGCCATCAACTGAGTAACGGGTTTTTCCCATGTGCCGTCGCTTCTCCCTCTGGACTGGCGAGGAGCTGCGCTTGCTCCTGCGTGCCGCATGGCGTATTTATTTACTCATCATTACCGCTGCTGCAAGATGACGGCTGAAGAGAGAGCGCCCCCTTTCTGTTGCTCTGAACGTGCCTTGATTCCGTGCTGTGCAGTTTCTTTCCCTCTCCTCCGCGTCCCTTTTTACTCTACTGATCTCCAGACTCTTTTTGGTTGCTGTTTGTCACCTCGCATGTGTGGTTTTTACAATAATGCAAAGTATTCACAAATTTTTGCAGACGACAGCATTTAAAGTGCGTTAAAAGACAGACTGTGTTTTACGTCGATGAATGCTACACAATAGACCCAAAATGTTTTTTATTGAAACACATCTCTTGTACAGTTTGTTTATAGCGTAAACGGCATCTTGGAAAATGAAAAGATTTGTGAATAGACAGCGTTCTGGGTTTGGTGTTTTGGTGTATTTGTTGCATTGTGTTTGGGGGCATGTGTGTCGGTGTGCTTCCACCTGTCATATAAAAGTGTGTGTATCGTACTGTTTGAAACGCGAAACACTATACCACAGCCCGGCTGCGTCTCTCGAGGGGGCGGGGCTGGGGGGTGCTGTTAAAGGTCCGTATGACACAGTTCACACCACCCCCCCCCCCCCCCCGGCGCCATAATGCAGATATCCCAGCAGTTTCTTATTTATTACTAATTTAGGTGCTGCTCACAATCAAGTATGTGAGGCTTCTTAGGGTTACTTGAGCTCCGCCAAAAGGAGACCATCATCACCCATCATCACCCATCATCACCCATCATCACCCATCATCACCCATCATCACCCATTATCAGCCAGCCGTTTCTGATCCGTAGAGTTAATGTCAGGTGCACTGTAGCCCCGTCCTGTGCTGTGTTACACTGTAGAGGTGTGTATGCGGATGGTATCGTTCTGTCACTTTCTCTCTTCTGCTGAATTGTATCCAGTGACACTCTTCTGTGTTCTGTGTCGATTCGATGGCTTTTCTTTCATAATGCTGCTCGATTCTCATCTAAACGACTCCAAAGGCCCGACTCCCAAATCCGGTTTCACTACTTTTTATTTTCCTCTCTCGCTCTTTTCTGTCTCTTACCTCGCATCATACTTTCATCAGCCTCACACACATTCCCGCCCCCTTCTTGTGTACTTTCTGTGCCCTAACTCCCCCACCCCCCCCCCCCCCCCCCGCGGCCTTGCGGCTTTTTGTATCCCCGCCCACCACGGTGACCTCTGCGTTTGATTGGCAGAGACGGTGCGAGCGATGACCCATGTGATCAACCAGGGGATGGCCATGTACTGGGGCACGTCTCGGTGGAGCTCCATGGAGATTATGGTGAGTCTGGCACTGGCAGCATGGGGGCGTAAGACCCACAAGTGAACTTTTTAATAAATGTACAACCTTTCAGACCCAAAAAAACATAAAAGCAATACTGTAGGTTTTGCGTTTTTCATTTTTATAGACATAATAATGATAAATAATTCAATATCATTGTACTTCCGTGTTCACCTGCAATCCTGCTTACGCCCTGTAGGAGGCATACTCTGTAGCAAGGCAGTTCAACCTGATCCCACCAATCTGCGAGCAGGCCGAGTATCACATGTTCCAGCGGGAGAAAGTGGAGGTGCAATTGCCAGAGTTATTCCACAAAATAGGTGAGGTGACGTGTGCCCCCCCCCCCCCCCCCCCCCCCTCATCGCGCCAGCAGCCTTCTCACCTGGGAGAACCTGCCCTGAGCCTGACGCTCTGCCCTTTTTCCGAAGGTGTGGGCGCAATGACATGGTCCCCGTTGGCCTGTGGGATCATCTCAGGGAAATACGACAGCGGCGTGCCGCCGTGCTCGCGGGCCGCTCTGAAGGTAGCCTCCGCTGCTGTGTGACCTCTGACCTCTCAGCCCTCCTGTTGGTCGCGTGTCTGTCTCTTGTCCCCGTTGACTCTTGTCCTCTTGTCCTTATACCTTCGGGAAGCTGCGTCACTGTTTCTCTGCCTCCGATGCCCCACACCCCCCCGCTGTTGTCAGTGTGCGACACGTCCGTGCTCGTGAGCTGCCTGATTGAGTCTGGCACACAACCATTGAAGGAGGGTGAACTTTGCTCCTTGTTGCTCAGCATCGGACCTTGAAAATCACATTTCACCGAATGAACAATGATTATGCATATTAGGCTACTACGGTAATCTTATTAAATGTTTTGAATCAAACCGATACTTGTAGCACGACCTACATAATGTGATACATTATTTCAATAATAATTTAATTTTGAATTCCCTATTAAGATTTAAATTCCTTTTTATGATTACCCGGTCACGTCACAAAATCTTTTACAAAGAAGACAATTCCCTCAGGACACAATTCTTAAAATCCTTACTAAACCTTACAAAGCATGTGATAAATGAAAGGCTGGGTTGCCAGTGCTTACAAATGATATCCTGTCATCAGGGATGGCATTTCAGTTCTGCAGATCACATGACCGATGCATTACCAGCATATATCAGAGAATATAAACATTACATCAATATTACAAGTATCATTTCCTTACTGTAGGTTAAAAGAGGGTTTCGCTGTGTTTGTGTTTATCTGTGTTCCCTGCCATCGCTTCTACATTTCTGTGATAGCTCTCTTGTGTTTATCTGTTGTTTTTCCAGCCATAGGTCTAACCTTGAAATGTTACAGAAGACTGATGAAATGAGTTTAACCGTCGATTTCCCAGACATGGCTTGAATGGGGAAATAATAATGAAATAGTGAATCATGGAACAATTTCTTCCAAAAGCGTGAACCAAAAATTTCCAAAATTTCTGGGAATACTCACTCCAATTTTTCTTTAACCAGATGCAAGATGGGTCACAGTCCTTCCTATAGGGGAGTCTGTGTGACCATGTGGCTGTGGCAGGTGTTTGAGAAGTTTGAGGGCACCTAAGTATTTCCTGTATTGACAGGGTTACTAATGCATGTGTGGGTGGGTGTGTATCTGTGTCATGTGTATGAGCAGTGAGTGTTTGAATAGCAGGTGTTTGCGCAGGTACGCTATTAGCATTGCATTTAAATGTGTGTGTGCTGTATTTTTGTGTCAGGTGCCTGAGCTGCAAGTGTTTAAATAGTTTTTGTGCAGGTACACTGTCAGCATTGTGTGTAGGTGGGTGGGTTGTGTTTGTCTTTGTCCGGTGTTTGAGCAGTGAGTGTTTAAATAGCAGGTATTTGAGCAATTTCGCTTTGTATTGGGACACACATGTGTCTGAGTGGGTATATTCTGTGTGCCTGCAGTGGGTGTTTGAGCGGCAGGTATTTGCACAGGTAGACTGTGTCTTAATTTTTTTGGGTGGTTGTGTGCAATATGTATTTATTGGGTGTTTGAGTATAGGTACGCCATGACAGGGTTACCAGTCTGTGGGGGTGTGTTCTGTGTGCCAGCAGCGGGTGTTTGCACAGCAAGTGTTTGAGTTGCAGGTGTTTCAGCAGGTACACCGCACCATATATTGACAAGGCTAACAGTGTTTGGGAGTGGCGGGTGTTCTGTGTGCCTGTGGTGGGTGTTTGAGCAGCAGGTGTTTGATCAGCAGGTGATTGAGCGGGTACACTTGACACGGCTAACAGTCTGTGGGGGTACCGGGTGTTCGGTGTTCCTGCAGCGGGTGTTTGAGCGGCAGGTGTTTGAGCAGGTACACCATATATTGACAGGGCTACCAGTGGCTGAAAGACAAGATCCTGAGCGAGGAGGGCCGGCGTCAGCAGGCGAAGCTGAAAGAGCTGCAGGCGATCGCGGAGCGGCTGGGCTGCACGCTGCCTCAGCTCGCCATCGGTACACGCCGTCCTGCTGCTCTCTCTTTTTCTGTCTGTCTGTCCGTCCATCTATCCGTCCATCTGTCGCCAGCCACGTGTGTCGGTGAAGCCCAGTCAGATCCCCTGCGTGTAATCGAAGGCCTTGGTTCTCCGTGGAAATAAAGAACATACACAGTGCAGTTAAAATGATCCAAATGACCAGTACACTTTGTTTTACTTAAGCCGTCCAAATTAGCTGCCTCATTCCAGCATTCAAGGGCGCATCAGAATCCTTTCCAGGACTTGGGCCAGCAACCTTGAGGTCATGACTCCAGAACCACTATAATCACCTTGCGGTTACACAGATGGTGTCTCATCACAGAGCAGATATCCCTGTTTTTGTTTAGTCAGGATCTATCCATCCTTCCATTTTCTGTAACCACTTGTCCTGTTCAGGGTCGTGGGGGATCAGAGCCTATGTTTAGCCAGGAAGTCTTTGTCAGATCAGATCATTTTTTATGTCACATCGCTTAATACTCAGGTTAAGTGCAGGTTACCGTGCCCATACCTACCACTGAGGACACTGAGGTCCAAGTCCTCAGCATTTTTTTCTGCAGCTCCAGTAATGATAGTAATAGATACTATTGATCCCTGTAGGGAAGTTTCTCTTCTTGCTTCCCCCATCTTGCTCTCTGTCGGTGTCTGGCTGTGAAGGGCAGCCACCTGTTGCAGCACCCATGGAGCCAGGGATTAAGGGTCTTGCTCAATGCTGGGCTCGAACCGGTGACCTTCCAATCACAGGCACACAAGCTCCGCCCACTGAGCCATATGCTGCCCCCATTGATTGTGACCCATTATGCAATGGGCTACCACTTTTGACCTCCTTGTTTTAACTCTCCTGGCTATACAGCCCTGCAGATTACTGAAGACCGGGCGTGCACAGTCCCACAACACCAAAATATTGGTAGAATATGCACATATTGGTAAAAATTTCAAACATAACAATAATAAATATAGTGTGCTAAAACAAAATAAATACAATACATTAACATATATAAATACAGTTAACATAATATATCTGTCTCTCATCCAAGTAATCTTGTACTTTTTAGCCATCAAAAATTTAGTCAGACACTGGCTTGCACGTAGAGTAATGGATTGAGGCGAGAGGTTTTGAGGTTGCTGGTTTCAATCCTTAGAGGGACTCAAATGTTGTACCCTTAAGTAAGGCACTTAATCTGAAAAGCTTCAGTAATTATCCAAATGTGTACGAGAGAAACGTAAGCATTGCCAATTGTTGTCTCAGAAGGCATCTGTTAATAAGCTGAGCATGAATATTTATTAGCATCACTGAGTCAAATATGCATATTTCCCACAGAGATATTAAAGTCTCAGTCAGAGAGGCGGCAGATGTGGTTAATTTTTCTGGATGGTCCTTCTATAGCTATGGCCAGAGAAGCCTTACATAATTTCTCAGTATGGTTGTTAAGTGATGAGTAAAAGATGATGGTGTTGCGTTCCACCATGAACAGCGTTATTAGAGTTTGGAAGCAATCTGAATATCAGCCTGGATGAGAAGCTGGATGGTTTCTGCTGTACAGGGTGCTGCTTGAAACCTCCCACCCCCCTACTTAGCTTGTGCGTCACGAAACCTCACGTCAGCGGCGCAAGCGATGTTTAAAGCAAAAAAAGTTCAAAACAACAACAACTAGACCGGCCTAAAATACCCCCTTTCACTAAATCCTGCTTACACTTCCGTATTTCTGTTTTTGGCTGTCGTTGCATAATCTGTTTTTAAAATAGAAACAAAGGACTTTAAATCTGTGTCGTAACGAGCGTGGAGCGGTGACCTGTAAAAGGAAAGTGCCCAAGCATGTTCTCAGCGGAAACTGTAGACCTGATAGCGTGTTGAGCCGGGTCATCTGCAGGGGGGGGGACAACAACAGTCGCGAGGGCCCCCATCCCAGCAGAAGGCTCTCAGACAAGGTGGGGACGGGATAAGTCACCAGTGAGAGAGCCAGTGGCCGCTTGGCAGTGTCCAGTGAAAAGCCACTGTGTCTGCAGCTGTGCGACAGGCCGCTCCATTGAGGGGGCCTCCTGAGGTACCTGACTGTCTTCTCGCTGGTCTCCTGCAGCATGGTGCCTCAGAAACGAAAGCGTGAGCTCAGTGCTGTTGGGAAGCTCCAACGCAGACCAGCTGATTGAGAATATCGGAGCAATACAGGTGAGAGACTGTGCCGCCTTTCTGCGTGCATGTACACGCGTGAGTATGTGTGAGGGTGCACCCGAAATGGTGAGTGCAGAGTGCTGTAGTCACTATTTCTCCTGAAATAACATCTTAATTATAGCTCTCTTTCTGACAGCGGGGTGTGTTTGTCTCTGTAAGCAAAAACAGTGAGTGTATCATAATGAAACCCAGAGAACAGTGTGTGTGTGTGTGTGTGTGTGTGTGTGTGCAGAAACAGAACACTCCCCCCATTCTGCCTGGTTTATGTTTCACAGCCAATGACCTGCCTGTATTAATCATAAATATATCTGTTTATCGTGACTGCACTGATCGTGATCCCAGTTCGGCCTCGCAGCTCTTCCAGAAGGGTGATCTTCTATAACAGAATTGTTTCTCATGAATAAATGAGAATTGTTTTCACTGGCTGCCAGTAAAATGCTAGCAGTTAATTATGTACGCGGAGACGGGCTGCACAGTGATGCCGGGAATCCTGATTTTTTTCTTTCTTGCTCTCACTGATAACAATGACTTTAAATTTTAAATGAATTTTAAAAACTGGCATTAAAAATGTTCTGCATTGTGCATGGTAATTCTGCGGGTGGAAATCTCTCCCCACCAAAGTTATATTGTTCACTGGGTTGGTCCATTGTGTACACACCCACACACACACACACACACACACACACACACACACCACACAGACACAGAGACACACACATGCACAGGTTTGTAATTATATCTTTGTGGGGACTCTCCATTCATTTCTGTGGGGAAAACTCTAATCCCAATCTTAACCCCAATCCAGCCCTAACGTTAACCATAAGTAAACAAACAAAATATGAAAGTTTTGGCATTTTAACTTATTTTTATTGCAGTCACAGATTTTTGTGGGGACCTGAAAAATGGTTCCCAAACTGTAAAAAAAAAAACAGGTTTTTATTACATTGTGGGGGACATGTGGTCCCTACAATGTAATGTAAACCTAATCCACACACACACACATATGCCACGTCTGAACCCAAAAGGGACTCCGTTGCAGTACTATTGAACAATGTACCGAAAGCTGAATTTCCCCACTGAAATCAGTTAATACAATTCTGAAGTCATTTTTGGATGAATATTAGCAAAGCCGGGTAAATGTAACACCCAAGGTATACAAACATTAACTAATGTGTGAATCAGCAATTACAAAGCTGTCTGAGATTTTGTTTATATGTTTTGTTTGAATTTATATGTGTTTTTATTTCAGTTTTTTTTCCCACACAGGTGTTCAGATTGATGTGAGTTCTGTTTGTATGTTTTTGATTATTCTCTGGATTTCCTTGTTAATTTTTTTACGCAGGTTCTTCCAAAGCTGTCGTCCTCTATCATTCACGAGGTGGACAGTATCCTAGGCAACAAACCCTACAGCAAAAAGGACTACCGATCCTAACAATGGTGTCGACTGCTGGATGGCTTCGCTCAAATTCTGCTTGTTCTTCTGTTTGTCTCAGCTTCATCTGACGAAGGTGCCCATGGGACCAGCGTAGCCCTGGTCCTGGAGGATGACATCATTTAGATCAGAGTTTCCCCATCCGGTCCACATTTTTGCTCCCTCCCCCCGAGAGCCTGGGAGGAAGTAAGAAATGTGGACTGGCAGGTAGGGGGGCTGGGAGGGAGCAAAATCATGGACTGACTGTGGATCCAAAAGGACCGGATTGGGAAACACTGATTTAGATTAACGCAAGTTCAAATACATGAAACAATTTTAATCGGTTAGATGGATGTAGAATGAAATTGACTTGTAGATAACTCTGTAATGCATTTAATTTAGCAAAAAAAGGGTATTTTTAAAACATAGGAAAAGACTATCAACTTAAGCACATGTTTGCTTGGCAGTCATTTTTTCCATTGATCTTTTAATCACGTGATGTGCTATAAGAAATTTAGGTCAAGTTATAGGGAATTAGGTCAAGATAAATTACAGTATCTAAAAAACCTTTGATCTTCATCCATGAAAGCCATCATTATTTATTTTCTATTATTTTATGTAAAAAAAAAATACGTCAGTTCCTTGCAAGTACGTTTAGCTGCTTGCTGTTGAAGCCATACATATTCATGTATGTATGCGGTACCTTCGAACGCTGTTGTCCAACCTTTGTCCAGTTCTGAAGTCACATGATCAAAACGTTCACCGACAACCAATCAGCTGTTTTGCACACATGTTCCCTGTTTCTTGGCAGCACCTGCTCGGCAGTCTTGCTATGTCACCTAACCCACCATTCTCTATCGCTCCCCCCCCCTCCCCCATGCAGAGCAATGCTATGAAAAAAAAAAACTTCTTACAGACCTTCACCTCAGTAACTGCCAGCGACATTAGTCCAGCAGACACAGTAGTGTTAATGATAGTAAATGAAGTTTTTGTCAGGGACCTGTCTTGGGACGGATCTGGTTATTTAAACGCAGCTATTTTTGTCACTGGAGATTATAAGCACCTACCTTTACAATGTTTTACACTGACAGACTATCACAGGCACGTTCCGGCCTCCAATCCTTATTGGAGATGTTTATTGTAACCGGAGCTGTCATCAGATGGACAGGGGTATGACACGCAGGCCGTTCGACGTTATGATCCATAAAGGTTTCCCTGCTCCAGTCTCCTTCTGAGTGAGGTCAGCAGTTAACCATTGTCACCAGTAACAGGGTGGCCTGCCATTACAGGACTGGACAGTGCACATAGCCAGGTGCATCTCTTCCAGACATAGCACATGGCTGAAGTGGGGGCTCGTAGATATCCTCTCTCACCCCCTTTTTATATACGTCCACATTACACACCTGCCATTTTCCGCGCTGCATGCTCGGCATATTTGTCATATTCCAGCACAGTGATGGTCCTGCATCTCTCCCTCTCCCTGTTTTCCTGGGGGGGTCCTTCAGTAAAGTTTTCTCATTTTAATATTTAATCTAGCAGGAATAGATGTTCTCTGGTTGTGGAGAGGGTGGTAGTGATGGTTGGGGGGGGGGGGGGTTAATTCCCTTAAGCATATCAGGCACTTATTTCTATAATGCAATTTAATTTATAATTTATAATTGGTGGATGAGTTAAATTATCCACTTATTTCCCATCATAGAGTTACTTGCTTTAATTTCACAAAACTTGAACTAAGTTTTTCTGTGCTTTAAGTAAAACTCGCTCTTGAAATATTTTTGTTCAATGAATGTACAAGAGACACCGCTGTGACTAAGAAGCTAAATTCCGGCATTATGTGTCAGTAGTACTGACTTAAATATTGTGATTTTCTAAAATATCCAGCGTGAGGTTGGTCCTTCCCTTTGAAAGGCAGGGTTCCATCGCTCCTGGTTCTTTACACTCCAGTTGCTGAGTAAGAGGAGCACTTTCTTTAAAATGCAAAGATGGACAATTTGCCAACAGATGGAGCCAGTAATTAATAACAGTAGTATAGTTATCCAATTAATACGAGTTTCTCATCTTCTTAGCAGCTTGAATTTGGCTGGAGGTACAAAGAATGATCCAGCCATAAGAGAAATTTCAATAAATTAGGGGCTGAACTTTGTACTTTTTTTTTGTGATAACGATTATGCATCTGATTATGTTTTTTTGTTTGAATGTTGCTCCCCCTACTGGACAAAGCAGAAACTGTCTGCATCGTTGCTGTTTCGGGCACACTTGCACGTGCACTAACGCCAGAAATTAGTCACACGTTCAGTCCTGTTAGCAGTAGCGGTGAAGGATGCGGCATTGTGTTGTAAAGCGAGCTCTGTGAGACTTCTACACGCTACAGACGCGTTAAAGTGGTCCCACCACTCATCTATGCATGACTATTTACTCAGTATTAGCAGTTATTGCTTGCTGCTCTGTAAGAAAAAATGGCAACAGTATCAAACTTTACATATACATGTAATAACTGTATTTTATTATATTTTGAAATATCTTTTTCAATGTTACATGACATGAAAATTGCACTTGTATGCACTCCTACCAACTACATGATGACATATGTATCCTTATAGCCTTTTTTGAGTGGGGTTCTAGCACAGGACTGTTTACTTATGTGTCGAGCAGAAATGCTGGAAACTAAGCCTGACGTAAGCTGGACATGCAAATATCTCAGTAGAGAAGAGCCATTAATGTTACGGTTTGACTTTATCAAAGAGAGGAATTTGACCTTTGGATGTCGCAGTGCTAATGCAAACCACGAAGTTGGCAAGATGTCAGCAATGCTGAGTTATGTTTAGTCTGTGCACAAGATATTATCTGTATCAAAGCCCTGATAACTAATATCTACGGTCAACAACTGGACCCTGCAGTTGACTGACCCTCAACTCCAGCGAATATCTCTCTCTCTGCTTCTCAATTTCATGCGCTGCGAGTTTTCAAGAGGTTTGCTAAAATGGCATTTAACCTGTCTGTATGTTTTTTTTTTATCGTTAGATATTTTATTTGATCATTGATATGATTCGAGATTATATGTATTTACACACTTAATGCAAAAATGGCATCTTGTATCTGGCGTTGTTTCTGTGAGGAAAATGAAAATATTTATTGGAATACAAACAAACTTTGCAAAGTTGCTATTTGTGGCTGTATGAGCCAGTGCTCAGGCTATTGATGATCGCCTTCTCTGCTCGAGGAACCAAAGATTACTATAGAGCAACAGTGTTTCCTATTTCTCAAAAGGAAAAAAATGTTAATTTTAAAGTGAAAAACCCCGGGAATAGAGCTTCCTGGTGCAACATGTCAGCTCATGTCATTGATTTGTCATCGATATATAAAGCTGGTGTCTTACACATTTGTTTTCAACCGATGACGCAGAGAGAATTAAACACATAAAGGTTTTGTTTGGCTTGTTCGGCTCCTGCTGCCCAGGCCTCCCCTGTCCTGCCCCTCGTCGTGTCTGCATGCAGCTTGACAGTTATGTTTGGCCTCGAGGAATGAGGCGATACGCACCGCCATCCATTTCTGCAGGTCGCATCATCGTCTTGACGCCTTCCGCTCTCCACAGCAGAGGCGAGATCCTTCATCTCATCCCCGCAGCTGGGTCGCTGCATGCGTGGATCGCAACACCCTAACAGCACACTGATCTGGGAACACACACACACACACACACACACACACACACAGGGCAAAATGTAAATAAAAGCCATCTTCAGCTTTGTCAGGAGAATTTGCGGAATGGCAGACCCAGGACTTGTGACTCCGCTTATGTTGCCCTGTAGCCATCATGGCTCATAGCCTCTGGAGTGTGGGACCACAGTGAGCGGAAGGCTGCTGTATTAAACTGCTGTACACTAATGGCAAGTGGTACAGGAGTGGGAAGCGAGTTGGGTTTGAGCTTAGCGATACTGTCAAACGTATTACTCTAATTCTAATAGAAGTCAAATAATTATATTTAAAAATGTATCCTATTTTTTAACATGTACACATTTTCTGTTGGGAGTGACTCCGAAATATTTCTGTTGTTCAAGGAATTATATGTCATAACTGCTAGCAGATTGTACATTTTCAAACCTAAATAACAATAACCTTCTGACACTTTCTTGTATATAGTGTGATATTTGTATATATGAGTGGCTGTCATTAGTCCACTGCTTGTTTTACTTTCATCAGAGAGCCGAGCTTAATATGTATTGTGCTTGAAACTGAAGTCAGGACAGTATGTACAGCTACAGTATATAAGAAATGAAAATAAAAACTCATGAAAGGTAACCGTGCTTCCTCTGATATTTCACTTGGCTATTACGTTTTATTTGTTTAGCCGAAGCATTTATTTGAAGTGGCATACAATTTTTGAGAAACAAGTCCCTTAATAATTCGTGGGTTAAGGGCTTCTCGCAGCAATTCAACAGTGAGATCATTCTGCTGACCATGAGGTCCGAACCGGCGACCTTCTGGTCACAGACACAGCGTCTACTGTGCTGCACACTGCCCCCAAGCAATTGCAGTGCTTACACCATCATGGTGTACTACAGTTTGAACCAAAAATGAACGTCCATGTTTTTCTGTGGGTGCGGACGTGTCTCTAAGTCTGCTTGAAGTTCTTAGTGAACTAACTATTAGCCAATAAGAAGTGAGTTGCATTAATGACTGATCCTGCATATTAACACTGGTGGTGGCTCTCAAAGTCACAGCTCTCCTATCAAGCACACCTGCTGTCTTGGCTAACCCTTCTGTGATGTTTTTTAACAAAGGAAGACCCTTAGCTGAAACATAGGATATGCTGTGTGCTCCACACCGAAATCTCTGAGCGGGTGAATGAAACACAGTGTCAGTGAAATAAATGACTGACATTCAAAATACCGCACGGCGAGGTCTGATATATACACATGAATCATCGTCTCTGGTTTTCCCTCCGTTTCTTCAGCTAGTGGCAGGATGACGGGTCCTCAGACAAGATCCCCCGTCTGATGGGGATCCAGAGCCCCTCCCATACATTCCCTTCAACGTGTCCGTGTCTTCCTCGGGGTCCGCTCCCTGTGGAACGGGCCTGACGCATCTCTCCTGGGACCCGCCCAGGCAGCATCCTTTGGAGAAGCCGAACCCAAACGAGCCGCCTCCACTCGAGCTGAAGGAGTAGCCTCTCGATTTTACGGTCCCGCCGGGTACCAAGGTACTTACCGTATGCTTCTTCAGTAGGAGTCTCTCCCTCACTTATCAGAAGCACTCCGCTCGTTTCGGAGAGGGTGCCATGGCGTTACGTCACAGTACCCCGCAACCGCCTGGGCTCTCAGCATGGGGAACCCTTAGGTTCCATCCCTATGAGGTCTGGTTCCACATCGTCTGAGGACTTTTCTCCCCTCTGGCTCCGCCCCTACCAGAGAGATAACATCCCACATTGCCAAGTCCGGTGCCCGTTGCCAAGGCCGGTGCCCGTTGCCAAGGTTTAATCTGTCTTGGTGCTTCTTCCTCGCGGCTGCAATCCACCTGGCACTGGCCGTAATCCCCACCTGCCATCCTGTGCATGGTCAGCCCACAAGGCATGTGTATAAATCAGGTGTAATTATATCTACGTGCAGTCTTCACTGCCATTAAATGTTGAAATATATATATATATATATATAAAATATATATATATATATATATATATATATATATATATATATATATATATATATACATATTAAAAGATTTAAGGCTTTATGTTAATGGAACCTTTGTAATGCATTCATAAATCCTTCATAACCAGCGTGTAAGTATACCTTAACATCCTAACATACCTTAACAGCTTTAATATCCATTAATAAGAAACATTATATGATACAAAGAAACATTATAATTGCATAATCATATAATGATTGTTATTAATGTATATTGAAGCTGTTAAGGGATGTTAGGATGTTAAGGTATACTTGCATGCTGCTTATGAATGTTCTATGAATGCATCATGAAAGTACAATGAATGTTCTATGAATGCATAATGAATGCATTATGAAGGATCAGTTAATGTAAAGCATTACTGAATGTTTCAATGTGATATTTGTGAAATATATTGTATTTGAGCTTTTGAGTATGACTGTTATGAATACACACCATGAGTATGACTGTTATGAATACACACCATGAGTATGACTGTTATGAATACACACCATGAGTGTGACTGTTATGAATACACACCATGAGTATGACTGTTAAAATGAATACACAGCAAAGTTCTTGTCTGATTTTCATGGACCCATGTGCAAAAAAGTATCATTCAACAGTATTTATCCAATATTCCTTTATCACTCAATAAAATAATCACAACCTTTGTGTGTTACCATTTATCATACTTGAAACTACATAAAAAAAAAGTTACAAAAAATGAAAATGCAGGATAAAGAACATTCCTTCAACAAAATATAAGAGTACAGCTACATAGAATGACATGATACTCTGTTTCTGAAGGCGCCGTGGAGGAAGCAGCTCATCCAGCAGGGACTCAACACACACGCATGCACACACACACACACACACGCATGCGCACACACACACACGCATACGCACACACACACACGCATGCGCACACACACGCATGCGCACACACACACACACACATGCGCACACACACACACACACGCATGCGCACACACACACACATGCATGCGCACACACACACACACACGCATGCGCACACACACACACACACACACTCACACACTCTAGGCTTTGTGCTGAGAACAGACATATGTATGTGTGGAAGTCCCCTGTGTATTCGAGGCACGTGGACAGTTCTCTTCAGCTCTCTATGTCCAGGCTTTATAGCCTGAAGCTTATTGGTTCAAATCTCAATCTTTGCTTCGGATAGGGTGTTCAATTAACCTATAATGTTCCAAGTTGTATTTGCTGAGCTAAAGCCCCAAACACAAAAGCAGTTGTAGGGACACCTACAGAGTTAACAGATGTCTTTGTACTGGACAGACAGGGTTCTTCGTCATTGGCTGCCCGCATGACTCGAAACTTCATTGGTCGATTCTGTGTATTCATGTGTTTCATCTTCGTTGCTCCTGTCGCACTGAGCTGCACTTTGAGTTCACATCAGATATGCACCATGACGTTGCATAAATGCACGTGACCCAGACACGTATATTTCATTTAGCAAAATGAAATGAAACAAACTGTGAAACTGCAACTCAACCTGACATCTTCCGAAGTTTAAAAAACCTGTGCAAATCAGGGATGCAGTTATACACTAATATCAAAAATTGGCTGCTAGAAAAATATAAAACATTTCAATCCACATATAATTACATATGCATACATGTATATATATATATATATATATATATATATATATATATATATATATATATATATATATATATATATATATATATATATATGAGCTGACATATAACTGATGTAAATGAAAACAACCATGAACATACACAAACATATTAATACACAAACATGTAATAATTATGATGTAAACATACTAGATTATACCTGCAATCAAGCATGATGAAAGTATCTTACTTGTGTGGGATGGTAATGAACTTTCTGTGGTGAGCAACTGGAGCAAAACTGCAGATGTACAGCCATCGTCCCGTATCGGCGTCTGCGAGTTTTAAGTCTTGCATGTTTCCGACGCTGTTTTCAAGTGTTTCCTTTGACAGAGTTTGCTATTTTATTTTATTTTTTACATTGATTAATAAATTACAAATGACCGTTATGTAAAAGTCGTATTAAACCCTTCCTTAAATGACAGAAATATGCGGAATATACTCTGTACAGATGTGTGTTTTCTTTGTCCTTCCTGTTTCTTATGATGTTCATTAAAGGGGCACCATTGCAGCAGAGTCACTGCTAATCCCATCTGTTCTGGGTCCACAGCACGGGCAGATGTGGTCCGTTAGATGACGAGGTTCAAATAAAGGAGAGGGCTGTGCAGAGGTAACCTCTTTAGGAGACCCAGCCCTCTTCCTCCACCGCTGCTCAGCTTCAGCAGTGCCTCACATTGGCAGAGTTAAATCCCAGCTGCCTCTTTCCTAGCAGTGTTCCTCTGTTCCTTGCTCTGCAGTTCCTAGCTCCATCTGGTCAACAGGGGGCGCTATACAGGTGGCTGTTGGTATGACTGAATCCCTCCTGTGCTGTTATGGGGCTGGGGGGGTGGCTGGGGACGTCCGCCTGAAAATAATAACAGGCATGAGGAGAGACACAGCCAATCCTGGGAGAAGCAGCGGGTCTGGAAACCTCTTTTCATGTGTTAAGTGGATAATGAGAAACTCATAAGGCAGCTTGCGAGTCTGTGATTGGGGCAGAGCTGCCTTATAAGTCAAAATGCAGTTTGCTAAGTATGATGGCTTCTTGTTAGTTCACCTCAGGAACTGTATCACTGGACACTGGATACCGGAGCTGTACTGTATATTTAGAAAGCGGCAGATGTGGGCAGTGCCCCTGCGCTAAGACAGAAAGCACAATCACATAGTCTACAGGCCGAGGTCTTTCCTCTGACGCTTATGGGATCTCTATTCAGATCCATGTGACACCATAAAAAGAGCAACAAGAATGGACGAGTTAAATGTACACCTAAGCAAGCAAACGGTGGGGCCAGGGGGGTAGGGGGGCACGATTAGTACTATCGTACCCACGGGGGCCTTGAGTAAGGCTCTTAACTCTGAAAAATGTCCCGGGGGGGCAGATAAAGTGGTGACCCTGTGCTCTGACACCAAACCTCACTTTCACTTGTATATGCGTCTATCTCAAAGGAGAGCAAGACGAGATTCGTGAAAAGGAAAGAATTCCTATGCATTGGTGCAAATATTACACACAGCGGCGTCTCCTTTGTACTGTGACCTTACCTTCCGTACAGGTGAGTCCTATCCAGCCATGCAGACAGGTGCAGTGGCCATTGCGGGGATTGCACTGCGCCCCATTTGCACACTCGCAGATCTGTGCACAGTCAGGCCCGTAGTGGTTCGCCGTGCACTCTGAAATCAGAGTCTACGTGACAGTGTGATGTGACACAGAAAAATGGGTGATTCCTCTGACGCAGGGCATGTGGAGCAGACTTCACGCTATATACGGCCACAGGAAAACAGCTTCATTATACGTATAATAAACTGGTGCCCTTAGAAAATGTCTACTGTACCTTGAAAAAGGCATTAATCAATCCATTTAACACCAGTTCCAGAAAACCATCCATCAACTGCTGTGACATCAGCTCTTAGAAAACGATCCATCAAAGCCCATGACATCAGATTCTAGAAAAACATCCATCGACTCTCATCGCATCGACCCTGGAAACTGCTACCAATCCCACTGCACCAGCTCTTAAAAAGACCGTCAATCAATCCCCGTAGCGCCAACTTTGGAAATCCAACCATCAATCCCTGAAAAGCTGAGCCGAATGGGCAACAGAGATGTCCAGGTCAGCCTCTTATGGGAGCAGATATAGAATGCGTGCCTCATCACTCACCTCCTCTATTTCAAGCACATCTAAACTTTGGCACACCCAAGAAAACACAGCTTCATGCAGGTGCGCCCTCAAACTGGGCAGCTTAACCTAGCCACTAAAACCGAACGGGGTTAAACCTGACTTACCCCTTCATCCTCCTAAATCTGCGGAGAGATCCGTACGAAACCGTATCCCTGTGTCAGCTGTGTGTTCGCCTTTTGGTTGTAACGTGAACAACATGCTCGAAATACCCACACCACCCCAGGCCTGGAAAGCCTGCTGAAGGTCACGCTGAGAACTCCGGCCATGCCGTCCTTACCCAGGTCACACCTGGCCCCCGTCCTGCCAGGGGGGCACAGGCAGCTGCCGTTTACGGGGTCACAGGGGGCAGACTCAGCGCAGTCGCACTTGTGGGTACAGTCCTCTCCAAACCGGCCCTGCTGACACACTGGGAAGGAGACACAAGGGGGGGGGGGGGGGGGACAGTAGGGGAAAGGAGAATGGATGGAACGCGGAGCTGAAATAAGCTGGGCTCTGTGATGGTAGCAGGGAAGCAGATGGTTATGATGGGGGGCTTCACTGCCCAGCCTCAGGCCTCACCCCTGTCGCACCGAGGACCTTGGTACCCAGCAGGGCAGATGCACTTGCCAGTGCTTGGGTGACAGGGGGCGCCGTTTCGGCAGTCACAGGCCCGCTGGCAGCGTGGACCGTGGAATCCTGAGGGACATGCTGGTGGCACAAATTAGGGGGGGGGTGGTTTAGGCAGAGCTGTGTTAAGGCGCCTTTAGAACCAAATGGGGAAAGAGACACACTCTGCTTCATGGGTACCGCCCAGAAACGCCCTGGCGAGCATCTCACCGTGCTCGCAGAGGTTGCCGTAGTAACCCAGCGGGCACTGGCAGGCGCCGCTCGCTCTGTCACACATCCCGCCGTTCTGGCACTCGCAAAGCTGCTGGCAGCCGGCACCGTATCGGCCTGGGGGGCATTCTGATGGGGGAGACAGCCAATCAGAAATCTGCCGCTGCACTTCACCCTGCTCACAGATGTCATCCTTCCCTGCTTCCCGGAGTTATGTCATTCAGTTCCTTCAGTTTCAATTTACTCTTCAATCTCAATGAAGGAATTAAAGTAACAAAGAATGCAAGGTGCTGCTAACTTCAGCAAAGTCCCTTCGCTCCTTTATAAGTTACGTATGTCTCTCGCCACACCTCACCTGTCTCACAGGTGTGTCCCGTCCAGCCCAAGCCGCAGGTACAGGCCCCGGAAGCAGGGTCACACTTCCCTCCATTCCTGCAGCGACAGACCTGTGCGCAGCCCTCCCCAAACCGGCCCTGTGTGCACTCTGTGGGACAGGCACGCAGTGCTTTCATCGCAGTGACCTGACACAGCCAGCTGGTGGTGCTGGGAAGCTGCGATTCCGAAGCAATTGCAGTAAACGAACCTCATTCATAAACAAAAGATTATCATTTCTAATATCTGAATGGGTACTTTATTTAAAATGCACCAAAATCTGTATAAATCTCAATTGAAATGGAAATTGATAAGATCATGTTACGTGAAAGGTATTAGCATTAATATTAACTTTAAACTAGTGATTCGGATTTGTATCTGACTTTATATTAGTAAAGGATTAAAATGAGTAACATACTCATTTGTAGCGGTTGGTATAACATGCACCTGAGATGATTGCCTTTAACCACCTAATTTCCATAAGGCGGAGTCTCACCTTGTTCACATCCCACACCTGTCCGGCCCGCGGAGCACACACACCGGCCCGTAACCGGGTCGCTACTCGCCCCATCGCCGCACAGCGCCACCAGGGCACAGTCGGGGCCGTAGCGTCCTGCGGGGCAGCCTGGGAAGACAGGAAGGGAAGGAGACGGGTTCAGTGTGAAGGCAGCATCTCCACAGTCATGCTAAAAATTACGTTAGCTGGTACATTTCGGGAACCGGAGTTTTGATTTGTGAGATGATATGTCCACGGGTACATCCATCCATTCCACCCACCTTCCATAACCTAACCCCCACCCAGCCTTAACCCCCACCCAGCCTTAACCACAACCATAAGTAACCAAACAAAACACGGGACATTTGACATTTTTACTTTTCTGATTGCGAAAACTGAAAAATGGTTCCCACAATGTCAAAATAACAGGTTTTCATCACATCCTGGGGGACATTCGGTCCCCATAATGTAATGTAAACATAATTGACACATGCACACATTGTGTTTTGCATCCTCTGGTCCAGTTACATTTATTGTTCACAGCATAAAAACGTACTAACTTAATTACAGTACGTTATAATTTTGTTTTTAATGAATTCTGTTTTTGTGTACAGTCAAACTGCAGGTGGCGCTGTGACCCCCATGTCTGCGAGTGACACTCACCGATGCTGCAGTCGGCGCCGATGTACCCCGGGAGGCAGATGCAGGTGCCTGTTCTGGGCCCACAGGTTCCCTGGTTCAGGCACTGGCACCGGTGCTCGCAGTTCGGCCCGTATGTCCCCGGCCTGCATCCTAGGAACCCAGAGCTGTCAGGCTAACGCCCACCTCCACCACAAACTTCTCTGACTCCCCAACATCAGACGCCAAACACCAGCTTCAAGGACAGCTTCGGTCGTCAGGCCATTCAGTCTAATGACTAAGTTCCATCCCAGGCGCCTGCATATTATAGCAACGCTGCACTTTATCAGTCACTTTACAGTCATATTGTCCAGTTTTCTGTACAATGTGGCACCATCTGTACTGCGTTTTACTGTCATGAATCTCTCTGTAAGTGAGTGTGGCTATTTGAGCAGGTGGTACCTGCCCCAGGAATTCTGAGGAGGACTCACCTTGGTTACAGCGCTTGCCGTGGTAACCGGGAGCACAGTAGCAGAGCCCAGTGACAGGGTGGCACAGCTGGTTGGCCTCAGAGCACTGGCACACCTGGTTACAGTTCAAGCCATACGTACCAGGGAGACACGCTGGGGAGAAGCAGGAGGTGATGAGGGATGACCTCCCCCTCCCCCCCCCCCACCAGCAGGACAAATGTGTGGGTCACGATCGCTCACCCTGTTCACAGCCGTTCCCAGTGAAACCAGGGGGGCAGCCACACTCCCCGGACACGTGGTGGCAGGAAGTCCCCGGGGGACAGGAGCAGCGCCCCTTACAGTTCTCCCCATATGTCCCGGGCAAGCATGCTGAAATGTCCATCCAGTGACAGTCAAACAGTGCTGAGAAATAAACATACTAAAAAGAAAATGTGCTGCAATGGAAATTCATGAAATGCAAAAGAAATGAAATACTGCTGAAATGCTAACGTGCTGAAATAGAAACATGGGGAAATGGCCACGAGCTGCGATGAACACATTGTGAAATGCGATTGTTCAGAAAAATAAACACTCCGTAATGCAAGCAAGATAGAATGAAATATATAATGAATATATATATTCATAATGAAATGCTAACACACCAAAAAGCAAACGTGATGAAATGCAAATGTGCTGAAATGCAAACAGTGAAAAACAAAATAGTCACGCCAAAAACGCATGCTGAAATACAAAATAAGCAATTTCAAATTCAACAATGAACATGCTGAAATACAAAATAAGCAATTTCAAATTCAACAATGAACATGCTGAAATACAAATGTGCTGAAGTACTGAGAGGTTAAAAACAACACTGATATACAAATAAAAATCCTGCTGAAATTATAAACTCTGAGTTCTCACAGGCTAAGTAGGGGGGGGGGGGGGGGGGCTCACCTCTCTCACACAGTGGCCCCCGCCAGCCTGGGGGACAAAGGCAGGCCCCAGTGATGTGGTGACAGGAAGCATTGTGCTCACACTTACACGGCTGCCTGCAGTCCGCCCCAAACAAGCCAGGGGAGCATGCTGTTTATATGCAAACAGACAGATCCACATGCTAACATTAGTCATCATTCATGCTGTCACTGATAAATACAACTTTAAATTAATTAAACTGATAATAGCAATATTTGGAATATAGGATACTATCAAACAGCTGCCACTCTCAAAAGCAGGATCAGCTGAGGACCTTGAGCAAGGTTGTTCCAGGGACTGTGTGTAACCCTGCCTTCTCAGAAAGAAAAGAAAGTCCGTCTTTGGATAAAACCGCCTGCTAAATAAGTGAAATGCAATCCAAAAGGTTTCTGGGACCCCAGAACCTCCTATCTTATCACTTTTGTGTGCAGGAGCGTCCTCTCACCCCTCTGACAGCGTTCTCCAAGCCAGCCCGGCCGGCAGGAACAGCGGCCACTCCTGTGGTCGCAGTGACCCCCGTTCTCGCACTCACATTTGTTTTGGCAGTCTGCCCCGAAAAGACCCTCGTTACACTCTGCGGGGACACAAGAGGTGAGCTCGGCCTAAGGCCTCGAACTGAGGCCTACATGCATTGGCTACATTTATTATTGTCAGCATACACTCTCCCCACTTTCAGTCAAACCAAAAACTTCAATATACACACTTTCACATACTCAGAAAGTCGGCCCAAATTTAAACGGTTTCCTGGGACCAAAAAAAGAACGATATTTCTTCTCCCGGGAACTGAACTGCTAACCTCTTACGATGAAGCCTGATTTTTCCACCTCAGTCTGCCATCTGCGCCGGATGTAAGAAAAGGTGGAGAAACACCTCATTTCACCCGCAGAAAGTGCCGAGTGTCACTGGGAGCTCATGCACTGTGACGCTTCCTGGCTCCATCCAGCACGCGAAAAGCCTACCGCAATTGGCGGAGAGTAAAGAGCTTCACCCTGTCTCATTAAGGACAGGCCAGGCCGTTAAGAGGAGCAGCCCCAAGTTTCTGGTTTACAGGAATATTCATAGTTCCCAAAGAGCCCCTACTGTCACAGAAATATGTACGGGTGTGTTGGGGGAATGGGCTTTAAATCGCACTATAAAGTGAAGAGGTGCTGAGAGCAGCTTTATGGGATACCATCTGAAACCACAGAAACAATCATCCTTCTCACAGTGGAGCCCTCAAGCCTGCATTACGAAAAAACGGTAAAGAACTGACACTGTGGGCAGTCAAGCTGCTTTACCGTCTGTCCTGCCTCATACTTGCCTCAAATTTTCCTTTTCTCATTGGGATCTTTTTAACAACAGGTGCAATCAACCGAATAAAATCCTCTAAAGATGAGCAGGAATAATTTGGCACCGATGACATGTAATGCCTTAAAATTCTAGGTGTATATCATGTTTATATATCCATCCATCCATTTTCCAAACCGCTTATCCTATTGGGTCGCGGGGGGTCCGGAGCCTATCCCGGAATCAATGGGCACTAGGCAGGGAACAACCCATGATGGGGGGCCAGCCCAGTGCAGGGCACACTCACACACCATTCACTCACACATGCACACCTACGGGCAATTCAGCAACTCCAATTAGCTTCAGCATGTTTTTGGACTGTGGGGGGAAACCGGAGTACCCGGAGGAAACCCCACGACGACACGGGGAGAACATGCAAACTCCGCACACATGTGACCCAGGCGGAGACTCGAACCCGGGTCCCAGAGGTGTGAGGCGACAGCGCTAACCACCGCACCACCATGCCGCCCCATGTTTATATATCTTAGTATTTATTTTCTATTTGTTACTTTTCATTTGCGCTAAAACCAATGACAACGATGTTTCAGTTCAGCATTTGAAGCTGACAATACAATAACTTGACTTTTGACTCGATAATGGTGCCTCTCTACTTTTGTAACAATAGCTTTCTCTACTGGACTATCCTCTCGACAAGCAGAGCGTCATTAGGCCAAGATAAAGACATAGGTCACCACGCCCAGCAGAGACGAACCCTAAAGGTGCACATGTACTTAAAACAAAATCCTCAGAATCTACACCATTTTAACTGAACGTCAACCAAACAGCTAATCACCATTTCGGCCCACTGCCTATGCAGGGTCTCCAAGGCGAACTTTATTTGCTTGTTCAGATCCCGCCCACTGTCCACGATTGGCTGACATAAATGTGACACCGCAGGATTGGTCAGCACGACTAATTAGGCAGTTACCAGTATTTTTTGTATTTCTGTTTACAGTAAATGTCATTAACCGTGTAATATTTGCCATGCAATGTGTGTGTTTTGTAAGTGTGTAACTATTAGTGTCATGTAAATTGCTGGCTTCCTAGTATTAGACCAGCAGTGGCTATTAATAAAGAGAGCAACTTACATTTTTTAAAGAGCTATCATTTCCTTTATCAAGATGGCCCGCACTCACCACATTTGCGCTCTGTATGTGGGTCTGGTGCATGGAAAACATTCTATGCCCATTCTGCTAGGGGGTTGGCGTGACATTAGAGGAACATGGAGGTGACAGACTGCTCTTGCTGAGAAAATCTTAACAATCTTGACATTTAATTTGGCGTAACACTTACATCTAGCCGTTGTGCTGATTTTCCTTTTCATTTTTCCTACATATGGCAATATGTACAAGGAATGGCTTTAAAAAATCGGAACCTTGACCAAGCATTTGTTTTGTGTTACTTCTCTCAAAATCGTGGCTAAGCAACTTTCCCAAGCACTGGATAAAAAGGCAGATTTGCACACGCTGCCCATACAGCAGTCAAGCTACCCTGGGCTTTGGCTCCAGTTGAGTGTAAGAAGCTTCACTGTAGCCAACACAAACCGCCATGCTCTTTCCACTCCCCCACCCAAGTAGCATCTGTTTCATCAGACGATACCTCCTGAAGTTCTGCTTGGGCCTTCAAGCCCAGCCTAGATGACACAAACTCTCCACCGTGGATGAAGACGGAGGTTTCCGCAGCAGATGACCCGTGGCCGAGCTTACTGACAATATCAAGCTTAATGTAAACTGTGCAGGGGGGCAGGACCCAAGATACGTGGCACTCTGGAGCCAGAAATAGGGCCAAATGTTTTTGAGGGTCAAACATTCAGGCTTCCTGCAGAAAGCCACAGATTCAAGTTCCCAGGAGAATCCCTGATGCCGTACCACTTTATATTGAATAAATACAAGTTAAAAATAATGAATTGTGGGCTATGGAGGAAGGTCTAGAGATGTATTTCTAAGTGGGTACTTTCAAACATCTGCAAACACATATGCGATAGATGGGGAGACGCTCACCCAGTTCACAGGCCATGCCAGTCCATCCGTCGGGGCACGAGCAGCGACCGCTTACCCGATCACACGCTGCCTTGTTCTGGCACAAGCAGTGCTGGTGGCAGCCTGGCCCATAGAAACCAACTGGGCATTCTGGGAAAATAGTGTGGGCTACAGTCAGACTCTTACAGATCAACTGGCAAAAAAATGCACTGAGCTACCAATTCCTGTCTAGCAGAGCACTAGATAAATACACTAAATGGGCAAAAGTACTGGGACACACGTAATAATTACAGGAAGTGGACACATAAACCAGACCCATTCTGACATACAGATGTATAATTAAGATCATAGTTATACAATCTCCGGCGTGAAACAATGGCAGCAGAGTGGGTGGTTATGCAGATGAGGTGAGTCAGCCCATCACCACCATTGGACCCCATTGGACACCTTTCCATCCAGTCAGTTCTCCACATGTATGTCCTGCTAGACCTGCCCTGCTTAACCGCAAGTGAAGTGATGGTGAAGTGGAAACGTCTGGGAGCAGATTCAGCTGCGAGGTGGGGGGGGGGGGCTAAGTTCACATAAAGGGACCTGATCACCCAGCATCAATACCCAACCTCAATGGCAGAAAATCCCACCAGCAATGTTCCAGCATCTAATGGAAAGTCTTCCCAGAAGAGTACAGGCTGTTATAGCAAATAATTGTTAGCAAACTTCATATTAATACCCTTTTATTCAGAGTGAAATGCTGGACAAGCTGGTGTTCAAGTTCTTTTGTCCATGTAGTTTAGCTTGGTGTGTTTTTGCTTCACGTCTAGTTAAAGCTGCAGTGTGTGGAGCAGAATGTACGCTCAGTGTGACTGTATAAGATTAGCAGGCTTGTCTTGTCATCAGTCACTCAGGCTGCACTTACAGGCCATAAAATGGACACAACTGAAGATAGAAGGAACACAATCACTCCCACTGCTTCTCTGGAAGCATTTTATACCATCAATTCCAGACTGTGCTGGTAAACTGCAACATGTGCGAGGCTGTAGCAGGGCTGCCTGCTACACGCATCTGCCGTGACACTCACACTTTCAGGCTCTCAGGCTCACACAAGCAATATTACAGCAAATCTATATTAGTCCATTATAAACCTAATATTAGCTAATCAAAAGCATTGGGGTAGTTTGAATACCCTACAGACTATTTACAAGGTAACAGAACTGTGACATACATGTAACTTGTCTTTATCTGAGAATCTCACTGCAGCCAGCTGACCAAAGTTGACAGCCCTCCTACAGGCTTATAACTCTGTCTTAGCCAAGATCACCAAAATGTTTCAGCAAGGCATTCTCCAGGAAGCCAAATCACACACACACAGATGTTTGTATTCATATCTTGGTGGGGACCGTCCATTCATTTCTATTCCCAACAATGACGACCTTAACCCCCACCCAGACCTAACCTTAACTGTAAGTAACCAAACAAATGTACACACACACACACACACACACACACACACACACAAACACAGAGGAGGCTGGTCACCTTGCTGGCACTGTGGCCCCATCCAGCCGGCTGTACACTGGCACTCCCCGGCCACTGGCTCACAGCTGGCATTGTTATGGCAACTACAGGGTAGGATACAGCCATCGCCATAGAAACCAGGTGGGCATGCTGCAACAGGTAACACAAGCAGACACAGCAAAATCACAGACTTTCATCTTAATAAAAGTAAAACGCTCGGCATGATGTTTCCCAGGGAGACCCTGCTCTCCTCAATGAAGACCCATCCTCAAAATGAGAGGCATGGCGGCCTCCCTATAAGACAGGGGGGTTTAAATCCAAAGGAATTCAGCATCCCCTCCTATGGGAAAAACACTCAGTCTAGAGTAACAGACGGTACTAACAGACGCAGCTGGAGCAGCATGTAAAAACCTAACCTGAATATTACAGTCCATGTTCTAGGACATTTATCATTATAGCTGGATACTTACACCATATCACACTGTGTTAATGCATGCATGGGCATCTACTCTGCGTCTGACTGTAACAGGTAAACATGGTGTGTTTGGCTCTCAGAGGGGGGTCAGACTTACAGATGCCACAGCGCAGGCCCACCCAGCCGGCAGGGCAGCGGCACATTCCTGTCACGTGATCGCAGCCGCCGCCGTTCAAGCAGTCGCATTTTTGCTGGCAGTCGAGCCCATAGAATCCCTCAGGGCAGGCTGAGGGCATCGCATGTGCACACAAACACACGCATGCAGGCAAAAACCAGCACACAGACACATGCAGGTCACTTTTTCCTGTGTCTGTTGGGGCCTCCACTCAACTTCCGCTTCAATTCCTGATCTCAAATCACTAATAACCATTTTTGTTTGTTTTCTTTTGAAAAAGATGAGTTTGCAATAAAGGTCAATGGTTTTCCACATTTTGCTAAACATGTCCACATGCACGCAAGCATAAAACACAAATTCGTACACACGCGCACGTGTAACGTATTAGGCTACGAGCGAGAGTCTGTGGATTTCATACCCTGTGTCAAACTGATCTCGTAAGACCACTGCACAAACCTTCAGTATGGGTTTAAACAAGGACGACAGGTGTGAATCATCACCAGCTTCCTATCAATTACACAAGAACAGAATGCGGTATACAGCTCATTTGTTAAACACTAATCAAAAGAGTATGACGCTCACCAGTCTCTGCATGACAGCTGAGATGCAGTGCAGATTGCTTTAATCAGTTGGGCTTTTTGCTATAAACTCGGCACGTTTTAGGACAAAGGCTACAGTTTCAGCTGGCCTTACGTTTTTCGCAGTAGGTGCCGGTCCAGCCTCCCAGACACGCACAGGCCCCGCTCACGGGGTCACAGGACGCCCCGTTCTCACACTGGCAGCGCTGAAGGCAGCCCGCTCCGAACGAGCCCACGGGACATTCTGCATGGGGGGGAAACACCACGCAGAAGGCCTTAGGAGAGCCCCGGAAGGCGAGAGGCGCAGACTCAGATCAGAGGACGTCATACCCCATGGATCCTGGCTTTCACTTATAACAGCCGCTTATTCTACCTGGTTCCTACTAAAGATCTGGACTCACCATTCAAATCTAACGCACATCAAAGTAAGAACTGCAGAAAAAGGCACATTTACAAATAACTTGCAGCTTTTTGTTTCATAAACCCAAGTGTGTGCATAATGTACACAGAATATTACTATGCATGGTGAGATCCGCCCCCCCCCCCACCAACGCACATACTCTGATCACAGCGGGGCCCAGTGAACCCGGCCTCGCAGCTACACTGCCCGGTCACTGCGTCGCAGCTGCCGTCGCCCGTCCTGCAATCACAGCGGTTGGCGCAGTCCGTCCCCCAGCGCCCGGAGTCACAGGCTGCCATGACAACAAGGAGAGGCGAGAGGTATCGACATCACACACTGCTGACCTGGACTCCGCCTGCAGATGATGCCTAACACCGACGCAACAAACACATGACATTTTAAAATGGTATCACTCTGGATATGCTCCTAAAAACACAGTGATTCAACTAGGGAACTTTGGTATATATTTGGTATATATTTCTATATAACATATAATTTTATATTGCATTCATTTCAGTTTTTTCCCGTTTATTTATTTTTATAATTTGTAGCATTTTTGGAAAAGGACACAGTTTCATTGTATATGTACTATAACAATAAAGATTCTATTTTATTCTATTCTGTTCTGTTCTGTTCTGTTCTGTTCTAATCAATAAGCAGCGGGTTCTGCTATGTTCTGGACCAGGAACCGAACCATAAACACACACAGCTGTGAAAAGCACCATGAAAGCAAGAGCCTCTTTTAAACCCTGCAGCTCCCTGGCTGCCGGGAGACTCAGTGGGTCGCACCTCTCCTGCAGTCCGAGCCGCTCCAGCCTGGGCCGCACGCACAGCGCCCGCTGACGTGGTGGCATCGGCCTCCGTTGTGGCAAACGCAGCGCAGCTGGCAGCCGTGGCCAAAACGCCCTTCTGGGCAAACTGCAGACATGGGTCTTCCTGTTACAGGCCAGTCTCCGCCCCTTTTGTATTAGCGACGTTTCACAGTGGAAAAGCTACAGTATCATTATCACAGGGATAATGCCTACTGGGAACATTGGTATACTGGGAGATACACATGGATGGGTATTTGGGGTGAATTGGCAAATGTAAATTTCATATTGATGAGCTGCTGAAAATATGGTAATACTTTCTATGATGCCATGTCTATAAGAATCTATAATCACATTCAAGACACATTATAATACATTCATAAAGCATTATGAGCATGGCTATAAATATTTATAAAAAGGAATAAGACGTTATAGCCATGTTTATTATGCATTATGTATGCTTTATGATGCTCTCATCTATAATGAACTATAGATACCTTCATAATGCAGTACAAAGCATCCTTAATTCTTATATTGACCATTATAATGCATTATGAAGGTATCTATAGTACATTATAGATGAGAGCTTCTTTGGCATTATGAAGTATTATAACCAACACTATGACTGTCAAGAGAAGATGCTATAATGCTTTGTTAATTATTATACCAAGCATTATAACGCATTATGAAGGTATCTATAATGCATGATAGATGACAGCTTCAGTTAAAACTTACCAAATATACTGCAAAGAAGTGAGGGGCAGTTAGACAGACGAGTGGACAGTGAGGAAGAGGAGCAGATAGGAAATGGGTGGGAGGTTCTGAGGGTGGCAGAGACTCACCATTCTGGCACAGGGTGCCCATGTAGCCCGGTAGACACTGGCAGGTGCCATTGTGTTTGTCACAAAGGGCCTGGTTTTCGCATGCCAGGCAGAGCTCCCGGCAGCCAGGCCCCCAGCGTCCCTCCTCACATTCTGCACAGGGAGAGCAAATGGCACACAGGTACCAGACTGGTGTCACAGCGTCAAGCATTTTGCCGCACGTCCACCAGAGGGCGACAGTCCAAACCCCTCGATTTCTAGAAGCCAGCAAACAATCGGTTTCCTGCTCCTCAGGATCTCATTGATTTCATCTGTCTTGTTGTCTTGCCTATGCAACCTCCCCCTGCTCTACAATCTGTGTTAAGGTTCGAACCAGTGTGGCTTGATTCAGTTACTGAAGTCAGTTCTTGAGCTCCAGAATAGTCTCTATGATCATTGTCATCTTCTGTTTGTCTTTTTGGTCACAGTTTATTTTGGAATCTGCTTCAACACCTTTCTAGTAAATATTCACAGTTCTTAGCACGCCTCCCTGCATTTGTTGTCTGTAAGTGTGGCCAAGCTGTGACTTTTTCACATGACTTCTGCTGCCTGGGCAGAACCGCATCAAGGAACCTTCTGTACTTCTAACCTGGAATGTTTCCAGAAATCATCTGTTGACAGTGAGAAAGTATTACAATGTCATAAAATTTAAATGCAACTGTCCTTCCATCCATGCAACTGCTATCTACTTGGCTAGTTTTGAGGTAGGGAGCACGGGGCATGAGGTTGGGGTCCCCTTGATTTGAAGCCAGTGCAGTGCAGGGCTATCAATATTTATTATTACTAATGAACTAATTTTCACTGGCCTCTTAAGACACTGCTAATGTACTGGCTTATCATGAATGCTACAGTGGTCTTATGCATTATTATTTATTATAATATAATAAATGATTACTTTGGTATTTGTTCCAATTTAATTTTTAATGATTATGGACTGATTTGTGGCGTCAAGCATTTCCAGTTAAGTACATTCCTCCTTCAAACGTCACTGCAATGAACAAGATATTGGGAAGGTTGAAGGCCATTTACAGGCCTGTCAGTAGCTGCCATCAGCCTAATAATAACATATATCTTACAGGTAACAAAGGCAGTTTCCCTTCCATAAGTTCATAAGGAGAGTTTTTATGACCAAAACTCTACCAGCCGCCCGGAATCCTCTGCCAACTATCCACATGAATTGCGTAACCTGCTTAGGAACTTCTTTTGAATTTCCCATGAATCAGTCTGCTTTAAGGTGTCTTCTTGCGTGAAGCATCATATCATGCCAGGTCACAGGCAGATGTCTGAGCTGTGAAAAGTCAATCTAAAGCATCCCAAACACAATATAGTGATAATTCTGCTTTATTCTGATGCCAGTCCCTATTTTTTTTTGCTGCTGTGGTGATGCATACCTTAGGGAGATATTAGCAGTTTCATTTTGATCATTGATGTTTTTACACGGCCAGTAAAATGAAATATATCCCAGCTGCCATTGCTGTATCGTGGCTGAGCCAATCACAGAGGGCGGCTTCTGATGAAACCCTGCTGATCTGGCAGAGAATGTGTTACTGAAGCCCAATGCCAACAGCTTATAGCCAGGCTTCTAAGGGATATGGCTGCTATCATGTATCAAAGGTTGGATCCATGGTCTCCACAGCAGGCAGATGAAGCTTCATCGTGGTTCCATGCAAAACCGTACTTCTCAACAACCAGAAAAACTCACTGGGAATAAGCATTGAAACTGATGCCTAGGATTAAAAGGCATTTGGATGGACACTTCAGCAGGTTACCTGAACAGAAACTGCAGGATGTCCGTGTAAATCGTAAAGCTTCTTTTCATTATAAGCTCGAAAAAGTTCTACTGAAATAAAAAAATGCATCTCAGGAGCTTAAAAGGACTGTTGGCCATTTAGGAGCTCAGCTCGTGTCGCTGCCAGCTTTCCATGCTGCTCTAATCAGTCGCATGTCCTGATGCACTCCAGACTGCATTGCATTATGGGTTTATAAATAATCACATGATGCTAATAAGAACCTGTGGCTTTTGGTAAAGAAAGCGGTGAATCCAGCTCAGGCTGTGGACTCTCACACCACCTCCCTGTGCTCAGATCCTCCACTTTTTTCCGTTTCAAACACAGCCGACATTCAGCACAATGTCCAAGAGAGTAATTACGCCATAACGGAAAGTCATTAAAAGTGGATACAAGAACGAAATGTGGAAAAACATGTTTCGAAAGTGGTAGGAACTTGGAGGCCTGTGCGGGGACCACATTGCTGAGTGCGATACACAGAGACCTTTGGCAGGTCAGACGCAGCCTTCAGGAGGAAGAGCTGGACTACAGGGACCCCTGGACCTGCACTCTGCCAATCGCTGCCTTTGCACCTACTTACCTTTCTCACACTGATCTCCTTCCCTCCCGGCAGGACAGTGGCACTGCCCAGTCACAGCGTCGCACGCAGCCCCAGAACACTCGCAGGACTGGGTACACCCTCTCCCATAAGTCCCCATGGCACAGACTGTAAAAAACAGGAGAAGGCATACTGAAAGAGCAAATGGACCAGGAAAGAGCTCGATGGAACATTATCAGAGAAGTACTATTTAATTTTGACGGGGAAAACACAGAGCGACCCCCTTTTGCTGCACAAATTGCATAAGGTAGCAGAGCAGAGGGGCAACGGGAAGGAAGTGGGTTTAAGCTGAAGTAACAGGAGGTCAAGACTGGGAACGATCATGGTAACATCATGGAAAAAACTGGCAGGCGAAAGACTGTGTCCCAAAAGCAGGGGCTGCATACTTCCAAGGCTGCATTCAAAAACCAAATGAGTCACAATGCTGCGACAAGGCCATCCCGTTTCAAAGACTCCTTCAAATCTGGTCTAGAAATGCATCCTTCTTTTGCCGAGTCACGAAGGATCCACCTGTCGGATATATCCCAAGATTCATTGCACAGAGGTAAAGTGGGAGTGTCCCGTCTAGGCGACAGGAGCGGTAGGTAGACTAAGGGCAACGCAAATGGAAAATTACACATAGGCCAGACCATCCCATTTGATAGCGCTTTCTGTCCAATCTTCGTAGACCACAACCTGCGAAGGCTACACCTTCGTAGACCACGTCCTTCGAAGGCTGTAGCCCCTGAATTCGGACCCAGCCGAAGTGTTGAGGGCGAATGTAGCCAAAAGCAGATTTTAACTCTACTCCCTACATTCAGCCCTCTTGACCAGGTGCATTGATCACTGAAGAGCTGCACCACCACACCGGAAAGGCAACGAGCCCAGAGCTAACGAGCAGCGCGGTCTGCCCACCGCCAGCCTGTCAGTCTAAATGGATGGCAGCTGTAACACTGACCACCTAATGGCTTCCAGGCAGCAGCGCCTGTCTGCCAGCGCCGAGCCACTCTGGAAGCATTCCTCCCCGGTCCCTGCTGGACCACGGCTCTCGCACGGCTCTCGCACGGCTCTCGCACGTCTGCCACTTAGTTTGACGTTTCCAAATTTCCAGAGTGGGAGGCATATTAGAGGGATGGGGAGGTCAAGGGAGGACAGAGGCCCAGCTGCATGCTGGGAACCTGAAAGTGAGGTCAGTCTGCTGTCGCTAAGACCTGAATATGTTCCCCGAACAGAAAACATCTCGAGGTCCTCCAGAAAGCATTGTGTGATCAGACCTTCAGCATCAGTAACATGGCAGCAGTTGACACTGCTGAGACACTATAATACTCATCAAGGAACAAGGTTACTAGTGACAGTGAAGGTATTTTATACTTGCATAAACTTTTTAAATTTGTCTCATTATAATCTCTTTAATTCAGATTTTATACAGAAAAACCTTATTTAAATAAAGGTTAAATTAATAAAGATGTCCCCTTGTTTGATAGGTTTTTCATTCCCATGTGGTTTCGGGGGCCATGTTTGGCTTAGCAGGTTACGGTACTATGCTGATTCAAATCCCCATGTCAGCAAAGTGATGTCATCATAGCGCCCTTGAGCAAGGCCCTTAACCCCAGTTGCTCCAGGGATTGCCTGACCCTGCCTTCTCAGAAAAATGAATCACTTTGAATTCACCATCTGCTAAATGAATTAAATTTTAAATCTACTTTTAAGACAGTCATTAAATCAAAGTAAAGAAATTAAGTCATTTTACCAGCTGTTTCACATACAGCATGGAGCCAATTCCTCATCCACCAGTATATCAATCTAAATCTTTCAGGTTTTTACTTTCAGTCCATTATTAGTGATTATTAGTGTTTCAGTTGAGCTTGTTATGTACATCCTACAAAACATTAGATTTTGAAAATAAACAAAGGACTTTTACGATGAAGAGCTGAAAAATTCATTAAGTACACTAAGGCTACATTCACATTACCAAGCTGAAGTGACTCGAATTAGATTTTTTTGCCTGAATGTGACTCGATTTTGTCACACAAATCTGATCTTTTCAAATCAGATTTGAGTCAATTTCATATGAGGCCCTAGACTGGATACGTATCTGATTTAAGGCCATGCAACATGAACGGGTATCGGAATCGAAATTCATGCGTTTTTTTTTTGCCTATGCAAAAAAAAAAAAAAATCGTGCAGATTTTTTGTCGATGGTGATGCAGACTCGTGCAAAAATGTATAAATATGCACATGTGAACCATTTCAGAGGACAGATGTATACACATTACAAATTGTAGCAGGGTTTGGAAACTGGTTAATTAGTTAATTAGTACTGTGTTTGTGAACTGAGCAGAACTTGGGTCCTGTTTTTTCTCACAGCGTGTAGCATTCAGGGATAAATACCCCTTTGTTTCTCTGGATGGTCGATACCTCTGGAAAACGTGTGTTGTCCTATAGTCAATATGTTTTCCCTACATATGTAACAAATATCATTGTAATGGACTGAGATTTGCCAATATGCTTACACCCCCCTCCCCCCCAAATGCCCACAGTACCAGCGTCAGTGGGGCAGGTACCAACTGGAGGGATTTTGACCAACTCACCCTGGTCACAGTGAACACCCCGCAGGCCCGCAGGGCACTGGGGCTGACAGTCGCCGGTCACGTGATCACAGGGCACACTGGTTGGGCACTCGCATCGCCGCTTGCAGCTGTCGCCATAGAAACCAGCACTGCACTCTGTGGGGGGTGACGGACTCAGCTGTGCTTAAATCATACAAGCATTTGATGTCCTGACATATATTAAGTCTTTACTCACGCACAATGGTAGATCATAACCCTACCCACATACCTTGAACAAACGATAATGTTTTACCGTATCTGCACCTTCATTACGCATTCATTATGCATTTATAAAACATTCAGTGCACTTTCATAATACATTCATTATGTATTTATAAAACATTCAGTGCACTTTCATAATACATTCATTATGCATTCATAAAACATTCAGTGTACCTTCATAATGCATTCATTATGCATTTATAAAACATTCAGTGCACTTTCATAATACATTCATTATGTATTTATAAAACATTCTGTGCACTTTCATAATACATTCATTATGCATTCATAAAACATTCAGTGCACCTTCATAATGCATTCATTATGCATTCATAAAACATTCAGTGCACCTTCATAATGCATTCATTATGCATTCATAAAACATTCAGTGCATCTTCATAATGCATTCATTATGCATTCATAAAACATTCAGTGTACCTTCATAATGCATTCAAAGAACAGCCATATACAATTATGTTAATTATCATATAATATGCATTATAAATGCATTATGAAGGTGCCGTTAATGTAAATTGTCACTGAACAAACTGAAGTCCACCTCTCAAACCCAAGGATTGCAACGTACGGGCCTTGGCCATTTTTAATGAATAACATTTATTCGTTCATCTTACTATTCCATGAAGGTTCAGAGTGACCCATGGTGTGCAGGGTGATTATTAAAGATCAACAAGGAGGCATCACCAACCATCTTTGCATGTCTTGCCGTGGTAGCCTGGTTTGCACTCGCAGGTGCCATGGCGACGGTTGCAATCCAGCGTGTTTTGCTGGACACACTTGCACTCCTCGGAACAGCCCGGCCCGAAAGTCCATTTGGGGCAAGCTGTAATGGGGGAACCAAGCATATAAAAAAGAAGTATCGTTCATGAACCATTTGCTGTATATTTTTGACCCCACTAGATGGCGCTCTGGTGGGAATGGAGAGGCACAGAGAGGAAACACAGGGAACAGGTGAGTAGAGATACCCCAAAAAACCATCAAATGAGCTATGTGTGTCTGGTGTGGAAAGAAACAGTGGCAGGTTTGGCAGGTGTGAGGACAATGACTGCCAGCCTGGCACGGCCGAACACAGAAGTGGGAGGAGCCAAAGAGACAGAATATGACTGGAAGTGGGTGGTGGAGTCAGGTAAGGCCAGAGAAGACAAAAGCTGGTGCCAGTTCACATGTAACTCACGCAAGTGACAGAATCTGCCGTACAGCCCTGGGCCACAAAGGCAGGCCCCGTAGGTGCGATGGCAGCGCCCGTTGTTGGCACAGTTGCACTTCTTATTGCAGTACTTCCCATAGAGCCCCTTTGGGCACCCTGTGGACCGGGAGAAGCTGTTCATGGAACCAGTTAGCAAGTTGGCAAAACGAAAATGGATACAGCGCTCATAAAATCTGAGAAGTAGACCACCAAAAGAGATCCAGACAGGGAACGCTGAGAGACCTCGTAAATGTATGGTCACGGGTACAAATAGCTAAGAATAAAATTAGCCTCGTGACGACTGTTAAAAGTAGCACATGTCCATTTATAATGAATGACAGTCATAATGCTTTATTTCCCGATATAAAATTCAACAAGTTAAAAACACACCTGAACAAATATGGCAAAAGGGTGCAGTAATTTAACGCACTTTGGGCTACAGTCGGCGATTGTTACCATTCTCACACAGGTCCCCAGTGACCCCGGGGGGGCAGCGACATGACCCTGTCACCGGGTCGCACGTGGCACCATTCCTGCACTTACAGAAGAAGGAGCAGTTCCTCCCAAAAGTGCCCTCGGGGCAGGCTGTGCCAGAAAGAGAGGGTAGGGTCAAGCCACACAAAGGATTGTGGGTCCAGTCCATTCGGGATTAATGTTCATGTGAAACAGCATCTTCGGATTAACATGTCTTTTAAACTGCACCATAAATATAAAAAGTGTAAAATACAGCTGAAGTCATAAAAACAATGTCGTGAAAATGACCGGAATAAAAGATGGAAAAGATGACCGGAACAAGTGTGTGGATGGATGGATGGATGGATGGATGGATGGATGGATGGATGGACGGATGGACGGATGGACGGACGGACAGATGGATGGATGGCTACAAGTGTTTGGGGCTTTCGGCCATGCCATCTTGCAGCTCACTCACTCTGGTTACAGATGACCCCTGTCCAGCCCTCGGGACAGTCGCAGCTGTCACCCTCTGGGCTGCATGTCGCCCCGCTAGTGCAGTCCTCGCACGTCAGGCTGCAGTCATGGCCGAAGCTGTGATTCAGACACACTGCCTCAAAAGAACAAGAAGTTCCTGTTAGAACAATGGCCATCTGCCGAAGGGCCTGTGGGCGGGGCACCGTGGTCAGGTGCACACTCAGATCCACGCTCTGCAAAGCATCCTTACACATGCTTGCGTAGCAGTAATAAGAAACCATAGCTACTGACTAGACAACAAAAGGTCTTTAATCAAATCTGCCAATGTTTTTTTTTTCTGTCCAGCAGGGGGTATAACGGTTAAGCGCAGCAAGTCATAACTCATAACTAAAAGTACCAGCAAGTCAATACAAATGGTGTGGCTGAGTGGTTCTCAAAAATTTTGAATCAAGTACACTATGGATCAGACAAGAACCATCTGGGTGAAAAGAAATCACAGTAAGCTGAACCACAGACACGAATTATCACTGTTTTCTCTCATACCACAGTTTGAGAACCACTGCTGTAGCTGGTGAAAATCAGAACAATCTCCATAGTTGCCACTGCAGGTCCCTTATTCCAGGTCACTAAGTATTGTCTCTGGTAAGAAAGACCAGCTGAGATTTCTTTTTTAACTCATCATCTAACTATCTCTACATACTGTATAAACAAACAAGGATCTTGTGGGCCACCACAAGCCAGTACAGCAGCTTCGGTGTACCCTGGAATAGACTGTATAAGTGTGTGTTACTCTACTAGAATGATGTGAGACTATTTGTCCATGAGAAAATTCATCATTTAGTCTGTTGATGGTGGTATGATGCTGTTTCAGGCTACGCTGCAGAATTTTCTGTTAGTGTTCTTCTGGAGTAAACGTTATAGTTCTCATCAAACCATTCTGTGGACGAGGACGTCATCATCATGGAAATTTCCACTCCAATCAGTATAGAAATGCTTCACCACAAGTTTGATCACACGGAATGGGTTTGTACTTATTAGCCCCAACCATTCTGTCTATAGGGTTGAGGGAGCAAAAAGTTTGCCAGGAAAATGCACCACAACAGAGCCACCAGAGCCAGGGACTGTGGAGGAAGGAGCCCTTAATCCAGTGGACTTCATTGCCATGAATGATACATGTACGCATCTGCTTGCTAAAACACGACCCGATTCGTACGACTGTAAGACTTTCTTCCACTGCTCAATTCATCATGAAGGCATTAGGAAGGTGCAGTTAATGTAAAGCGTTACCAAAAGCTAAATTAAATTAATGCATTTTCTAACTAGCTTCTATCAGATCTAGTTAACCCTTATCTGCGATGTCCAGAGAATTGCTCAATGAAAATGACAAAGCTGTGTTTACAAGTATGTCATGCATGCGTGTTTGCATTCGGCACCCCGTGCTTGTTTGGGTTTGGCACCCCACGTGTGTTTGGGTTCGATACCCCGTGCGTGTTTGGGTTTGGCACCCCGTGCCTGTTTGGGTTTGGCACCCCAAACGTGTTTGGGTTCGATACCCCGTGTGTGTATGGGTTTGGCACCCCGTGCCTGTTTTGGTTTGGCACCCCGCGCGTGTTTGGGTTCGATACCCCGTGCGTGTTTGGGTTCATTCGTACCGATCATCTCGGAGAGCGCATTCTCAGCCCGCAGCTCCCCCAGGCCCTCCTCGTAATCGTCAAGCCGCTCCGGTTCCGGGTCCGGTAGCCAGCCGTAGTCACGAAGCAGCGTGAATCGCGGTGGAGGCTTCTCCACTGCCACCCGCTGCGTCAGTGCCTCCACAGGGCCGCCAAGAGCTGGGGGGCAGCAAGGGGGGGGGGGTCCCAGTGCAGATGTCAACACCCCGATGATAAATAATCTGAAGCCCTAAACCGGCGTTTCCCAACCCAGTCCTTGGGGACCCCCAGACAGTCCACATTTTTGCTCCCTCCCATTTCCCTGTCAAACAATCCACATTTTTGCTGGGAGGGAGCAAAAACTTGGACTGTCTGCAGGTCCCTGATGTCCAGATTGGGAGACAGTGTCCTACAGTATTAGGCATTACTGGTTTTCAAAATGAACTGAAATCTATTCAGTTCTTTTTCTACCCTACTGTACATAATTATGAAAATCTATAGAATTTTGTTGAGACACGTTAGCAGTCCCATTTTAGCAATGCCAAGTCAGTGCCGTTCTTTTCACACTCGGAGTTCACTCACCGAGGAGATTTTGGGACTCCCGGTGCAATGTACTCACAGATGCAGCTGTGCTGGTCCTCATGCAGGCGGTGTCCTAGGCTACAGTAACACAGGTACGACCCGGCAGTGTTCTGGCAAGTGTGCTCACAGCCCCCGTTGTCAGAGAGACACTCATCCACATCTGCGGGACACAATAGCAGTGTGGGTAAGCATTGTACTTCAGGGGTAACAAATAACAAGTAGTAACTCAGTTACTACTGAAGTACAAATCATGAGTAAATTCATTTAGAATGCTTAGTACTTGGTATTCTTGTTTGGTTATAATTATTATTAATGCTATCTGAGGGGTGGCATGGTGGTGCAGTGGTTAGCAATGTTGCCTCACACCTCTGGGACCCGGGTTCGAGTCTCCGCCTGGGTCATGTGTGTGGAGTTTGCATGTTCTCCCCATGTCGTTGTGGGGTTTCCTCCGGGTACTCCGGTTTCCCCCCACAGTCCAAAAACATGCTGAGGCTAATTGGAGTTGCTAAATTGCCCATAGGAGTGCATGTGTGAGTGAATGGTGTGTGAGTGTGCCCTGCGATGGGCTGGCCCCCCATCTTGGGTTGTTCCCTGCCTCGTGCCCATTGCTTCCGGAATAGGCCCCGGACCCCCCGCAACCCAGTAGGATAAGCGGTTTGGAAAATGGATGGATGGATGTTATATGAGAAGTGTTTTTAGTTAAGGTTGATCTATGTTGGAATGTACCATCGCAGCCACAGCCGTCAGAGTTGAGACGGTATCCAGCTTCACAGTGGCACTCATACCCCCCTGGGTAGTTGGTACAGTCCTGGCTACAGCAGCTGCTCTCTACACACTCATCCAGGTCTGAGAAGCACAAACATTCATGGTGTAAATCCATTGAATCACTGGCATTCTGTGCTAAACATTTGGACACAAGTGCACCCCCTTATAATAAAATTGGTTTGGTCCGACAGACCAGGAGGTGCCGGAGGGAATAAGCATGACTGTCTGCATCAGTTCAGAGCAGGTGAGCTGGGAACCTCAGAGATTCCAGAGATTTATCTGCTGATCAGTATCTCCAGCTGATCTTTGTATATGTTCATGGTCTCGAACAGAGTAGCAGCCTGATGAGTCCATACAGGCATTGACAAGGATCCTGGAAAGTCAAGCCTAGAAACACTAGAAGGAAGTTAGGAGAAAAAATCCGCTTCTAATCTCCCAGCAGGTGGGATTAGACTGTGCTTCCCATCACTGCTGTGTTTGGCAGTGCAGTTAAACAAGTCAGTTATAGACGTTTCATGAGTGCTTAGGCTTCATATCATTTTTGCTTCTTCCGATTTGTAAAAGGTCGGCATGCTTGGATATCAACACAAGTTCCTTCTTTCCTGGATCCATCCTTGAATTTTTCCCCCCTGTCATCTATGCGTTTCTCTTTTATAATTTTTTTTTGTAAAACATGAATGGGTTTTAAGTATGAATTGAGGTTTTTTTAGTCCTCAAGCTCAATCTCAGGCTTTAGTGTATGTATTATGCTTGGGTGCGTCTGTGTTACGGGTGTAAAGAGGACAGGTTTGCCTACAGCACTGACATTTGGAGCAGGTACAGGTTACTTTTTACAGCCCTTATTGTCACCCACACCCCACTTACCCACGCAGGTCTTGAAGTCATCGTCTAACTGGTAGCCATGGTTACAGCTGCAGACAGGTCCGCTGGTGGAGTGCTGGCAGCGGTGAGAACAGCCACCGTTCCCCGACTCACAGCTGTTGACGATCTCCATCTCTATGCCTGTCAGAGACACTTGCCCTGAGTTCCGTCACACCAGAAACACGACTCACTGCTGTCTGCCATGTGCTCATGCACTAAGAATATGCTCTATTTTAAGAGGATAATCAAATACCACTAAGGACACACATCTGCATGGAATAAAGACTCATCACTGTGCACCACAGAGCTCTTTATTTCATTACTCAGTCATCTCACTCTTCTCTTCCTTTGAACTGAACAGAACAGTATGTATTCTAAAGGTTTTATTCACTTCCCAGCTGTATTTTGGGGACAGAATTATACGTCTAACTGAACCTTAACTGAACTCCAGCTTTTGATTTGTAGAACATCATTGGCTACATGAAATCATACAGTGCGATCAGCAATTACGAGTGGAAATGGGAATATTTGGAAAGTCTTGAATGAATGAATGAATGAATGAATGAATGCCTTTATTGTCATTGCACAAGGCACAATGAACTTGTGCGACTATCCTTGTCAGTGGAAGAAAGAAAAACACAAGGATACAACTAAAGAAAAATATATGATTAATAGAATGTAAAATAAACAGAACATAAACAAAGAGAAAACAAATAAATATGTAAATAGTGTAAGGAATAAAACGGTAAACAATGTAAAAGTAAATAAAAAAATAAATAAATTAAATCAAATGAGGGTGATGTCACAGGTATTCCTCTCCTTATGATCCAGTTTTACAATAAATATGAAAGTATTACACATTCCAGTAGCATTTTCATACTTATAGTGATGGTAATTGGAGTCTTTGCGGGAGCCCTGAGACTCACGGTAGCACTGCTTGCCGTCGGCCCCGAGCTCGTACCCCAGGTTGCACACGCAGACGAAGGAGCCTGGCGTGTTGCGACAGCCATGGCTGCACGTCGCCTGGCCTGTGTGACACTCATCAATGTCTGAAAGACACACACCCAACCAGAGGAGGGTAATCCAGGTCCAGAGAGTAAAAGTCCAGACCAAGATTTTGTTTCAACCAACCAGCCTCAGCCTAAAGAGTCACAGTCACAGAGTCACAGTCACAGAGTCCCAGTCACAGAGTCACAGTCACAGAGTTCTCAACGGGTCGGTGCAAACAAAATCATGACCTGGAGTTCTGCTCTCTGGACCTGAACTACCGACCTCTGCATACAACATCCTCAAAGTGCTAGATGAATTTAAGGCAAAAATCCTTAATAAATGACTTCCTGTGGGAATCGTCCCTGAGGAAAGATTATTGGCTTCAGTGCACATTCTGGCCCTAAGATCTTCTGTTATTCTCTCGACCGAAAAAACGAATAACCCTTTTCCACACACCCAACCAAGGAAAATAAAAAAGACTACAAGCTAACTATGAAAACGCAGGCCTGGGACACCCACCCAAGATAAATGCCTAACTACAGGAAGTCACCCTGCCACCGGAGGTACCCACCTTCACAGCTCTTGCCATCTTCTGCTAGCCTGTACCCAGGGTGACACTCGCAGCGCACACGCCCTCTATCGCTATGGCATTTGTGAGCGCAGCCTCCATTGTTTCTTGCGCAGGGGTTCCTCACTGAAATGGGGGAGACGCCATGAGGATAGAGCAATCTGCTATACCATTGGACGAAGTACAAGGTTTAAGATAAACAAAACATGAAGGTGCAACTGGAAGCAGTGAGTGAGTGTGCTATTTGTTTTTATAAAAATTACTGTGATCACTTCCAGGCTTCTGCGCCTGGAAGGAGCTGCATGTGTTCCTCGGCCTTAAAGAAAACTGCGGACTGGAGATGCTTAGAAGTCCAGGAACCGTGGCTGCAGCTTCCAGAAGAATTATGACACCCGGACCCTGCCAAGTTGGGTTTGAGTAGCCGGGGGCATGTTGAAAACGCTTCTTCATTGTGTCCTACAGCTTGGGTTAAGGACAGTTTACTGTAGAACCTAAGCACAGTTCCTGGACTTTTCCGTGTAGACGAGTCTTTAGTTGAAGAAGTTAGAAGTCTCATTCTCTGAACAACAATTGGATTATAAGAGTTTATGGTACTAGATGCTATTTTTCCTACATAGATCTCACCCTACATGACATATGCTACATATGCTCTTAAGAGAAAGGTTTCATAGTCTCTCTGGAGCTACTGGTTTTGCCTGTGGTGAAAACCCCTCCTTGCAAAAAGTCATTATGCTGTGACCATGCAGGCTGTACTACAAAATTCAGCTAATCAGAGATCAAACAAACAGAAGGCAAACAGAGATGTTTAACCGCAAGCTTGTGGTGTAAAATACAACTCAAAATGGCAACACTCACTTCTAGCTGAAAAATATCGAGGACGAAAAGGACTAAGCGACAGAGAAGCAGCTTGTGGCTGTAAACATACTTTTCATCTTAGGAAACTACAGATTCTTGGGCTGAGAAAGGAAGCAGATAATCTGTAGACGGAAGCAGTCAAATCTGTAGAATTTTGGCCCTTTGTGAAGCTGGGGCGATGGGGTGGCCAAGACGACAGTATTTTAAGCACCAACACATGCTGCAGGGGTACAGGGGGCACACACACACATGCGGCTGGACACGTGGACTCACAAGGACCGCTTAGGATGCACGCAAGAACACACACGTGAGTGTACATCAGTGCACCGATGGAAAAAGCAAGCATAAAATGACCCAAAAAACACATGCCTGAATGTAAACCTCTACACACAAACCTGCTTCCCATTTCCATTTCCACAAAAAACAAAGACACCGTCAGGAGAGTGGAAGTTGCTGGTGGGGCCAGAGAAGATGATGAAGCACATCTATCCTAAATGAATAATCGTCCTCGGTGTGCTGTGGTTGCTTGTCTTGTCCACCGTGAGCTCTGGAGAAGCTCAGGCTTGCGGATAACTTGCCTGGACTACAGAAAGAGGGCTGGCCAAATGTGTAGAGTTTACAGCGATGCTGTCACGAAGGCAGGTCGGCACGGTGGACTGTCAGAACACGTAGGAATGAAGAGGGAAAAAATTGCATTGCTAAATGTCTTTCCTCTTCCAAAATGGCTTAGCGGTTTTTGTTCAGTTTTTAAGAGAGTTTATTTTACTTTAATTGCTATTATCTGCCTCCATTTCAAGTTCCGCAGGTCAAGGAATGGGAGACGGGAGTTACTGAGGAAGGCAATGGGTGTACTGTGGAGAGGAATGGAAGGAAGTCAAGCTGTTAGTCCAAGACATAGGAATGAAAACGGCATTGCGATTTGGTTTGACAACTGACCTATCAATAGATGTCAGGAAAGCGAAGCGAGAGCTCATTCATCAGAACCACTTAACAGCTGAAAGGCAAATTTAGTCAGCTGGCTAATTCTCCCATAATCCCCTGGTCCAGGCAGATACGTGCAGTCCGTCAGCTGTACGATGGCCCCTCCCCACCTCCCTTTCTTCAGCTGTCTCTCACTGAGCGCCTAAGCTGTCCAAATACAGATTTATCATCATAGCTGCAGGCCAGAAATCCACAAGCCTCTTTCATCCCCTGCCTAACCGTTGCGAAAGAGGAACCCTCACTTCAAGTTAATTATTTGTACTTTTTTGATCATACATTTTTTTTTGCATTATCTTGTTCTGTTTATCATTTTAAGTTTCACCCATGGCCGCTTACACCTTTATCCTTCCTGGAGATTGCTGGATATCTCACTGAAGCTCTTCAGCAGACGAGTCCCACTTAACGGGACACCAGTGGCCGTCTGGCTGCTCGCCCTTTCTGGCGAGGCCCACTGGCCACTTCAACAGACATCTGCGGCTGTAAACGCCGCGGAGACGCCGCTCTGGAGCTGCTCACCCCAGCGCCAATATCTTCCTGTAGCTTTTGCAGGCCGATCTGGGCAAATAGCTCGAGAGTCAAAAAACAAAAAGCCTGGCCATTAGCCTGACACTAAAATATGACAAAGGGTCAATGTGGCGGCTCTGGAGAGAAACATGCTGTCACAGCACTTTCAGTCGTTAGAAGAAGTTTTTAACATAAGGGACGCACTCCCTGGCTGTTGGTGCTGCAGTAACCCATCGAGCAGGAACACATCCTTAATGGGGGAACCTCGAGTGCAATTCAGACTCCAGCTCTGGACCGACCAGCAGTGGGCGCCATGACTTACATCGGCAGTGCTTGCCGTCTTCAGCCAGCTGGTAGCCGTGTCTGCAGCGGCACTGGAAGTGGGAGGGAGCCAGCTGCATGCAGTCATGCTCGCACCCCCCGTTGCTGATGGCACAAGAGTGAACAGCTGGAGGGGGGTGGGGGGATGGGGGCAGAAAAGGTTGGGGGTGAACACAGGGTCAAACCAGGAATTAAGAGGGTCAGTTACTCATTTTCCCATTTTTCTTGCTGGGCAACTGAGGAAGTTCAGTTACCCATGGCAACATGATGGGCTCCATCCAATCAGCAGGGACAAAACCCACCCAAATAACTAGCTCTTCACCAGGCTGAGGTCTGCAAAGCATGTCTGGTGTCTCTCAGTCAGAACTGAGAGGCTCAGAAGGAGCTTCTGCCCTCAGGACATTAGACAGCTTAACACTAATTGTCAGTAGTAATTAAACTTCCTTTCTAATGCACCAAGCATGTTTTTGGAGCTATGTTGCACATATCTGACCTTCTTTCTCTTATTACCAGCAACACTTTACTATTCCTTATTTATACCATATTTTTTACACTGCAACTTTGTTTGCTCTCAGCATTCTTATGGCGCAGTTGACCACTTTGCATTTCACTGCAGGTTGCAGTTGGACGGTGTACAGTACCTTGCATGTGACAGATAAAACCTTTGAATCGTTGAATCCACCACAAATACAATGATGGAAATCCATGGAATAAGGCTTAAACTAGCTACACAGCTAACTTTGTAGAAGGCCCCGATTCAGAAAATAACAAACCTTTTCCTTTTGTTGAATTCCCTTTGGAGGAGAAGCACTGCCCGCATTTCTATAACTGTCCAGAGCAATAGTTCTTGGATGTTCAAAGGTCAGCATTATGTCTATGTTCCTCAAAAGCCAACTTGAATTAGTTTGCAATTTGCTAACAGGCAAACTATGGCAATGCCTTACACTAACCCAGTCCCAGTTCTGAAACCAAGGCACACACAGGGGGTAAAAACACCCCTGGTGAATCCTGTTCTTGTGCGGCGTTTAAGACGCGTGGAGCCCCAAGGGCACCCTGTGTCCTCAGAGCATCCCCTAGCTGTCTCAGGTCTCTCCATCCCATGATAATCCCGCTCGGCTTCAGCTGGGAATGCCAGCAGCTCCCCCTCACTCGGCAGCTCACCGCTTTTCCACCGCCGTCCCTTGCTGTGGGAATCTTGTGCTAAACGGATCAGAGAGCCGGTGGTTTCCTCAGCAATGGGCAGGTAATGGGAATGCCCCCTCCCATTCCGCCCCCTTTCATTATGCTCTTCCTAAAAGCATCACCCAGTTCTTACACATACCTGCTTGTTACCCTGCCTATTGTTCCACTTTGATATTTTGAGGACACTTTTACACTAATGCATGGGGACTGTGAAATGCTGCTGACTAAACACTGGAATAGACTCAAATCAAGAGTTGTGCAAGAACCTAGAAGGAACTGCAAGACCACCAGTTCTGAAAAACATGCAGCAAAACGATGATGAATGCTTCTGGCAAATACTCAGTTATCTGAACATCAGTTAAGTCTCCGGATGGGGCTCATTCTCTGTAATTTACACTTGAATTGGTGTAATAAAGCATCCTACCCAAGTTAAAGAGAAGACCCAGACAAATACCACCCCCCCAGCACCTGAGCAAGCAGAGGTCCCAACTCTTTCCATGGGTGGTGGAGAGCTGGTGGGTTATATGCTGCCACACCGCTGCTAGAACATTTTACAGGGATCTCAGCTTCATCAGAATCACAGTGAAGCTGAAGTGGCCGAAGCGCCACTTCACTGGAAATCACCGAAAATACAATGAAGCGAAGGAATTCAAAAGTCAGGAATTAGCGTTAATATTAAAACTCACAGCTGGGCCTGAAAGCCAAACAGAATTCCACTGTAAACCACACGAAGCCTATTGTTAGCATATTATATACACAGATATTAAATAAGAATCCAAATTCATCAACATAAACTTTCCAGAAACCTCTAAAAATAAGCACACTAGCTTGTGAACAGTAAGTATCGTGGGCAACCAGACAGCATGTCTACAGCTAAGAGTCTAGGATTGGCTGGCCCACCCCCAGATTGCTGGGAGGTGAAAGCCCCACCTCACAGTCGAATCTACTGCGAAATACTCCAAATGTGGACTGCTTGTGTGATATATGTGGAAGGCTGGGCCTTATAAAAACTGCCGCACTCCACATCCAGCTACATGTTGCGACCCTAGCAAAAGCCCGGAATAAAACTAATAAGGGTGGCTGCTTATTAGCAAAGGGCAGCCAGTGTGGCAACCAAAGTGACTCTTGAGAAACACAGGTGTTTATAAAGCGTTACTTTCCAGGGTCAAGCTCAAGGAGGTTGGAAAAGCTTCAACAGGGACACTGTGTTGGAGGTTTGACAGGGGGGGGGGGGGGCTGTCTTGCCATAATATAGTTCTGGACCAAGTGGGAGAAGCAATGGATCCAACATAAGAATCATGGTGCTCCAGACTACTGTTCTGAGGAGAGTCCAGACAGCCCAGGCCGCAGGTGCGCCCCCTGGTGGTTCTCACCGATACAGGTGCGTGCGTCTGTGTGCAGGCGGGTTCCTGGGTGGCACTCGCAGTAGTAAGACCCATCCGTGTTCACGCATCTGTGCTGGCAGCCACCGTTGTGGACCTGACACTCGTCCACGTCTGCAGAGAACAGAGAAAGAGGAGAAGAGCGAGCAGATTTTCCGTCAGCGGATCCTCAGTATCACTGAAATGGGAGATGCAGCCTGGGAAAGCCGCCGTCTCGGAACAACAGCGAGTCCTGAAGGGGCGTTGGGGCTTTAACTGGCCGAGGGATGGAAGCGACTGCAACGAGAGCGCAGGAAACAATGCAGCATTAAAATCATCCAGCATGACATGGGGTGGGGGACTTGGGGTGAGCAAACTCAAGCATGAAAAAAAACATGGAAAACAGATCAGCTCACTGATCCATTGGACAGGGCCATCTGCAGAAGTGGACACAAAGAATTTGCTAATGTTGGCCGGAATATAATGTGGATGATTGGGAAAAAGGAGGTTAGGAATGTCAAGTCAAGGAAGACTGCGGAGGGGGGCCGTGGGGGGGGGGTGTTGGCTAGCCACACTAAACACGAAACACGCCGAAAACGGCACTTAGTGCTGTCAGTGAAGCTGCCCAGTCCGTTGCCACGGCCACAGTTATCGCACCAGGCGACCTCAAGATCAGCAGAAATGGGGTCTTTACCCACAGCAGAGGTTTGGAATTCAGCGCCCTGGTAAAGACGCACACTCAGCGAATGACTCCCCTTGTAAATATTCCCTTCATGTCCGCTCCAGTGGAAACAGGCCGGCTGCCCCTGTGTTCTTGTTCACCAGAAGGACACAAACTTCTGCCCAACTTGCACAGTTCACTTGGAAAAAAAAGGATCCCAATGATTCATAACAACTACAGCATCAGAAATGGGTTCCTGTGCAAAAAAAATGTCTTACAAGAAAAGGAAAAATCCGACAACATTTTTACGGACGACAAATCATGAATTTGGCCCACGTTCTGTTCCTGAAGGATTGTCATGGTTTTGTCCAACTACGTCAACACAAACGGTCATTTAAAGTGCACGTTGGCTTCGTCTTCAAAAGTCTAAATCTATTTCTCATCACCACTTCAGACTGGATTTTAAAAAATTCGAGGTATTTGGTTTGTCCAGACGTTTCCTTTAAGTTTGATGAACTGCAGCCATTAATCTGTGGTCAGTCCCTTCAAGTGGAAACCGTGTGTCTTGTGGGTTTTGTCCCTAATGGCCATTTATGATGCCGCTTTTATGCACTGTGTATATGAAGGCTGGAGTGAGGCCAAGAGCACAGCTCAAATTAAGGCAGGAGGTCTCACTGCGGATTGGAATAAAGTAGCTTGAATCAATCAACACCAAGAAGTAATGTAACAGGATCAAATGTGCACCTAATTAATTTTAAGGCGGGAGAGACACTTTTTCTTTGTTAATTGTCTCTAGTCTGCGGCATTGAAGAATTTCATTTTACTTTGTACACTGCAGTTTGTACACATGACAATAAAACTTTGAATCTTGAGTCACTTTAATGTTGTCAAATCAAAAAGCAAGACAGAAATAAGGGCAGATTAGTCAGGATTTGCAAACAACATGTGAGAAAGACCAAAAACCTTCTGTCAGATCACAACAACCGGAGGAGAAAAAGATCAGACAAACTGTTTCTGTTAATTTTATGTTCAAGATGTACTGAGCAACTTAAAATCCAAGTTTGTTTTAAAGTTTAAAGAATGTCACTGGGAAAAAATGTAAAATCTCAATGTGTGTTGGAGGCTCATTAGCTGTACTGCTGTTACTTCAGGCCTCTGCATTTTCTTATAAAATTAAATCTTTAGGTATTTTGCTTCCCATTTCATGGATCCAGGGCAGCTGCCCAGCCCCATGTTCAGGTAACGTCTGAGATTGTTTAGAATCCAGTGATGGACAAACACGGAAAAATAGTCTACAAATAATTAAATGCAAACTGACTCTATTAATATTATCCTGATTATATCCATTTGTCTAAATAAAAATGTGATTTTAGGTGATACAAATACTGATATTGATTACTGAGTGAGTTGCTGCTTGATATCTAACAGTCAGCTGTTTTTAGACTGTACACATTGGCAGCATTAGGTGAATCTCAACATGTACCGTGACATGAACAAGCTTCACAATTTTGAAACAAAAAAAAAACAAAACAAGAGGCAAAAGGTTATATGTGAGTTTTTCAAAAGTAAACAGATAAGTGGACATGACGTTATGCGCCCGCCCCCCCAGTGGTCCCCCCCTGTTCAGATATGTTCAGTGGCCCAGGACCCAGTTCCCCTACTGTGTGATTTACTGGAGTGACTTGTGTAAAGTGCCTTATTCAGGAAGGGCACGGCCTGGGATTTACACCAGCAAACTCGGGGCTGCGTCTTCAACCACTTCAGTAACTGATATGCTTATGATTCAGACTTCAGGTTTTAGAGATGCATGGGCTTTTCATTTCAGGGACAGCATGTTCAGCTAATTACTTCCTTTTCACTGCCTTGCAGTCGCATCTCTGGACATGTCCCATGGTAAGTGTGAGTGACGTAGCCTTCCCCAGAAGGTAGGAGATGGCTACGGCCTGGTACCATAAGACATGGACGTCAGACCATTTGACAAGTGACTCCAGTGTTTTTGGTGATGACTGAAGCCTCTTACGATGCTCCAGACTCAGTTAGCAATAGTGAAGTAAATCAGTTTCCCTCCATTATGTCTCAACTGGGACAGTAGGTGGCATATAGGTTAAAGGAGGGACTCTACTGCCCTTCAGGGACATATCAGCTGCAAACTGCTCCAGCGTATCATCCAGGGATGGAAACCAGGGTTTAAAAAGGCAACAGAACACCAACACTGAATGATAAAGGACAGTCATGTTTCCGGACTTCATATTAGAACGGTTTGGCCCGGACTGATGTATTCCGGATCAAGCTCTGACAGAACGCTACAGAGGTAATTCATTCACACTCAGTGCCAAAAAAATGCAGCATCTGAATTTCATTAGAGGAATTTTGGAGAAGCCATTAATCAAACTGGCCCCCCCGTTCCCCACCAAAGGTCTTGGATCTGGATATGGACGATATTTTCTTTGAGCATCGCTAAGGGACAACTCAACTCCAATGGCGCTCTGCTGTTTGGGGACAAGAAAGGAGGGAGAGGAGTACTGGCTTCTTTTGTAATGGCAACGACTTTAGAAATGTGATAAGGGTGCAAAAGAAGCACTCAGTTGTCTTAGAGGGTTAAGTGAAGTTGCACTTCAGCTTTGGCTCAACATCTTTCTTATGAGATGAGGTTAGCTGAGCTGAATTTGTTCAGTGTCAAGCAAAGGAGACTAAGTGGGGACATGACCCAGGTATATAAGATTCTAACAGGTCTGGATGCTGTTCAGCCAAATGGCTACTTCAATATTAGTCCGAATACAGTAACTCATGGTCATAGGTGGAAAGTAGCGGGAGAAAATTCGAGAAAGTGCTTCTGTACACAGCGTGTACTTAGAGTATGGAATAGTCTCCCTGTTAGTGTAACGCAAGCTGAAACCCTGGGTTCCTTTAAATGAGAGCTAGTTAAGATTTTAACATCTTTAAGCTATTAGCTGAGTTCTCCTCAAACGAGCTAGATGGGCCGAATGGGCTCCTCTTCTTTGTAACTCTCTTATGTTCTTATGGAGTCCAAAGAGTGACAGATTAAGTTAACAATGCAAAAGTTGTGGGTTCGAATCCTAGTGTGTGCATGTGAATCACAACCCTTCCCTCTACTGCAAGTTGCTTTGGATAAAAGCGTCAGACAGAAATGCAAGAACCAATGCAGGCGTACAGCGAGGGAGGTGAATGCCAGGCTTTGGGAGTCAGAAGGTTTTGCTCTTACCTTTCATTCATTTACATGCGACACACAACACGAGGACAGTCCCTGTTAAGATCATGAGCATAATTAACCAGCATGCTCTTCAGTCACTGAGGAGTGCAGCGTTGTGCTGTATGGTACAGAATTATGCTGAAAGCATGTAAGAGCTCCTTTCAGGATAGCGTTTCCTCATCTCCACTGGAGAAGCTGCTGCAGAACCATTCCTTAAACATGGTATTTTGCAGGGATACAGATTCAAGCATCAAAAGATACATGATTGTATGGGCTGGAGCAAGACACTGGTTTAACTGGATTCATGAGGCATCGTCATATAGTTTGCATTAGCAATCCTTTTGTTTTCAATCCTTGACTGATTCTTAAAGCCAAAGTAAATGTTCCCACTTCCAAGAAGGATAAAAGAAGAGTTAATGTTCCTCTGAGACCTGAGCGTTCCAGTAATTCAGAGGAGACGGCATCCCTCCACGCTTCCGTTTAGGATGATTTTTACTGAGCTCAGCAAACCGCGCACTCCGCAATTGTAAATACGCCATAACGTAAAACCTGTGTCAGGCTGCAAGACCGGGCGAGACATCTCCTGCAACTGTAATCAGCTCTTCAGTATCTCGCTGAAACTTAAGAGAGCGTATTTTTAATGAGTTTCCTGCCTCTGACTTAGGAACGCTAATTGATGTAGACAGTGAAGCTGAGGGTATAGTTTTACAACAACGCATGGTGCTTTGGAACAAGGCCCAATGTGTCAAAGCACCCTTTACAGCTACTATACATGCTATATGAATATACTGTCCAAAAATGTGGAAACCACTTGCATGGGACCTGATTTAAACCTTGCCCACAGCAGTGAGCGGAATTCACACGTGCAGAACTTTCTCGGCTGGGTAAGTGGAGCTAAATTATCGCTAAAGGTGGTAACTATAAATTATTAAACCCAAATTGCTTACATGTGTGAGCGTCAGCAGTTTTCGGCGCATTTCACGGGAGGCACAGAAATCAGAGCGGTATTTCGATCTCTGGAGCGCATTTGGGTATACTGGGCACCACTGTGAGCACCCTCTAAATCGGCAGTTGATAGAAAACAAGAGATGTCTAGACAGCGTAAAATCCCTCCTCGGAAGCAGCGTTAGTGGGGATGTGCAAAGATGCTCAGGGCGACGTAAGGCAACTGTGACCAGACCTGGACTGCGACTGGCCCAAAAATGTGGATTTTGACAAGAAATAAAAACTGAAATATTAGGCATTTGTTCTCCATGACACTCCAAGGGACGATAGGCCATGTTCAGTTCATTTAAGTTTATATGTCATCTGTTTCAGCCCCATGTGCTCCTGGCCTGTGAGCTGGCAAAGGAGGTCTCAGTCAGCTGGGAGCTTTGGGAGTATTTGTGAAGGGATAGGAACTCGTGCCAGGACAGCAGAGACTCTGCACTGCAGTACAACAATCGCACATCAAAAAGTAGAGCAATCCCCCTCTCCACCTCCCTAGCAGGCAGTATAGATAAAGCCCATCGCGGAAGCCCGTCCATAACTGAGAATATGCTACCTGTACATCTCCACCAGTGAGTGCTCCTTTAATCTAACCCATGTGTCTTTGATCTCCTCCTGAAGTTCACCTGAGGTAGCTTCTGCAATTAGGGCCTGCTCCTCCCCCTAGTTTCCCACCTCTAGCTCTTGAGACTTAATGGCTGTCCATTTTCAGAACCCATACATTACTAGCAAATATATTGAGTGTAACACATGAAGTGTGAAATTATACACAAGGTGGCTGTAGATAAAAGAGCTTTCCAACCTCGAAATATAAAAAATAATGCGGATTGTAAAATCACTCTCGCCAATGCATCGGCGCTCCAAACGGAAGTAGTTTGGGTTGACTTATGGCTCCCGTGGAGGGTAATAATGTACACAGAAGGCACTTGGGATCTTGTACATCACACCAATGTCCCCCGAGGTACCTGCACAGCCAGATGTCTCAGCTGTGTTCCAGAATCCTGCTATATCCCCGGATCGCTCCTTCCCTACATGCAGTGTGCTCATTCCAGTAAGCGGTATGGAAGCTGCACGTTCCCTTATCCCCATGTCCAGACTTGGGTCTCCCACAGTCAGTCTTAGTCCTTTCAGAGCCCTGTCCAAGTCATGTACATGCAATGTGAGTCAATACTTAGACTATACATGCAATGTGAGTCAATACTTAGACTATACATGCAATGTGAGTCAATACTTAGACTATACATGCAATGTGAGTCAATACTTAGACTATACATGCAGTGTGAGTCAATACTTAGACTATACATGCAATGTGAGTCAGTACTTCAGTTCTACTTCATGACACTAATTATTATAGCTGCTTATTTTGTTATTTCCACCCTGCATCGTTAGGCATGTGATAAATCGCTCCATTTGCTCCCTTCTAGTTCATTCCAAAGGTGTTTGATGGGGTTGAGGTCAGGGTTTTTAATACCAAGACATTTTAGACAATGCGAAGCTTCGGTGAATTCGGTGAAGGCCTATTTCTGTCCCATGCAGGGTGACGGTTCCCCAGTGCACAAAGCAAGGTCCATAAAGACACGGTTGGGTGAGTTTCATGTGGATAAACTTGACTGGCCCGCAAAGAGCCCTGACCTCAAACCCATCGAACACTGTTAGGATGGAGATTGCAAACCAGGCCTTCACATCCAACATCAGTGTCTGACCTCACAAATGCTCTTCTGGATGTAGGGGCATAAATTGCCGCAGACACACTCCAAAATTTTGTGGAAATCCTTCCCACAAGAGTGGCAGCTGTTGTGCTAAGGGGGGAATAATGCATGGATGCCTATGGATTTAGAATGGAATGTCGTAAAGGTTCCTGTAGGTGTAATGGCCAGGTGTCCCAATGCTTTATTCCATGTAGTGTAGATTCTCATGAAGCACTTAGATCAGTAATGGACCCCTTCACAGCCTACAAGGTGACCTTGCAATAACAATAGAGACCACGCCTCTTGTCCTGGTATTGTGAAAGGTTTTCTGGGAACCCAACACAACAACGCTGGCCTTTTCCCTGGTCTGGGCCGCCACGTCCCTGTTTCAAAGGCTGAGATAGAACCAAACACTCTAATCAATATGTTCAGATATGACTTTGAATTCTACCAGTGTGCTCTCTGAGTTTACGGCACTGAATCCAGAAAGGCAGGGAGAAAATGAGCTGAGGGAGGTGAGAGCGCAGGAAATAGCTGAACACACTTGACCACCCACGTCAGTCAAGCTGCAGTCGTTTTATAACACGCTTAAGGTTTCTGCTTCTCTGACGTCCATCAATCAGGCACTGAACACCCCACTGCAAGCAATTAAAGCAAAGTTTCCATTTTTCACTATGAAGCGAGGCAAAGGGAGACATTTCCAAGACAGGGTGAAAGGTAACGGGTGTGCAAAAGCCTGTGAAGGATGCCAGAAAGTGCTCTCTATCAATCTTTCTCTCCCTCTCTCCCCATCTCACTCTCTCTCTCTTTAGCTCTGCCTCTTGTTCTCTCGTTCTCTGAAAGGAACCAACATGGCCGTCGCCTTGGAGTCAGTCTATCAGCAGCGCTTTTAAATACAGGAAAATCCCAAGCAAAACGAGAATGAGAGGGGCTTGTATGCATAGTCTAAGTACTGACCCACACTGTTTGTGTGTTTGTTGCCACACGGGGGCGTCAGTGTGCAGTCACAGCATAGTAAAACAGCGGACGTTGTTACGGTAAGAAACACACAAGGCCCAGCCACTGGGGAAATTCCAAAACTCCCCAATATTCATAACTTTTTCACAGGATGATATTTCATAGAGGGCAACAGAGAATGGCACTGGCGCCTAACACCTCTGAGGTTGTGGGTTCGAATCCCACCTCTGGTCTGTATGTATAAGTATAGGTTAGGGTTTGCATGCTCTCCCTGAGCTGTGCGAGTTTCCTACCACAGCTCAAACATATATAATTAGTCAAAATGGTGTCTGTAATTATCCCATAGTGCATTGGGGTATATGCTCATGGTGGAGAAACATCCCATCCAGGGTGTATGTCGGCCTTACGTGCTGCCATGGATGGACTCCAGGCTGCAGGCCCTCGGCGACCCTGTCCAGGATATGCCGTTCGAAGATGGATGGATATTTCATTAATACTCTTCAGGTGATATGAGCTATTTGATGCTGCAAATGCAGGACCTCTGCTGGGACTAGAAGTAGCAACCATGAGGCTAAGGTCACATGTGGCCACAACGCTATCATGGTGCGAATGACTCAAATGTTGCCATTTTTCAAGTAATTAACCCACAAATCCCTGGAAAAACTTCCAGTAAAACTGGACGCCTGCATAAATGAATGAAGTGTAAACTCGCTGGCTGTAAGACGTGCGAGCCACTGGGTAAAGTCATCTTGTAAGAAAAAGCACGATACGATAAAATGGCAAATAGTTCATCGGAATGTGCGGCTCGTACGGATCTGACTAACCTCAAGAAATTCTCACGGAAATCTGAGTGCTGCAGAGGCTGGACAACAAATCATGCGTCTCAAGTTTTTTAAAACACACTTTCCCAGGTTCCTTGGCTTCGGGAGACTGATATAACAGCTTTCTCATGATATGACACCACGAAAGGATTCCAACAGCAAAGGACAGAAAAAGACACGATTAGCACACCCCTCAGAGGATAGCGTGATCATGCTCCAGCTCTGAGGCTTCCTAAACTGCGCAGAAAAGTGGCTTAATGGCCAGGAAGCCCTGAATGGGTTCCGTGTGTCTGTAACCTTCGTCATGAGGCTATGGCGTACAGGAATCCTGCCTGAGGGTCTGCTGACCTTCTGAGGGTGCGTCTGGACCAGGAGCGATCAGACCCCAGGGGAACCAACAAACAGAAGTGTCGACGTCATCAGGAAACAATGTTTCCACTGTCATGGAGACAATACCATCCTCTACAGCACACACGCATACACAAGCGTGTACCTGTTTGTGTTCCTGTCCTTGCGGAGATCTCCCATTACCACCCATTTTACTATAATTAACAATCCCAGACTCCAAACCACCAAGCTGAGAAACAGATGGCTGTTTATAACAAATAAAAACCATTCTTGTGCTTTCAGATTGTTTTTAAAACATTAGAGAGCTGCACACATGCCCCACATAGGGACAGGAACAGTCACTGCCAGAACAGGCACAAACCGAGAGATGCAGCCTGGCGTGTTCCCCGTGGGGGTCATTAAAACAGCCATTATGATCAAACACATCCATTAGCATCAGATACAGCTGCTGGAGTAAAGCGACACTTTGCCCCGGACGGGAGATGTCCACAGATATTTCACTATATGCATTCCTCTCCTCTGCATAAACATTTGAAGAAACAGAATTTAATGAGTCTATAATAATTTATACAATAATAAGTCACTTTAAGACATATAAATGAGACAGAAAATGAATTATCCCAGTTAATCAGTATATCTCTGATGGTCTAAAAAGGATACATTTGCTGTCATCCTGCATAGGTCACGCAGAATATTAAATACTCATTCAGTATTTATACACATTCTTGGAATACACCTATAGGCAACATGGGTTAATTCTACTCAAGCACTCACCTGGAGTCAGGTACCCGCGATTATATCCCGCATGTCCATGAAAGCAGGGGAAGCAGTTTCTGCGATGGTACCAGGGCCGCGTGTAGCCAGCCCCCTCACTGGGGTCAAAACGACCTCCGAGATACAGCAGAAGAAGGGACCAGCGGAGCAGCGCCATTGCCCTACGTCCTGGAGGTCAGCATGAACCGAAGACAGATGCTAAACCGTATACGACATACGCTTAAAAATAACAACATTCGTTAAGCTGTCATGCATTGTCCAAAAAAAGGGGGTAATTCAGATACATCTGTTCCTGCCTGTAGGAGTTTGATTTGGCTTCAGAGAATCATTTGGATATGAGGAGAAGCCATCAGAGAACACTGCCGTTTTTCCCCTCTTCCTCTCTCACGCGCTTCCTATCTCTCCCTCAGATTTCATAGACATGTCAGGCTGTTTTTGTGCCTCTCTTCGCCGATCCCAGAGACCTCCTCCAGCACAGTCCGCCTTCCTCACTCCCGTCCACCAGAGCTCAGTCCCACCCTCCTCCCCTCAATCCTCCCCCCCCCCCCCCCCAGGTAAGGCTGAGCAGGGCAGGGGCTGCACTGCTACAAGTAGGGACTTTAAGCTGCCTCCATGGGGCAATACTGCACTGCACAGCAGCCGCCACAGAATCGGCACGTTCCTCACACCCTGGTCAGGTCCTGAAGCGGCTACATGCTGACAGCTGGCCAGATCATATAGGAAAATGTTTATTTTATTTTTTTTTACATAACAGACATAAATTGCGAGTGTCGTGCCCGATGTTAACAAACCCAGTGTTTCAGAGGGAGAATTAAACTTCGCAATAAATCCAAAATTCTGATGCTGAGTCTGGGAATGAAAGCATACTTTGGTAGTGACTGCTGTGAGCGAAAGGGGACAGATTTTACAGCCCCCCCCCCCCCACAGCAGCTGTGGATGGGAACTTTGGGCTGGTTATGCTTGGGGGGGCGAGGGGGATATCAGCAGTTACTCTCTCGTTTGCCCTGTTTGCTTCAGTCACTCGCACAGACACAGAGGAGCAGAGCAGTAATGCAGTGTCTGGCTTTTCCTCCTCAGACAGTGGACCTCACTGTCGTGCCACTCTGTACTACAGTGATATTTCTAGCAGTCAACATGAAAAAATCAATCCTAAAACAGGTACAACATACACATAGAAATGAAGCGCCTATTAAAACCACAGTCCTGCACAGTTCTTCCACAGCCCAAAAGGCCATATCAAAGTAAAAGTCACTTGTCAGATGGCTCAGTGTTACTTGTGCGTTGAAATTCCACCAGGAAGCCCATGGCACTGTTGCATGTGGCTGCTTTTGTTTCCAAAGCCAAGTCAAGTCAAATAAATAAATAGTGGAGCAGAGTTGGGTGATTCCGGTTCTGAGAGTAAAAGTCCAGACCAAGATTTTGTTTCAACCAACCAACTGAGTATCAAGTGGCACACTTACAGAGTACTCAACTGGTTGGCTGATACAAAATCTTGGACTGGACGTTTACTGTCTGGACCTGAACTATCCACCTGTGCGACATCAACAGTATTGATAAGTGGGAGGGTTTTCACGATACATAAAGTACAAGACGCAGGATCGTGCAGAAAAGGGGGCTGGACACAATGGTTTACTCTCGCAATGTGATGTGCATGAATGTAAACAATAGATTACATAGCAGCAGCATAAGGGGATGGGATAAACACAGTGGCTAAAAACTAACAGCGAAGCCTGGCAGGAGATCGGCGGCCACCGGCTACGTGACAAGACCCCCAACTACCATTGTTACGACACCAAGAGCCCTGACTACCGTCGTTACGACACCAAGAGCCCACCGGCCACGCAGGCCGCCTTTCTAGGTCTGCTTTGACTCGACAAGCTTTGCCAAAATTACAGCAGACAGTGCGGTAACAAGTATCAACCCTGGCATGCAAATCATCTGGATGAAACTGAGAGCGCTGTCTTGGTGACACTGCATGTGTTATTACAGAGCACATTTTCAACACGTAGAAATAAGACGATTAGAATCAGGACCCTCTGTTACCATTCAGCTTGGAGTTCCCGAAATCCATGGAGTTTATTAGCTGCAGCTTGCCTAGAATTAAGCCACGATAACAAACATGGGATTAACACCAGGTTCACATTGGTAAACCTGGGGAAGGCCTCCAAACCAAGCCTAGTTCATACGCCACATGTCCAACTACTGTTTCAGTCCTTGCGCAGTCATGTGCGCAGACTTTTGCATACATGTTGTTGCATTGTCTGTGTATGCAGACGTTCACGGTTGGCGCATGCGTACAGCAGTGATATTCCACATAGTATATCATATAATTGATTGGGGTCAGTTCTTCGAAGGGATATAGTAATTCACTACCACTGCTGATGTTCAGCAAACTGGAGAAACTTTACCTCAAAATGAAAAGATTTTTTTTCCATTGAGTCATTTCTAGTAACACACTTTCAATGCCTTGCACGTGCACTTTGGATGCGTACTGCATCAACTGGACCCAAAATCTGGCCTGCATGTGTACAGTCTACTTGGACACTCCTTATGACCAAATTTCCACCAGTCACAGTGTAGCTAGACTGCACACACCTCCCCAGGGCCGCTCAATGTATTTATGACCCCCCAACTTAGCAATTAGCTGTATTTAATTAAATCAAACCACCTTACAATTTTAATTAGGTACTTTATAGATGTAACTCAGGGAACTTGCGCAAAAAGCACTTAGCTTCAGAGCAGAGTCAAGACCCTTACCTGCTCGCTCTCTGATTTCAGTGAATAAAACATCCACATGTGTAGATCTGCAGATGTACAGTTCCTCCCAGCTGCCCATAAAATATGTGATAGAGTTGCATGGTCTTCATGAAGGGCCTAAGTAATGCTCCTACACCAGCTATACTGTCAAGGCAGAGAGAACTCAACCTCAGTCTATGTCCCACCCATAGCTGAGGAGGTCTATCAAAAGACAAGGGCCAGTGTGTGACTCTGCGGCCATGATGGGAAGGTTATTGGTTCAAATCCTGTGATGCAGAATGATGTCACCGTAAGTCCCTCGTGCAAGGCACTAAACCCTAATGGCCCCACAGACTGACTGCCCCCACTTTCTCAATTCTATGTCAGTTCAGGTAAAAGCATCTGCTGAGTAAGTTTCAAAGAAGACAAGTATCTTCTCGGTGACATGAAATGCTACTATAATATGCTGCTGGTAAAGTGTTGTACTTCCAAGTTACGGTGTTTGACACCTGAGACACATTTTGAAACACGGTAGTCAGTTTCCTTCAAGGCATCGTCTCAGTAAAAAACGTTTGCTGATGAACAATAATGGGACCCATTCAGTGTCATGCTTCTAGCGCTAAATTCTGTCCTTGCTTTTTTGCTCGTGTGTCACATGCTCACTCATATCAAGCCTTTCTCACACATGTGAAATTCCTTATCATTGTGCAATCTGGACGATATCGTACACCATTTATTAAGTAAAAATGAATAATGTTTTGCACATTAGGAGTCTTCCTGCTTTTTGTTTTGCTTCCACTAAGGTTATATGCAGTGTAAATTACAGGGTCACACACGGCACACCCTGGACGGGATGCCAGTCAATCACAGAGCACACACTACAGGCAATTACAGTAACACACAGAAATGCATGTGTTTTTGGACTGTGGGGGGGAACAGGGGACCCATATGGTGCCCCTGCAAACGCAGCAGCGCATGCGAACACCGCATGCTCAGAGCCAGGGCCGCAATCAGAACCACACGCTGGATGTGAGCGGCTTTCCGTTGAGCCGTGTTGCCACCCCTTGTAAAAGATAAGAGCTGTCAAAATAGCTCTGCTAATCGCAGCCATGTGATTTTCCATGAATGAACCACAGCACGTACTTTACGGATTTACGCACTGCATCGCGTTTTCATACGTAAGTTCCGGCTGTAATTATATGTCTTGCTGACCTCCACTAAGTACGGCACAAAACAACGTATTCAGCTGCAGGCGACATAACAATAACAACAAAAAAAAACTTAAGATGCAAGATTCTCCCTTCAGCATTTAGTTCTGAATCGGCAACAAAAACTGCACACATTCCACTGGATAACGCAAAGCAAAGAAACTGATTTTATCCAAAGCAACTTTTTAACTGCATGAATTTTAACAGCTAGAGACCTCGTCGCAGAAGCTGATGGTAATCAGTGGGTCGAGTCCATGGCCTCGACCGAATCACATACTTTCCCATGCTGTTCTCTCTGACTCACACACTGACCCGAAGTTTTCCAGTATCGATGTTTTATATGGGAATTTGGGATGGTTAACAGAAAACAGATAAAAAAATAATTCAAACAGTCAGTCTGAAGTTAGATGTCGCCCACACAGTAACATGCCCAGCTTATGATCGCATCTAAATGCTGATTGACGATTGTGGAGCTATAGATTCACAGTCACCATAACTCAATCAAAGTCTCTCCTCTGCTTTCCATAAAACGGCATTAATTGCCTGGGCAAAAGCCGACCTTAATCTCAGTAAACCTGTGTGGATCATTGTTCTTGGATGTTTCCCAGAATCCTCTCTTACTTCAGCTTTCTGTGGCCATGTCAGCACTGGGGACTCGTCAATAAGATGAAGATGAAATGTTTCCTGCATTTACTAGTGAGCCTCGGTTCCAGCAGGTCTGAAATTACAGTGAACCACAAACAATAAAACACTTTCAGGTTCTGCACTTTCTGATGCCTTCTTTCATGAGCCTGATTTATGAAGCTCCGCCCCAAACCCACTGATGGACTACTCTCCCCGAATTCCCAAACCGCTGATGAGAGTACAATTCAGAACAAACTCACAAGAAGCTATCATTTTCATCAATGTCTTCTACAGAAATGGTTCGTAACATACAATTGTGATAAGTAGCCAGACCCCTAAGACAGCTCATCTATACTCAGAAAAACTAGTTATCTCATTCCTGTGCCTTTTTCGACATCCACTCTGCATGCACCAGTACAGTCAAAGGAACTGAAAGAAAACACCAGATTGCAAGCCAAGAAGTAATGTAAACCATTCTCAGTCTTCTTAATCCTTAATGACTTACAGCTTTCCAAACCTCTGCATTTCAAGTAGGTTCAGCACCAGGACATATAAATATCTCAGAACATGAGCAATACGGACAGAACGGCAGAGTGTACGAATTCCCATTCTCTCCCAGATAGTTGAAATCGGCAGAAGGACAAAATGTTTCCTGCACATGCAAAGTCACAGTTCTAACACAAAGTTCTAACAGTGCATTTTATTGGCACTGAACATGCACTGCACATAGACATTTACATGTATTTAAGAGACACTTTTATCCCAAGTGTTGCAGCCAATCCCCTGGAAAAATAGGCTTTAAGGGCTTTGCACAAGGGTCCAACATTGAACTCTCTCTGTTGGCCCACGGTGTTTAAACCAGCGAGTTTCCGATCAACGGTACGGTGGGTCTTAGCCAGCAGAGACATACACTGCCCCGTAGATGGAGCAGTCAGCCATGCAAACCGAAAGCCGCAGTGCTCCATTCTTCAGAATGTGTACGTTGCTTTTCTCTTTGAAAGCTTCAGGTTCAAATAAAATCATTTTATGCGAGAAGGTACTAGTAATGTTCACCCAGTTTTGCTTTGGCCGTATGTGGTCCACGGACTTTTCGATCACTCATTCTCACTGGATTGCTCCGCAGAACAAAATGCGATGTGCTCTCAGCTGTGTCGTAGAATTATGTATGGATTATGTGAAGATTATATTACTGCACCTCTATTGTGATCTTTTAGGTCCAGTAACCGGCAAGGATGCAGAGTTTTTGTAACATCAAAACACTTTCAAGCCTCTGTATTCGTAAGGGGTTTGGGATTTTTGGAAAAACTGATATCACACTATCAGGCACATTAGTTACTGATGTTCGTATACCCCGATGAGAAAACAGAGTGAGTTATTCATAACTTCCCAAAGACACCAAACTTTCCGACAAATCTTAAAAGACGTCCTTTTTGCTTCAGATCAGGCTCTGTGTTCCCTAACTGACAGGCTTTCTGAAAACTGCCTTGGGGCTACCTGGCTTTTGGGTCCTCCAATTACATAGTCTGTACTGGTGTGGATTAGAGCCAAGGCCTTTTAATGAGAGGGCTCCTTCCTAGTTAAACCCAGACAGAAATTCAGCAGGCTAGCAGATACCATTAAGCCACTGAGCTTAAGTTGTGTGGGCTGCATGCCAAACGATAATGATTGCGGTGACCAGTGCCACGTGACCACTGGAGAATTCGACACAAGGCCCTGGCGGAACTGAAGGCACCCATGGCCACACTAATGACGGCTCAAAGAAGATGATTCTGCTCTTTCTTCTCAATACCCACCACTGACTGAGAAGAAGAAGCTACTCATTAGTCCATTATTGCAAAACGAGGATAAACATGCAGTTTATCTGGGAGAGTCTCAAATGTACGGTTTCTGCCCATTTGTTGGATATATGAGGTATAGACACAGTAAATATCTTTCTTTGTCTTCCCAGGAGTGGTGGAATGACCTCGAAATAAACAGACTGTTATATAAATCAGTAACCTTCTGTGCAGTGTGCAGATGTAAAAAAGCGTTCAGAACATTTCTGAGGTGGATACAGGTGTAAGAAAGCAGGCATGTTCTGGAAGCTTTGCAAGTTCAGTCTCCTGGAGATACGCAAACGAAACCTTGCACAGCTGAAGCACCCCTTCGCTGCCCCTCCACGACTGATTTGTTCACCGTACTAATACTACAGTGTTCTAGTTATTCTCTGGAATTAATCTCTGGAACGAAGAAGAAATATTCCAGTCATCACTTTCACTTGCTGTTTCCAGAAACCCCAAATTCTACAAAACAAACATAAAGAAAAACACAAACTAAACGAAACCAAATGAATGCTTTCTTCTGATTTTGAACACACTGATGCACAACCTCTTTTTCATAATTTTATTCATTTCCATCTGATGAGTTTCTGCTCCAATCATGCCTGTAAATTTCATAAAATAACCAAAAGCCCTTCGGCCTTGATGCCTGCGTTTGAGGACATGAAGGAAACCAAATGCCATTTTACTCATGATTGGAGCCAATATGACTACAGGGGTGAGTAAAAGGGTGTCTTAAAACAGATCCACCCCCTAGGTCAGTGTTTCTCAACCCAGTCCACAGGACCCCTCATGATGGTCCACATTGTTGCCTCCTCCTAGATTCCTGCCTGACATTTGACATTTTTGCTCCCTACCAGGAGCTGGGAGGGAGCAAAAACGTGGACTGTCTGCGGGTCCCCGAGGACTGGGTTGGGAAACACTACCCTAGATACTTTGTTCTGTGGTCCAGATGCTATTGGCCTGAGCTGCAAGGCCTGGCCAGCGATTCTGGAGGTGCTGACAGAGCAGGAGAATGGATCCTGGTGCGCTGAAAGCCTGCAAAAAACACACTGCTTGGAAGCTTTATTGAAACGCACATGGCTGAGGGGCAGCGGCCAGCTGGCACTGTCAGATAGCGGCTGGAGATGTGGCTCCTTTTTCAGGCAGATGGAATTCTGTCCACCGTTAATCCTAACAGGGCGTAATAGAGGCAAAAGAACGGGCTGCCGTGAGATGTACCTTGGCAGGTCTTGCCATCTCCCTTCAGTCGCTGACCGGCGGGGCACTTGCAGTAGAAGCTGCCGATGGTGTTGCAACACTGGGCCTCGCAGCCACCGCTGGCCTCCTCGCATTCATTAACATCTGTGTTTGGGGGGTGAGGGGTGGGGGGAGTGAGAGGGGGCTTAAGAACCACTCAGTCACCTGGTCAGCTGCACACCACAGGACCAATGATGCGGCAAGGAAGCAGCGGAGACCCTCTGGATGGATGGATGTGAACTTTAGAGAAATTATAGAATACTGAAATATGAGAACCTACACTGACAAGGACATGCTGTAACGCAGGGGTAGTCGACAGCATCCGGACGGAAGCTCAATTTAATCTGGACCAATCGATCATTGTTGCGAGGGACCCCCTAGACCTTGGCTTTGTGTCGCTGAAGGAATTTGGACTGAACTTCTGCTCTTACAGACACATAAACATTACAAAAGTAGGTAAAATTCAGGCTTGATGTCTCCTATGTTCCATTTTAATCTAACAGTTTTTGTATAAATAATTACTTCAGTAGCTATTGAAACCAGACACTATATATATTAAGAATAATTACAATATTTTAAATCCAACTAGTCGGTCCAGGCTGATTTTTCCAAAGCCTGGCAAGCAACTGAAAAGGAACTAAGTCTTCAGTTTGGTATATTCCTTTTAAAATTCTCTCACTAAATCAAGATCTTTGCAGAGTGCAGGCTATTCATAAATCAACGCTGAAACGTTTAATGGAAAAGTGCCCTTCCAGACAGACTATTGCTGAAACACGATAGTCGTCTAGAAATCACCAGCGCTTAGCATCTGCCATTTTCATGAAAGTATCTGGTCACAGGGAAGCTTGACGAGAATTCTGCGTCGAATCGCTGATGAACAAGCAGAGAACGCGGACCACTAAACAGCCGCAGGAAGGACATTCTTCTCTCAAAGTTCACCACCTCTGGCTTTGGTAGGAGGAATCAGCAGAAGCGTATAGAGAGACACGTGCTGGGATCCTTCAGAAGGGCTCTGTGCAAACTCAACATGAAACAATACAGACGTCTGCAGAACGGTCTTTACCCCAGGTCCTGCAATCAGATCAGGAGCAGAAGTGGACCAGCCGCTTGTCCATCATCACACCATAAATTCCATGCTCATGGATTGAAATGGACGTGCGGTTATGAAAGTGTTTGATTGTTCACTTGAGTTATGACGTTTCAACCATCAAAGCCAGGGAGGAGGGGGGTGGTTGCGTGGTGGGGGCCATGGAGAAAAGTTACCTTGCATTCTTTTTTTGCAAGTACCTCCATATGATGGGGAGGGAACAGCATACCATGACCGTTGATTGGTTATATATATATATAGTTTTTCTTTAGATTTACAGGCTCCAAGTATTGTTATATGTATTTTTTGGCAATATCCTCCACAATGTCCATATTTTCAGAAGTAAACTAAAGCTGGAGAGTCAGTGCACAAGTCTACATGTAAGGAAAATGGCAGGCAGGGGATCTTATGACCGCTTATGATGCCGTCCTTAAACGGTGCTGGGAGTCCTTTATTGGGATCGATCCCTATACATGGAGGAACCTCCCCTGCAAGATTTGGAACATATGGCAGGTCCATCAAGCAAACGAGGCCCGTTGCGGGTTTCATGCACAGCCCACCAGCTCGTGGTGTCGGCTTAGAACAGAATGAACCACATGTGGAGGCCAAGGGATTCCAAAATAAACTCCAACTAGGCTTGAGGAGGAACCCAACCTTTGCGTGTTTAACCCCCAAAGTGGGGGCATGTTTCTGATCAGCGGAAGGTGGCCGTGGACATCATGTCCAAGTCCAGCACATTTAAGGGCTGTCACGCTTATTCGTTTTCAAACGCCTCTTCTGCGGTTTTGCTCTCTGCTGCCAAGTCTGGATTTTTACTGTATTTCCACCAGGCAATTAATACTTCAGTAATGCCTCCCTTAACTGACACAAAGGAGGAATTTAAAAGTGAATCACATTAAAAACATGCCTAGCAATAAGACTGCCTACGACTACAAGTAGTAGGCTATGAACATAGTTCGAGGTTGTCTACTAGGATCATGAAAATGATTTTGTGGCAAGTAGGAATAAGTCCAGAATGTTCACATGGATGTAAAATCTATTTGACCCCCAAGTGTCGCATGTGAACGAAACACTTTGAACAACATGTTCTTATGACAAAAAAAACTAGCCAACAATCAGTTAGCTGAAGGGTGAAGCTCTAGTAGCGCGTGCTTCCTAATGTTTCATATCCGTTGGTGCAACATTCTGCTGTTCTAATATGTTCATACGCTTGAATCTATTCAGCTGATCCTAACAAGGCAGCAGAGCAAATGTAACATTTAGATGTGCCAGACAGATCAACGAGGCTTACATTGTCATCTTTAGATGTCCAGTTCTCAAAAGACTGAGAAGGCCTACTCATCATCCTAGACCAGGCTGCTCGTGTGATCTGGGAGTGAAAACGGCCGGGGCTACCTCGACCCCCAAATTCCACTGGATCTTAGAGAATCGGCACCTGCCAGTTGGGTCACATCAGTCCTCAAACCCTTAGTACCTTCTGAGCTCAAAATTCCCTACACACTGTACACTGCATACCTATATACACCATCACCTGTTTGAGTAGCAAACAAACAAACACCTTTATTTCTGCACATACTTTTAATTTCAAAACCTAAAATATGAAATCCTTGGAAGATCCGTCTGGAAGGTTTTCATTCTGCTGTTTAATTGTTTATAACTGCATATAAACTTCTGTCACCGTTGGGGCATTTCGTCAGTTTTGTGTGATTTTTATGTGAGATGTTGCTACCAAGAAAATTACAAACAGCTCAGAGTAATTTCCTTGTTCATTTTTTATGAGTGTGCTGCAGCTTTATGTTGTAGTTTTATAGTAAGTATGTTTTATAAGGTTAAGGCTGTCTGGGTGTCACTTAGGGGTTAATGGCTTTGACTCCGGCGGGCTGTAGACTGACTCCTGGTGCCTCCGAGTTACCGTCATCTATTTACACGATGCCCTGTTGGGTTCACTATTGCCTTCAGGTCAGCTCTTAAATGGGGCCCACACACAAGGGCATGACGTTCGCTTAAGTTTAAAGACTTAGAAAAATCAAGGGAGAGCTTTTGTGAAATGTAAAATCATGATACTGGATCACCACCAGAGGGCAGCATTATCAGCTGATATTTATATTTTAAACTACTGGTGAATGTCATTTAAAAATAATCTTTCCATAAATCTCTTTTGAAAAAAAACAAGCAAACTCATTCTCGCTTGTTGTGCTTTCTCTTGTCTTGGGTCATGCTTTTTTTTCCCGGCAACCCCTGAAATCAAGTGTGGGTCGCCCGGCTGAGGAGAACAAGGCTCCACCCACGCCTGACTTCAGAGGTCATCACCTGGAAACCGTCCTCTGCTTCGTGCCACAGCCGAGCTTCACGTCTCACTTCCTGTTCGAACCCATGCTTCCTTAAGCTGCCCCCAGCAGCGGAGCAGAGTATCCCAAGGCCCCCTGACCATGGGACTGGCAGCAAATGAAGCACCTTTTTGATGTTTAGTTAACCCTCTGATAAACAGACACTCTTCAGTGGGATTCGATCCCAACCACGGGAGCCGATTGCCATTACATGGACTTTTTAAAACCACCTGGTTTCCATTAGTGCTCTATTACTGAAAGCGGCAGGCTACCAGAAAACATGAGTATTTAATCAAACATGGAGCGATCTTGGCGAAAGATTACATAAGTGTAATCCCTAGGCATGCGGCATGTGGAAAAAAAAATAAACATGAAGGCATGCAGTTCTCTGTGAGGTTGGGGGACCGATATGGCAGATGTCGGTAGCTGTTGGCAAAGGCCAAGCATCACGCACGCTGCTGGGGGTGCGTGCTTCAATGCCGGGGGGGGGGGGGGGGGGGGCTGATGATAACCAGGCTGCCTCTTGCCCACTGGAGGAGCCTGCTCTTTGGGTTAAACCACGCCGCTCACCTGAGGCCAGGGGGAAAAAAGCTTCAACAATGGACTCCATTCACTGCAAATTAACTTTTTGGGCATAGTAAGCAGGATGAGTGTATTTTTTTTGTAAATTCCTTCCTTTAAAATTGCTTTCATGAATACAGAGGTTTGTTTTAAGCCTGTAGAACAAAACAAGCCAAAACTGTGTGTCTGTTTCCCAGTGTTTTTCACTGGGGAGTACACCGCAGGAAGCTGCATTTGAACTGGGACCAGTGAGAAGAACTGGGCACGTTGTCTTCCTGGCAGTTCCACTTTAGCACGCTCAAAACCAACGGTTAGTTGAGATATTCTCAAAGCATGCTTTTCTAAATGAACATTTTGCACTTAAAGTACGAGGGGTCAACTAACATGACACATAGGTCATCTAGGTCAGTCCAAGTCAGTTGCTGATTTCATAATGCATCATACTGGATTCAAGGTGTAATTATACATATTATCACATGGGGGGCAGTGAACTGTGGGCACAGTGTGGCTCACTCAAATCCCAGCCTCATTAACATAAAAATCACACCCAGCACCCACAGAAGCAGGCAGCTCCAGGTGTAGAACTGACAGCATTATTTACTTGTAAACAATTGGTTGTAAAACACAATGTGTGAGGGGGCGTAAGCCCAGGTGTGAGGGTCCAGGTGTGAGGGCCCAGGCGTGAGGGCCCGAGCGTGAGGGCCCAGGTGTGAGGGCCCGAGCATGAGGGCCCAGGTGTGAGGGCCCGAGCATGAGGGCCCAGGTGTGAGGGCCCGAGCATGAGGGCCCAGGTGTGAGGCCCAGGTGTGAGGGCCCAGGTGTGAGGGCCCAAGCATGAGGGCCCAGGTGTGAGACCCCGGGCGTGAGGGCCCAGGTGTGAGAGCCCAGGCGTGAGGGCCCAGGTGTGAGGGCCCGAGTGATTCTTCTGAGACGCAGACACACAAGCAGAGAACTTGATCTCAGGTGACTATGACTATCTGATCTTACGTGTCCGTGTGCTAATATACACTAACCAGTTCATTGAATAAAACAAAACAGTATTTAGTTTAGACCAGTCAAACCACTTACTTTAAGAATGACTTTTACACAGGTGAAAATAATGTTCCCGGCAAACCGTTTCACTTGATGTCCCTTTTGTTCAACTAACAGCCCAGGTAGGACCAAAGCCAGCTTACACAGTACGTCACGCGGACCTGCAGAGCAAAATTAATTATATATAATTTAATTATAGTAACGGCTACTGGCTCTCTCTGCACAGGAGGCAGACGGTCTGAGCAGCCGTAGTAGCGGCTTCTTTCACGCTGATTTTCTGCTCCTGAAACATGTTTGTCTACCTTTCAAACTCCAGGAGGAGTCGAGCACCACTCTGGAAGCCTTATTTTTGCCTGTGAAGGGCTGCCACCTGTAGCAGCGCCCAGGGAGCTGGGGGGTTAAGGGCCTCACTCAAGGACCCACAGGCTGAGGCTGAACCTGCGACCTTCTGATTACAGGCACGCAGGCTTAGCCCACAGAGTCGCACGCTGCTCCCATTACTGCTGATTATGAAGTGTGAAGGATCATATCCAAAGAACTTGTCCTTTTACATTTATGCATGTTAGTACTATTACGGAAAAGACTGAGGTCACAAATTCTAAGGCAGGTAACCCCAAAGGGGGCTGTTAACTAGCGACCAGAGGCTTAAATCATAGCCGCTTCTACACCCTATTTAGTGGGGGGCTTCGGCCCCCTTATTTTTGCTTCATCACGCCAAAAATCTAATTTTTCTAAAACCTTTCAGCGATTTGCCCTGTATTTTTCTATCTCATATTCCCTACTTGGCAAAGCTTATCACAGGTGACCCAGAGGGTATTTCATGAGGGGGCAGAGGCCCCCCCAAGGGTCAAATCCAAGAAATTCCCCAGCTTAAACCCCCCCTTCACTACGTTTCAAGGCAGTTGGTCTATCAGGAGTTTGTCTGTGCAGAAATAGACAACCAGCCATTGGCAGAACCCCCCCAGGCATATCCCTGAGATACAAACCGCCACTCACTGGGACACAGTGCACTCTCTACCTCATGCAAGTGTGCGACGAAACCCAGGGGGTGTTTCTTGGGGGGGGGGGGGGGGGGGTGATGGCAGGGCAGCTCATGGTAGGGATGATCTGCGAGTGGCCTGGAGCAGGCTATGGAATGTTCCTCAGGAATCAAAATCTGTTCTGCAGATAAAAGCACATCCTGTGCCCCCCCCCCCAGCACAACCTAAAGCCCTTGGAATGAGAAACACAGGCAGGGTCCATGCAGGGGGCTGGGCAGGCAGTGCTCTGTTACAGGAAAACAATATAACTGATACATTCTGCATCTGCATAATGAATTATGGACCTTCTCAGCAAAGCTAGAGACACAATAGTCACAATCAATAAAACCTCATTAATCTGAATTTGAATAAAAATATGAACTAGCTTCCATGTAACATATGTCAGTCCCTTACACTATTGTACACAATATACTATACAGTCCTATAGACATTTTCCTAGCTAGTTTTCTTTAAACTGAATCTGCTGTATTTGAAGAAACGTCCATAATGATCATGAAAAAGAGCCGCTGTCTTCCTGTTTGCCTCAGTGGTGAAATATAACTTTTAAAGATGCAGAAACCTGATCTAAAGCAAAAAGCCACATCATACAGATCAGGAAGACTGACACTAACTCAGTTTGTAGGCTGATACAGTTTATACTAAAGAGGCACACATCAATCTGCTGAGTCGAAATTCCAACGGACTCAAAATAGTGGCCTTGATCTTAAGAGCATCCATCCATGGATGGTCAGCAGCCACTTGTCCTAGTCAGGGTCATGGAGTCTATGATTACAAGTGCAAGGCAGGGCACACTCAGACATCATTCACACCCATTAACCTAAGCATGCTTTTGGACTGTGGGGAGAACCTAGAGTATCCAGAGGAAAGCCCACAATGATGCAGGGAGAACATGCAAACTCCACACATGGAGCCAAAATGGAGACTCAAATCCAGGTCCCAGACATATGAGGCAACACGGCTAAGCACTGCACCTCCATACAAAACAAAACTACATATAAATGCAAATAATTTACTCTCTTAACCAGAACTTTTATCTAAAATCAGTTGCATTTAAACAATGTATATACAGTAAAGCTGTTTCTCTACTGAGGGAATTCAGGCAAAGCTGCTTAGTCATGTTAAGAGTAAAATCCCCCCAGGACACAAATCACCAACTGCATGATCACAAGTCCAGACCTCAGGCCCTTTCCTACTCACTCCTATGAAGATACATTCCCTAACATCCTCCTTCTTCACTTCAGGTAGGAACCCAAAATAGAAGCACTATCCCATACCAAACCCCCAGAGTCCTACTTAGACAAGCTAGCGGGTTACAGCAACCAATGAAATGTCACATGACCAGTCACAAACTTACGGTATACCCTCCCCCCCTACCCGCCCCCAAAGATCATGGTAACCCCGTTATACCTCAAGCAAAGCACGTAAAAACCAGAGTGGAAAAAAAAACTGATGCCATCCCACTGGACACATCCCTCGAACCCGTGCTCTTTGCTAAATCTGTTGTGGGCTACTGTTGCGGCCTTTGGCGCACCACGCCGAGGGCTCAGAATAACACGGAAGAAAGGAAAATAAATAAGCAAAGACGTGGGGGGGGGGCTTTGAAGAAGGCAGGGAACCAAAACCTTATGAAACAGAACTGGGTCAAGGGGGAGCGATTGGATCCAGCAGCCCAGAATGAGCGATCGCCCAGATTGCAGGGGAAAGGGGGGATGAAACAACTCGGCTGTGGATGACAGAAGAAGGACTGAAGGTAAAGAGCGACAGACACTCAGACCACTAGTTAGGAAATGAGAAATCAAGACATCGGCCATAGTCTCACCAGTGCTGGCTACGGCTGTACCCATAATACACTAAATAAATTAATTCAATGCATATGAATTAAATTAAATACAACCAGAGAACATAAAGCTAGAAATCCACTGGCAGGTAATAACAGAATCATCATCTCAATATCGCAGCCTAAACTCCAGAGATATGGGCCCCGCTAACGTCCACAAAGATGTCTAACTCCCTGCAGCTCTGCAATCATGCAATAAAATGGACAGCCAGCAGGCCTCCGGGACCCAATAGGTCAGTCAAAGTGGGCAATTAATTGTACAAACTGCGTTACAGCACACATCAGTGCGATGTCAATTCATCAAGCCAGCCTTCAACCACTCCTAGAGGAGGACGATGGTAGCATAGTTGGGGTAGTTTACAAAATACAATAAAAACACGTCCATCTCAGGACAAACACTTAAGCAACGACCTATAAGTGCTTTTTCTGTCCAATCCTGCAGTAACCCATGTAGCCTATTTCACTCATGTACCATCACTCCTCCGAACATCAAGGTGACGAGCATTGACAGCCAATCACCATGTCAAATGTGCCACCTGATCTTATCTGCCTGCTAAATCTTTGTTGCCCGAACACCTATAAATCCATCCACACTCCATTCTGCTCGCTGCCAGAGCATCAGTTCCACTTCCCAGCATCAATCTTGTTTTCTGTCAGTAGTGCGTTGCACGAGATCCCCAATGTCGCTCCCTGCAATATAATCAGACGCCGCACTCTCTGGAACCTTGAAATGCCCTCCCGAGCTTTCACTCAAAATTCACTTTGAACAAGAAATGGACTCGATTTACTTTCCTCAGACAGACTGGCAACGTTTTGAAACTGAAATATGATTCCTTGAGTTCGCAGAAATGGCAGGTTTTCATCGGGCGTTCACCCAGTCAGCGTGAGTTCAACTGGGCCTTCGAATGTGATTCTGATGCTAAATCCTCTCCGCGACGCTCTATATAACAATCTGATGTACGAAGGTCATTTAGAGGACAACGCTCCCCTCCAGGCTTTTACTGTCACTCTGAGATCCTTCTGCTACCACATTTCACTCATCAATCCAGCCATTTTCAGTAAATATCTATCCAATCAGAAACGGAGCTGATATGGACTCTGTTCCCAGGAGTAAAATATGTGAGTGCGGTACAGACAGCTAGAGGCAGGTGTTTAACTTATGAAAACCATGAAAATTCTTTTAAAATCAACATGTCGAATGGCTGATATTATCTGATAAACTGGATGCTTGATGAAGTCCTGGACTGGAACCGAAATTTTTACGTGTTAGTGGAAGATAACGTAAAAAACATTCGGTCTTGCGGGGTAATGAGCATCTGAACATCTTTAATTTCGGGTTTTCATGATGTTTTACGAAAAAATGTAATCACTTATAAAGCCTGGAAAGTGCAGTTTCGAAGCAAAGAAAGGTGAAAGGCCTTCTGCTACGTCAGCACTAAGAAAAAGTTCGAGGGAAGTGACCCAGTATCTAAAACTCCTTAGCAGTTCAGGCTCATGAGAGAATAACCGACGTTCATGCAAAATGTACCGAGACCCCCCCTCCGCCAGCATTTTCCCTAAATTTACCCTAGGCCACGCCCCTCCTTCACTCTATGCACGGCACTGCTCCCAACTTGGAGGCTGTGAGGCAGCGATGTTACCCCCAAGCTGTCCTAAGAAATATTATAATTCTTAGACTTGAAATAAGCCAATTAAAGACTCCGAAAAATAAATAAAAGAACAGAAGACGAGGGTGGTGTTTAATGCTAAAGATTCAAGAAATAAACTGATTATAAAATACAGCTTTATGTGAAACTGGAGTCAAAATATTACAGAAATATTAATATGTAAAATTATATAAAATGATGTGACATAATGTCAATTAGTGTACTTTGTGAAGCAGGAAAATTATCTTTGCATTTAATGGCCAAAAGATCAGTTTTTCATTTATATTTGCATGCGATGATTTTTCCTATACAGGGAAATGTGCCATCAGTTGTTATTTCCAAACACGCATCTTGCCAAATTCTCATCATTCCGAAAAATGGGGAGTTGAAATATCCAGTCTTGCTTAAGAATTAATTTGAGATGTGTTTAGAGTCAGCCAAGAGACTAAACATGTTCGACAGATAAGTGTGATGATTTACTATTTCTTACTTGAAATGAGTGCAAAAAGAAAAAAAGCCAAATATTTGGTTTGAAAGAGGTCAGATTAAATCAATTGAAATTCTTCACATAACTGCCCCAAACAGTTGTACTGTTTTATGAAGATGTTAAATGTAACACTTGACAAGTTCTGATACAGAAATCTGATCATAACACTAACCAATTAGCAACTGTCTTCGGAGAATACAATAAATAATCATTCTTATTCTTCTGAGAAAAACAAATGGTGACGCATTTGGCTGCGTCGGCCTTAATCAGTCAACCTGAATGTTTGAACATACCTCATGATGAAATATGGACAGTTCCTAAGAAGCGCAAATTAATCTTGTGAATGGAAAGCGTTCGTCCTGTTTGAATCTGCCATTGGACTCTGCTGCACCTCATCATGGCCGGTTCCCCACGCAGACCACAGGAGCGAGATAATGAGCATGAAGATCTTTAATTTCGTAATTTCGCCAACCAACAAAAAAGAAACAAGTAGATACAATTTAATCTTGCGGGTTACTGGAAGCTTTCAGTCACACATGGGCCACCTCAGTGCTCCAAGTCAAACGGTCTCAGTTCTCCCCTTCCCAGTCTGGAGTGGGAACCATTAGGCCGGAGTTTAAGATACGGCCTGTACTAATCACACGAAATAGCTGACTGACAAACTGCCTGTTAGAAAAGGGGGGGGGGGGGTCTGATAACGGGGAGCTGGTGCTGCAAATGAAAACAACACATCCAGGGGAAAATTCAGAGATGTGTTATTAGACAAAATAAATGAGACACAGCAGTAAGTACAGAAAGACATGCCACAGTCCCTCAGAAGGAGACCTCAAATTTCTCAGCCTGATAGTAGATGTTTGGAACCCTGGATATGATTCACTGTCACACAGGGACCCTTCATCTCCCCGGAGAGGCTGCAACTCGATTACAATCTAATTATCACAGTCATATACATCGTGAAGACTGCTGTGTTTGAATAAGTCACAGAAATGTATCCCTAAAAGTGGAAAATTGAGAAGTTTGTCATGTCATTTAAATGTTATGGCTTGTCACTCGATTTAAAATTCCTGGATGTTTTTTTTTTCTTTTTTCTAACAATAATGGACGGATTAAAATAACAGCTAATTTGAGGTCTGTTTTCATTGCCAGTACAGCAGTAATGACTCCAAAGCGTGACAGACCTTTGTACCTAAAGCATGTTGGAACAACAAGGATATTCCAGACATACATTCTCAATTTTACATGCAACACTTTGAAAGTCGGAGTGACAGAGAGCAGAATCAGGTGCCACAGGGGCTTGTCAGCGAGGTTCATTATGTTTTACGGTTAAACACGGTTGCGCTGGGGAAACAAGAACCAAATAAAGATGCTAAAACAAGGTGCTGGAAAAAACAGGGAGAAACAAACATGAAACTGATGCCTCACAAGTGCTGGACCCCCCAGGTGGCTCATTTATCATTCTTGTCAAGACCTTAAGGCAGACATCTACTTATTTCCCAGAATTCCTTTGATCAGACATCATGCCCAAGGATATCCAAAACTGATGGCACAAAAGCAAGATTTCAGTAAGAAGGACAGTGCTCCCTGTGAAGTGCTGGGGACGACACAGGAGAAAATGTCACTTTCTCTAGAAGTTCTTTGCTTCTAAACTTCAAAACTCCAGAATCCATCCCACTTTTCTAGAATGGGCTCAGAACTCATCCCTTTCGAGTGCATGCGGCCCCCAAAACTCCGGCTGCATCTCAGTTGCATGGGAGAGGCCAGAGATGGCAGCAGAGCATTGAAGGAACTAGACCGCAAGATTCAGAATTCAAGAAGGTTTATTATCATTCTGAAAACATGGGATAGCAAGAAAGGGCATGAAATTAAGTACTGATGTCCTGTGGAAGAGCACTATAATCTAAAAACAGGCATTCGCCCCAATAAAAACATACAATACATAAAAACCATAGATAGCGCAATTAAAAGTATGGATATGTATTAATGTAAAGCAGACTCAGTCCAGAGACGGAGTGTCGGTTTTCCCTTGAAGAAAATACAGTGTAGTTAAGTTAAGTGGCATTTCCTCTACCAATGACATCCCCATCCTAACCACAAAGCAAAGCAGGTGTGTGAAACTGGCATCCAGCCAGGACTCATTATACCAGAGCAAATCACTGATGTACCCATGGACCGGGTCCAGTCACAAGTTTTTGAAGTGTCACTTGTCTGAGACGGACAATAGGAAAACGAGAACAGAGATGAGCTTGTTGAAAGTAATATTTGGCCGGCTGCGCATGAGAGGTTTGGTCATTACCAGCCGATGGTGACACTTGAGATGATAATTGTGGTAAAACGCTTTGTGTCGATATCTCTGCAGTGGCATAATACTGTTCACGTTTTCCAAGATACGAAAAAGAAAATAGTGAATACTCTACATTTTCAAAAGATTATCACTGAAAAAATACAGGCTGCCATTATACATTAGACACCAAAAATAGCAGACTACTGTACGAAAGTAGAGAAAATTCAGAGTACATATAAACAAAAACATGTAAAAAAAAAAAAAAAAAAAGATTAATTTGTATGTAACAAACAGCAAGGACGTTAAACACCTTTGCTTTGTGATTGTTATGCAGTATGATAAATACATACTAAAAGCTACTGCAAATATCTCCTTCCCATGGTTTTTTTCAATGCTCTGAGTCCTGTATAAGTGACCCATAATGCTCCACACTGCACAACTTCTTTAGATTACAGAGGCACATTTCACCACAGCATTGCAAAAGTATGTGGATGTGCTGTAATGCACGCATGCATGCGACTCCCATAGACCAGGAACGCAGATCATGAACAGATATCTGCAAAACTCATTCTCCGTTTAACGAAAATATCAGTCCCATGTCCCATAAATATCAAAGCATCTGCTTCTTTGTGTCCTAGGATCCTTCCCAGTCAGAAAATAAAATCGGACTGAAATCAATTTTCTATTATTGCCAAGTTATTACAATGAAGTGTTCTTAAAAATATATAATTAACACTGTGACAACAATATTAGTCATACACCCCTAAATACCATTAAGGTCAGTTTTGCTCTCAGTTTTGCGGCATTAATGCACCACAACGCACATCTACATCACTGATGCCTCATTCCTTCCTGCTGGGACAGTTTCCTTTCAGGAGAAGGACACTCTGACCCAAAGAGCTTCCGTCATCAACATCTGACCACTCCTGTCATGGACCCTCCCACCTCACATCCTCTGTCACATATCATAACACAGTCAGCAAGGTCTTTACATAATTTGTCTCTCGCAGTGTCTCTCCCTTTCGCCTGACGTGACGGCCTAGCTTTGGTACAGCCATCTTCTGGCTTTGCCAGCATCTTCAGCACCACGACCATCTCTCTCCAACACCACCATGCATCCACCTCTGCTGGGAGTCTCGTAAATGTAGCGCAACCTTTTCTGTCAGTAAGGAAGGTGTTCATCACCATTAAACAAAAGGACCACCAACAACTAGAATGGCAGTGCGTCCAACGATCTCTAGCTGGAAACACATGGTGCCAAGATCCAAAAAATCCTTGGGGCAAACTGTCAAACAGTGAAGAATGTCTCCCTCCCCAGACCCAACTACAAAAGTACACAGAATGTGGCCCCAGTGGCTTTGTCTTTAATCTGATTAAATCCATGTGCTGAGTGCAGCACCCTGTGTGCCCCGAAGACATAACTTCCCCAAGAAGTTATGTATCCTGCAGAAATTTCAATAGGCTGATTTCAGTCATGACATCAGACTTACTGAGGAAGTACTTTTTTCTGTCAACAAAGTGTGTGATATCTGAACTTTGACCTCTCGAAGCGCCCATCTTTACTTCCTTAACTGGTTTTCCCCATTTCCAGGTGACTGATCGGCTCAGGATGACTGTAATTCAAATATTGTCACCGGATTTGGCAGCAAGAAGCAGCAGGTTTAATAAGAAGCAGTGCAGGAACGTCTCAATGGACCAGGGAGCAAAATCCAGAAGTGAGGTTGCGGAAAGTTACCTCAGACACTTAGGGTTGAAAGTTCTCCATGCTTGGTAAAGCCTAAAAAAGTGTTTCTCAAAAAAAGTGTAAACTATTTTAGCAGATCCTGATGAGGAACTGCTGAAGAATGTGGATAGTGATCATCTGGCTAAAGCCTACAATTTACATCTGAAAACTAAATGTTTTTTTAAAAAATAAAGCCAAAGCCATCCATAGCAATAAACCATATCCTGAAACCTGCAATCAAGGCAAAAACAAGATCAAATATGTTTCGGTTTTTATCTGGGTAAAACACTGTTGTTGGGCCCAAACATGTTTGGAATATCCACTTGGGTCGACGTGGTAAAGCAGGCCAGACACAGACTGTGAAACATCTCTCCTGCTAAAGATCTGCAGCTGGAGAATCCGACTCCACAAAAAACCACAATGTGATCTCCAGTGACTTCAGAGGGCAGCGATCCCTGGCTCCTTAGAGCTATCCAGCTTAATAACATTGCTGTATTCTCACACTCCTTTACGTGGTACGGGGATGAGGACGCAAACCCCACACTCTAAAGGAACAGCTGGCTAGTTTACTGGCCGTCCCTAGTATCCAAGTCAGAGTTATCAAACAGAAGGGTTTATCCAAATGAATAAAAGAAAGGAAGGAGCAGTGGACAGTAAGACCCAGGCAAATAGCAAGACTGGTACTCCATCATTAATAAAACACAGTAATTGCTAATGAACAGGTAAATAAATTCAGACATTTTTGGGTTCACCATGTCTTGCCTGCAATGTCCACCTTGGCCCCCTGTCTCCTCCCTGGCGTGGCCCTAACAAGCCACACCTGTTACTTGTTTGTCTTATATCTCGTATTGATCACTCCCAGTTGCTTCTTGTTAACTCCCTCGTTTGTTCTGTATACACCTGCTCCCCGGTCCTGTGCACCCCAGTCCAATCATCGGCGTCAACTCATCCTGTTGCTGTGCCCTTCCTTGTTTCCAGTCCTACCCACTTTTGACCCTTTGTGGTCTAGTTTGCTTCCGTTTTGTAAAATAAACCCCCTCATTAATCTTCTGAACACCTGCCTTCGAGTCCTCCGTCCTGTTCTGTTGTGATGAAATGCCCTTATCCACATAAGGCTGACAAAGCACCCATCTTGTATTCAGTGAGCGTGGACATAAATGGGATTAACAGGCTCACAGACTAGAGCCTTCTGGTCATTGTGTCATTCAAAGTTTGCTTCGGAAAGAAAAACAAAGCAAGACAAAAGTCAAAGAGCTCAGGTGCCACTGCCATTTCCTAAACCGACTTAGATTTACAAGCAACACAAAGCTTCAGACCCATTTGTATATTTGACTAGAGAAGTTGGATTCAGGTTCCTTGAATGACGGGACTATAATAGAGGCCCTCCTGGAAGTTAAAGCAGTAAAACTTCGGAATACAAGGCCGTGCCCTAAACTACTGTTCTTTTACTGGTCAAGCTTTTTAGATGGAGCTTCAGAGAGTTTGTTCCCTTAGTGGTAAAGGTATGATTTATGGCTCGAAGATGGAACACTCATATCTGAACATCTGCATGCATCTGCACAGCTGAGAATCCGCACAATAACTGCACATTGTGTGGGTTTCTGTTGCTCTTTCATTCCACAGACGTCTCTCTACTCCTTGGGAAGAAACATTCGTCGTCACACCAGCCAGACAAACATTTATTAGCAAAAAGGGAAATGGACTATGTACATTAAATTATCATCATATCAAGATTCCTCCCTTTGTCCTTCTTAAAAAAAGACCATTGATCACATTCCAATATTTTCATTAGACTTGATTTTTTTTTTATAGTTTTCATAACTGAATAACCATTATGAATAACCAGTCTCTTGGGACACTGTCATGCGAGCTGAGATGTAGGTTCTGCAGGTTTCCAGTGTCCTCCCCCCACATTCTGATAAACCCATCCCTCCATCCATCCATTTTCTGTACCCACGTGTCCTATTTGGGGTCTGGAGTCTAAGAAATTTACAAACGAGAGGAGGCCATTCAGCCCATCAAGCTCGTTGAGTTGTTAAAATCTCATCCAGCTCTGATTTAAATGAACCCAGGGTTTTAGCTTGCACTACACTAGCAGGAAGACTATTCCATACTCTAACTACACGCTGTGTAAAGAAGTGCTTCCTCAAATTCATTTTAAAATGTTCTCCCGCCAATTTCCACCTCCGCCTATCTCAGAAACTATGGGTTCAAGGCGGGGAACTCAAGATGAGGTGCCAACCCATCACAGGGCGCACTCACACGCCATTCTCTCACACATACATACCTGTGGGCGATTTGGTAACTCAAGTTAATCTCAGCATATTTATGGACTGGGGGAGGAAACCATAGCAACCAGAGGAAGCCCCACTACGACACGGGGAGAACATGCAAACTCCACACACAGGAAGTCATGGTGGAGAATCGAACCCATGTCCCATAGGTATTCGACAACAGTGCTTAGTATAGTTTAGTAGATATATTGGGCAATTTCGCTAAAAAAAACACTGTACAGTACATTGCTAAACACTATATGAGACATTCTATAGCCCCTCTAAAACAGGTCTAACGACGCCCCAGTGCAGTGCTATTGCAGCATTGTGAAGCTGAAATATCTAACTATCTATTTGTATGCTGGTACTGCTGATATAACTTGGGGAGACCGACGTCTGAAGGAAAAGTGGCAGCCAGGCACTGTTCCCTAGTTTCTTAAAGATAAATTTGAGAACAAAAAAATTTTAAAGAACTTTTAAGAAACAGAACACAGGAAACACAGTATGAAACAAAGGAGGAAATACAAAACTAGCCTTTCTTAGAGGCTCAGTCGCCTCCCTCTGGGCCTTAATTACATTCTAAAAACACATTAGAGCAGTTGAGAAATAACACACAACTAAACTGAAACCCAAGTACAGTAAGTAAAAGGCCAGTGTGGCTATTGCTTTATTTGTAACTGTATATCGAGCCCCAAGCAGCATGTCAGCATATCATGTGATTTAATTGGAAAAAAAAACCTTAAAAACGAATCTGTGCTCATTAAAACCCTGCATGCCCATGTGTATAATTTGTCAGACATGTATTCTGAATTCGGCCGAAGGCTGTGGTTTTGAAAAACACCTGCCTTATTCATTAACTTGCATGAAGGTCTCAGACCATTCGGGCTATGAGGACAATCCTGGGAAAGACTTCCTTATTGGGAATCTGATCCATCTCCTCCACCTTCACCTAATCTACCTACTACCAGGCACCGGCCGTACCATGGTAGTAATGTCAGGCTAAACGCAGGGTGGCCTTGGCATGTGGTAGAACTGTAGCGTTTCTGGTAAGACGCACATCGAATATATGGTTTCCCAGCTTGTGAAGAGAAAAGTGCGGTATGGAGGTTTTCCAAACCAAAAAATACAAATAACTCGTGAGACGATGGCACAGCAGAAACAAATTCGCCTTGCAGACTTGTAGAGTCATGGATCCGATCCCAGCTTTAGATGTCTAGTCAACTCAATTCATTATTTGGGAAAAAAAAACAATATCTGACACGCAAGAACACATTAGACATATTCATAGGAAGGAAAAGGAAGACTTAGGCCAAGTGAATTAATTAGCATCATGTTATACTCATTACACTCTAATGATTCAAAAAACAGCTGGGCAAACCGCTGAAACCCCGGTAACCAATTAGAGTCTCTTTTTTAGAAGAGTTGGGGGATTCTGCTTGAGTCTTGAAGTTAAGAAGCAGCGTTTTACCACACAAGAAAACAAAAATTCCCATTTCACCCCTTTTGACCTGCATCCGCTCTACCCAGAGTGATGGTGGATGGGCTAAGATTCGATGCTGGTGGGAGGAAACCAAGGAAAGAGGGACATGCAAGTACCTGGAGGGGTCAAACAAGCCATGCAGGGGTGATCTGTTCAGTCTATGACACAGATCCCCAAAAACTGTACCAGTCGTTAGGCTAATAGCATCATTAGATATACGTGGGTTTGTTAGATACTCCATGATAGGAACCAGAATTGCGGTACCCCACCTTTAACATTCTACAATGAGAAACTGTAGAAATGTAGAAACCTTGGTTTCATCACTGTTTGTAGACTGAAGCTGTACCCTTCTTAATAACATTTAATTACACTCTCTCTATACTCCCACGTACCCCATTGTGAGACATGCTCTGCAGAACTGCGCACAGTACACAGTAAAGTCCTACTTTGTTCAGTTACCGGATTTCCTGTAGACACAGACAGCCTGGTCCACACAGAAGAAATGAGACAGTATGAATATTATTACCAGACAATACATTCTTATATGTACGTTGCATAAACCTTATTCTCTTCTGATCCTCTCTTGCTATCGTTCATTTCATTATTGCAGTAGGAGGGGATACCAGCCCGGGAATTGAAATGTTATGTGTTCTAGTGCCAGTAAAACCAACTGGAACATCCTTGACCACAGGGGGACCCGTGTCTGGAAGCTTCCATTGCTGAGTCTCTGACCTTATCTTTTCACCCTGAAGGTAGCCTTAAGCAGAGAAGCAGTTCCTCTGTTTCAGCAGGTAACGTTACTGGCTGTCAGAGCCACCTACAGGAAGGAAAAAGATCAAATTCTACCATAAAAGCCTTCAAATTAGGTTCAGGTAAATCACTTTAAAATGTTAGCTTTGTATCGTTAAATGATTGCCAAGCCTCTTTTCTTCTCTCCCATGTGACCAGTCACTATTCCACCCAAAACTATACAGATTAATTTCAATCTGTCAGTCAATTCATTTTAGCCAATCAGAGTTTGTTCATGATGGACCTGGAGAAGTGAGTCCAAGGGTAGGATAAATGCCTGAGGCCTTTGGGTCATCAGCCTAGGGGCAAAAGGCAGTATCTCACGAAACATTCCAGAGAGAGAGCAGGAACCCAGAGGCGAGAGGAAACACCCTGAAAAAACGGCCGCCACTGTCGATTTATCACCTGCGGCTCTCAGCACGACTGCTGGCCTTAGCCAGCTCCAGTCATTACTGCCATTCAGTGCCTGGAACACAGTCAACCAATACAGTCAAGGATCCGTCACTCAGCTCCCAATGTGCCAGAAGTTAACAGAGTTTTTAAATAACTTCTTGCCTCAGCCAAAAAGCAGAAACTGACACTAGCACCTTGATCCTACGTACCTCTCTAATCGTCCAAATAAATCTTCCTCTCAGCACCCTGCCTCCAACAACTACAATATATATCACCCAACCACAATCACTAAACCCCTTTCATTATCAGCCATGATCACAAGGCATTCATTTCCATTGTCTTATTTCTATAGGTCAGGGAATCTACTTCGACTTTTCACAAACTGGCAAATTTACTTTTTTCTCTCTTTTTTTTTAACCACCTGGGGGAAAATGCTGTAAAGTACTTTAGAAAGTGTGCTCTATTAAATTACACTTGATTTACTGATTGATTGACTTGCAGGAAAGATGCCCAGACCTACATAAAGAGGGGGACTGTAAGTGAACCGAGGTCACACATGTTTGGACAAACGAGGGAAAAGTGCAAATCCACAAACAAAGAGGAATTCTGGGGTGCAGTGAGAGGTTTGAACAAAGGCTCCCAGAAGGTCTGAAGGACAGCATGAAGGAAAGGCAAAGGGAAGAAATTTAAAAAAGGCTCACCATACTGGCAGCGAGGCCCGTCAAACCCTGGGGGGCATTCGCAGGGCTGGGGGGGGGCCTCCCGGCACAGTCCACCATTAAAACACACACCACCACTGCAGACCGCTGGGAAGAGAAGAACGGAGGAGAGAGAGGAGAGGACTGTGACTGCAAGGCCTGCACAGACCCCATGCCTGCCATGGGTCTGCAGCCATCTTCACTGCATGTGAAAGTGAAAGTTACACATCCAACACTGGATTTACTGCATGTGCTGCGTATGAGTTTGTACTGATGCCCATAATCTGTTGCTTAATGCATTTTATTACTGCAGCAAATAAACATTCACAATATATTCAAGTATCTATAAGTAATGACAACCAGTCCTCTTTGTTATAGCTGAAGAAATCTGCATCCAAGTTAAAACAAGCAACTAGAGTATGATGGAAACATCAAGTAAGGAATCAGGATTAAATCAGGATTCACATGCAGAGGTAACCCTGCTCATTAATCCAGGGTATTCTTCCCAGCAACACTGCCAGTGAAGACATGCACATTCATGTCAAACAGCTTGTATATGTTTTCCGAATTAAAAAAAACAAACAAACACAAAGCACTATGGTGCACTGTTGCCTCACACCTCTGGGACCAAGGTCTGAGTGTGTGGAGTTGGCAAGTTCTCCCTGTGACATTGTGGGGTTTCCGCCAAGTGCTCTGATTTCCCCCCACAGTCCAAAAATATGCCCAAGTTGATTGCAGTTACCAAATTGCCCGTAGGTTTGAATGTGCCCTGCAGTGGGTTTATGTCTCATCCTGCGTTGTTCCCTGCCTTGTGCCTATAGGCTTCGGACACCCTGTCACCCTGAATAGTGGGTTAGAGACAGAAGTGAGGAGCGTGCACTGATTACAGCACCACCACAGGCATGAGGACCTGCCAGCTGTGTAGCGAATGATACCTCAGCACCACACGAGTCCAGATGGACCAGTGTGAGGTTTTTTTTCCAGTGGCTGGAGTGCCAATCCCGCCACCAACCCCCAAGTTGGAGGACCTTCTTATAGGGCTGGAAGTGGATTAACGTCATACCCAGGATGAAGAAAGGAAAAGGGAAATTGTATGGGAGAAATGGATGTATGCAAAATGAAAGGCCATGTTCATAGTGATGTTTAAGGCGCCACTGAGATATGGCATAAATTATAGTTTAAAAAAAAGCCAACAGGAGATATAGTGAAGAAAACAGGTCGTACTTATGCACATTCAGAGAGTATGAGCTGTTGACATTAGGATGATATAACTGGTGTCTCATTTGCATTAGTTGCCTTGTACACACAAGTGCAGGAACACACACGGCAAAGCTATAGTTGTGTGTGTACTGTGTGTGCACAGAGAAATTAACAGTGCTGATTAGACACTCATGGAGAAGTAATACAAATACCGTCACAGTTAAATGATCACTATCTGTTTTGCAGTACATAAACACACAGACACAAGCCACCAAGCCCCAGAGTCACAGTATGAGATAAATCAATTAGATGTAATTTTTCCAGCAATTTTCCCGTATCAGGTCCTGGTACAACAGGATAAAGGGGAATCCACCCCTCTCAGCATGCTGATTATACGCCATTTCAGTCACGTTAGGACCGCGGTGTGGAGGGAAATAACATGTCTGCAGAGACTGTATATTGTCCCAAGCCAGACTGATAGGGCCACCTGCAACTGCAGGTGGATGCAACTTAACGTCAGCCGGTTTGCTTCCATCGTTTTGGAACCCATCTCTAATGTGGGGTCATGCTCACCTGTCCAGGAGAGTTCATGTGAGTTCATGTCAATGCACTGCTCTCATTCTGCTTCACATTCAAATCCAAAGCCTGCTTTGATGTGCTAGGAACTGCAAACCAAAGATTTACAGTTACAGCTTTCATATATAAAATATGAAGAAAGTTCAATGTTCTGACGAACATGAGTCAGATCCAGTCAGATTTGATGGACATAAGCCTTATTAGCACTGGACAAGTGCTCTGAGTTGTGGAAAAGGCAGAAGATCCCAGAAGGCCTTTTACATTCTTCTCGCAGTGCTGAGCCTCATCACAGCAGCTCTGCAAAGTCAGGACACCAGCAATTATCAGTCTGCATCAAAACATAGCGCTGACTTATACCATCATTTGCCCCTGGGAAAGCTAACACATGCTTCTCCAACAAATCTCTTGCTCCATGTAGAAATTTATAACAACCTTCTCTTTGAATTGTGTCTAATACGTACTGTTTTTTTTTTTCCATCTTCAGTCCACATAAGTAGCTTAGAATAATTGTTGCCAATAGTGATTGAATGCTAATTTAAACACATTATACCCATGAATAGGGAGGCAAGAAGGGTTTCCTGGCAAGAGCTAAACTATGATTCAGTTCCTTATTGCTGCCTTAATTCCTGGTTCATTCTCTGCTTTGCACTTTTGGCCTGTTTCCCGCTGAATAGGTGACAAAAGGAGGTCATTAGTGTACCAGCCAGTAACACCAAGTGGACACAGGGAAAGACGAATTTCCATGACGGGGTAATTTTGTCTTTCTTTCAACCGGACCAGTAACTCCAAACTCCAGTCTAAACATCTCCAGATGACCATCTGGCCCCAACCCAGACACCTGGCTGGGTTCTGGCATCTTCTCCCACACATCACACAAGCCTGAACTCCCAGAGCCCTAGACTCACAGTCCCCAGTGGCCTACACATCCACATCGCTCTGCCATAGACACCCTGTTCATTTTGGCGGGATGTGACCTCGCTGACATTAACTTCCTGGTCTTTATTACTGCACGATAACTCTCACCATTTCCCCAACGGCTGAGTCACGGAAACGCAGGTCATCCAGTGGCCAGCAGAACGACATTTCTTTTCTTCTTTTCATAATTGTGTTTATTGATGATATTTCAATACACTATTGCCATAGGTTTTTTAATGAAAAGCGAGCTGAATTTATTATCCTTGGCAATATGAGGAAGCGAGTAACCAAGCGAGTATCCCATTCACTGAACACACAAAAAAAATGTAGATTTCAAAATATCCCCAACCTTGACTAATGTCATGTTCAACAGTGGACTTAAACATTGTAATTCTTAGCATCTACGATCAGCTCAAAAACTTTGCGAAATTATGTTCTATCACTATTCTATCATAACTCGTTTATGGTTATTCAGAGCACTATATGAAATAGCTTGCGATGTTTCTCAGGAGTGCTTTCATTATAAAAGATGTTTTTTTTTTTTGAGATGGTACCACAAGAAGATGCAGAGGTTCCTTACAGGAGGCCGAACCATCAGTCTTCATTGGGAGCAGTAGTGACATAACTGAGCCAATGTCAGTCATTCCTGATACTCAGCAACATGCCATGAAATTATTTTCTAACACATTGTACCTCCAGCCATCACCCAGATTCTCATCCACAACAAAGAGGCTTTACTGTATGTGTTTGGATTACCAGCTGACAAAGAGGAGGAATGTCATCAGGTCTCACTGGTTCTTCCTCTCTGACAAAGCAGCTGTCAAACATTAGCATTTAGCAAAGATGTGCTTTTATACATTGAGATGTTTTAGCTCGTAATAAACCCATTACCACTTATTCTTCTGGGTCATGGAGGGTCCAGAGCCTATAACGAGGCGGGAAACAACCCAGGACGGGGGGCCAGCCCATCACAGGACACACACACACACACACACCTACGGGCAATTTAGTAATTCCAATCAGCCTCAGCACGTCTTTGGACATGGGGGGAAACCGGAGCACCCGGAGGAAACCCCACAATGACATGGGAAGAACATGCAAGCTCCACCCACAGAACCCAGGCGGAGTTTCGAACCCTGGTCCAAGAGGTACGAAACAACAGTGCTAACCACTGCACCACCCCTCAGAATAAACCATTCACTCATTTTCTATAACCATTTGTCCTATTCAAGGTCATGGGGGGGGGGGGGGGCGTCCGGAGCCTATCCTAGAAGCTATAGGCGCAAGGCAGAGAACGACCCAGGATGCGGGTTACACTCACACACATTTCAGACACACAACAACAGGCAATTTGGTAACTCCAATTAGCCTCTGTATGTGTTTGGACCATGGAGGGAAACTGGAGTACCTGAAGGAAACCCCACAATGACACAGGGAGGGACACGCAAACTCCACACACATGGAGACCCGGCGGAGACCAGAGGTGTGAGGCAACATCTTAATAAGCAATTTAATAAAAGTGTTAAGAAACGACAATATGATAGCCATTCTTCAATAACTAGCCTTACAGCATGGAGACATCATCACATTGAATTTTCATTCTAATCTCAATTCAAATCAAGTAAAGCTTCATGTTCTTCTCAGCCATGAATAATACACACAGTACAGACTTTCTTCAGAACCCATAGTGTGACCGTCATGACAGGACAGACGTCACAGTGCTGAAGGCCTTATACGTTGCGCTTTCCCTTCAGCAATACACCAGCTGTTTTCATTCTTATCTGCCATTCAGCATCTTATGCAAATCTAAACCCTGACCATCATATCTGAGAAGTGCCCACTACATAATGTACGTTAATGACCACTAAGATTTTAAGAGGTTTTTTCTTCCTGCTGCCTCCTTATTCCATCAGGCAAAGCAGCCAAGTCCTGGTACTTTTTCTCTGTTGCGATTATTTCCCTGCAGTGAGCTTCCCCAGGCTAAGGGCCACCCAAAACAGGCACAGACATCCATTCCTGTTCCCGGGTAATTAGTAGAGACTTCCTCTTGGTCCCACGATGATTTGTTTGCTATTCAGTAGCTAACAGGGGTGACAAACGGATGGATTCATTGTCCCCAGCTGACAGAGTTGTGAGACCTTCTTGAAGACCTTTGACTCCCAGTCTTCTCCTTCAGTGTTTCGCATCCTTGTTCACAGTGGAACTTGGGGGCTCATAAAAAGGATGGAGGTCATAAGTTGACATGTCCCTTAGGGTCTGGGGGCTTTACATTCTCTGTCACTTCATCAAATGTAGATGTTCATTTAGACTAGAAATACGTCTGATTCATTTACACTGCAAGGGTATCTGGTTTTGTTTCAATCAGGAAACACAGTCATGTGCCTGGCTATACTAATTAAAGGGTTGATCTAAATATATTCATAGCCTTTTTTAAACTTATTCGTATGTACAATAATGTCCCGGCCAAAGTGATTTAAAAATCTCAGCGGCACGTCAGGAACATCAAACAGACTTGTGTACCACACTCGTACTGATCTCTCCCATGTCTCAGAAACGGTGTCCTTTAGCGGTCTGACGTGTGCAGAGTCTAATGGAGAAGCCAGCTGTCAAAATGTTTCATTAAGCTTTTTAATGTTGAGTAAAGTGTTATTAAGGCACCTAGACATTGTTTACATTTTTTCCTGACATAGCAATTTCCAAAAATAAATAATTAGTTCAGCAACTTATGAAGCTTGGATAATTCTTATACCACACAGACAAAACTGTTTCACAAAGAGGAGAACAACTTCGAGAAAAGCGTCATGAAGGGAGAAGCTCTGTGATAAAAGCTGGACTTCAGGAAAGTATAATCTATCCACTGTATGGCCCAATGCTGTAACCTTCGAACTGACACAAAGAGGCCATTGAAGTTGAGGAGCAGAACCGGGAAACTCTCTTCCTCCAAAGAGGGACGTCTTCCCTGCTGAGTGCAGCACAGGAACCTAACGTATGGCCACGAGGTCACAGGAGGTCATGGTGCCTTCGAGCTCAAGTCATTTCGGATTCAGGTGTTTTCCAGCTGTTTAAATAGATATGATGTGGCTTGCTAAATATATATGCACATGATACGCACACTATTAATAATATAAATTATACATCAGTGTCACATCACAATATAAATTACACATATACCTTGATTATTCAGAAACTCTTTTGGTAACATGAGTTTCGTTTCACTTGATGCAGCATTATTTTCAAAAAATAATTTGATGACATGGTGCTGCAGTGGTTAGGGTCTCGGTGGGGTCTGCATGTTCCCCCGTGAGGTTTCCTCCCACGGTCCACAAACAGACTGGAGTGAATTACAGTTGGCAAGCTGTCTGCGGGCGTGAATGGTGAGTGTGCCCTACAATGGCTTGGCACCCCATCCAGGGTTATTCCCTGCCTTAAGCCTCTGGCATCCTGCACAGGGCGAATGGGAATGGGGTATGGATGGGATGGAACAGCATTATATCTGTAAGATAATAACTGTAAGCATACAGGGAAATACGGCAGCTGGGTGAGTGAATGACCTTTTTAAATGACTTTCCACCACATTGGACTTTGACTTTCCACTCTGTGCATTCAGTGCTTTGTGATTCAGTGTGAAACCTTACTCATAGTGATGACAGAATCAACCCAAAAAAGTCTATTCTATACCTTCTCTGCACACCGACTCACGTCCTGCTGATCTCCACTGATGGTGCAGGAGACTTTTATAATGATTTAGAACATGACAATGAGTTTGGGAGGAAATCCATGGCAGATCTGCATGCTGAGATGCTTCTATCTTAAAACTGGAACATAACATTTGGAAGGTCTGCTACACTGGTAAAAAATGGTGTGTAACTTGTGGGGAGAAGGATAAATGCAGGAAAGGTGTGAGCTTTAAGGAGGGTGAAAGGGAGACTTACGATACAGACAACCTGGCTCTTCGTTGAGCTGTGACCACCCAGAGCAGCACCTGTAGACGGTCTGGTAGTCTTGTCTATAGACCTGCTTGTAAGCTGTGTAGTAAGCCATCCTGCGGCAGAAGAGAAGATACCCACTCCATGTTGAGTTGACTAAGACTACTGTAAATTAATTATCCATCCATCCATCCATCTTCTAACCAGTTATGCTGGTCTGGATTGTGGGGGGAGGGGAGGCTATCTCAAGCACAAGGCTGTTCATTAAATGGTTTCTGTAAGTTCTCAGTGTTTGTCCCAGCGCTGTGATCATTCTAAGGAATTGAATTTTCCTTTGATCCAAAGAGGGGGTGGCAGATGGGAAACTCTAATAATTGTCCCTCAACAAAGAGATCAATTTCCATCCTGGGTTTCCGTCTTTCTCATCTCACAGCAGGCCCAGGATTTGATTTCCCTGGCACGGGTCCGTGAGCACATCCCCGAGCGCTCAGCTCGATCAATTGTTCGCAATAATCTTTTTAACCCCCTCTGCCCTCCCAAAATTTCTGAATTGCAAATGTGAGCCATGACTGAAGCCTGCTGCCGTTTGTTAAGCGTGCGGCAAACAGCTGAAATGCATTTTACATGTAACCCACCCAGCCAATTCTGTTCCTGACTTCAGTCTCAGATCGAGAACAGAAGCTGGATTCAGACCAGGATTCGGGTGCCAGTATAAACACAGGGGAGGAGGGTAGAGATGTGATACTTTCTTACACACTAGACCTTTTACTCCGAAACACAATTTTTTTGCAGAATAAATACTTACAAATATTTCAGGTCCTGCACAGATATAACAGTCTACAGCTGTGGGTTTTTTTTTTTACATTTTTTTTGCTTACTTGTTTTTTTTTTTTTTTTAGAAAAGCCGAATTGCAATTTTTGGGTTTTTATGTGTTAGTTTTGTGTGATTCACAGAGTGTTTTCCTTCTCAAATCACCATGACTAAGCAGAGTGAGATGGAGCAGACGGCCTGGTGAGTGGGTGGGCCGTGCTACAGACTCACAGACAGGGCTCACCTCCTCTTGTAGCCGACACACCACGCCTGTCCCGCGCAGCCCTGATGCTGCACCCTGACCATGCGCACGAAGGCTTGGACGCAAGGCTGTGTCTGTGCCACCAGCGTCAGCTGTCGGGCAGCGCACACATTGGGCCTGCAGGGGGCAGCACATAGACCAGCAAACTTACTAGTGCATTGCTTCATGCTCCCAAAGCAAACATCCATTCAAAAACCTAGCAGCCACATATTGTTACATTAATGGAATTTCATAACTAAACCTTACAGCACTGTCAGTTTCCTCTGCTTCATTGTCATCTGGCTTTCTTTCTTTCTTTTCTTTGTCTCCCCTTTTCCCTGGTTTTGCATTGTTCTATCTTAATGATGTTGTAATGTATCAAAACACACCCATGTAAAGCACCCCGGGACGACTCTGTCGTGAAAGGCGCTATATAAAAATAAATTGAATTGAACTGAATAAGACATGCTAACATCAAAAATAGTTTCAGTAATTACATCAGCGTCTTGTACAGTGATCTCATCCCTGCTTGGAAGCTTGTCGCACCTCTGTCAGTGCACATCTGGCTCAGCTGCATGTCCACAGCTGGAAGCCATCGTTCACAGATGTTTCACCCCCTACCCATACGTCTCACATTTTTTGAAACCACAAAAAATCACTCATTCAAGTCATTTAAATAGAAAAAAAGTCTAGTAAATGAGAATAAACCATTTAGACGCCATTTAAAGCCAATAAAATCAGTGCTATAAAAGTTGAGTCTTGGACAAAAACACTGAACCTACCCAGTACTGTTCACTGGCACCTGTCCTTAGATAAGATGTAAGGGTGTAAATGCAGGTATAACGTTCTTAATGAACACACATTAGTGGCTGAGCAAATTCCAGAGCGATTAAAATACAACAATATTTAAGTGGTTAAGCTATGAAGAGACTGGATAGCATCCTCTGATTTACAGAAATGTTCTTCACCTGCAAACAATGTAAGGTGTTTTTCCATTCAGTAAACTATGTGTGATTATAATGCTGTTGCTTAGGTTATGTTGTTAAACATATTGTCAGATTTTCTCCTAGCTGAGTATGTGACATTAGTAGGAGATCTGGAGATGTTATTAATCTTATGGTTTAAGTCCTGGTCCTTACATTAGTAGACTATCCGCCGTCGTTACTCTACTTTCCTTTGATGAAAGTACCTACAGTGACAGAATGGGATCTGGCCACAGAGACGCTGAACATTGCACTGGTGCGATCACCTCGAATGATCCCTGTGGTCGTTGTGCATTGAGACTCTGATGTCATCTTCCGGCCAGTTTCATTTTGAGTTTTATTTATTTATTTATTTATTTATTTATTTTTGTGGATACCGAAGTCAGCAAATCGAACCTGGGACCGCCCAAAATGGTGAATATGCTATGTAGCAAATACCTAATAATGATTCAAAAATGAAGATGACGATGAAACTTTTTTGGGGTCAGTTGCCAACCACGTGAGACAATGGGGTAAATCGTTTGGATCTTGATGATTGCAAGACGTTGCCCACTGCTGATCAGAGTTTTTCAAATAGAAATAGTTTGCCCGGTATACGTGTTAACACGCGTAGGTATACCGTTAGAGTGTGGTTACATGTAGTTATACCATTAAAAACTATAGTTATGTTGGTCTGATAGCTTGTATTCCTTATCAGAATGGGTTACCACAGTTAATAACTATAGGTATTCTGTGTTTATTGGGTAAATTTCCATATTAGGGCACCTTGCCTCTGTATAAAATTTAGCTTATTTTGGCATCGTAAATTTTCTTATCAGACTATTTTATTCTCTTTGAAAAATGCAGGTATGCCATTTTGATAAAGTATGACAGACCGATTTATTGCAGCAATAAATTTGCACTAGCAGTATACTTTTCTGGTGAAGTAGCCTATGCCAAAACGTCACAACCACGGCAAAATTATGTATCGTCACCCTTAGAGTAATGACGTGATAATTAACATACTAAAAGCATCGGACACTAAACCTATAGATCTGCATGGTAAGATTTGCAAAACGCCAAATGTAAAATAAGATTTAAAAGTGCAAATTAAAAAGAATGACGAAAATTGTAAGAATGCACGGACAATCTACAGTAAAAGAAGCCTAAAACAGCTTATGTGACCTACAGTACTTACATGTCGGGCTGAAGGTTTCTTCCAGGACGAAATGCGCAGATCCCGTTAATTATAGAAAGGAGAATTACAGCAGCCGAGTTGCGTCCCATTGCTAAGTTGCAGAGAGATGCTTTTGAGTTACAAACATAATCTTAAGGAAAAATCACATTAAAGTATCAGCATCTCCTTTTAGAAAATATAATTTAAGCTACTGCAGAAATCCATAAAGGAAAACGGTGAATCAGTCAGTCAGAAGTCCAGTATTGCCGTGTTGTGCTTTGCCACCGCGTGATAAAATACTGATTTCTGTGACTCGGCCATATATTTCAGAAAAAGCTCGTCGAGGAGATGCGTCCTTTTCGTTTAGTCTCCGTTTGTCAAGGAAGAGGATGGTAATAATGAAAAAGGTTAAGACACACCCATTAAAAGTCTAATATTTTTCTTTCTTTTTTTTTTGTTAACTTATCCGACAGCAGCTGCCGAAACCGTCAGTAAGCTAAAGGATAATCACTTTGCCATTCATCACCTGGACGATAATGATCCTGACACTAGTAGCAGTTTTAAATGCCGTCTGAGAAAACTCTTTCACTTACGCTCCTTAAAACGATACAAACGCAGACATTCATTTGTATTTAACCGCAGTGTAACAAGTGCAATTCTGTCTGTTGAATAGAAATGTATTCCTCTGCAAGTTAAAAATAATTCAGGAACACGGGAGAATACGTTTTTCATTTATTGGTAATTATTATGAATTATGAAATATACATATGGTGAGTGTAAAGGAGTGAATGTTAGGATAAATGGAAATGAATTGTAAAATATTTCACTTGTCTTTAACTGAACGTTTTAAGCAGCTACCAGACCAAGAAACATTTTGAGAAAACGATTTAATTATTATTTGCTGAAATAACGAAATACCGTTTAGAAGGGTTGCTGTGTAAGTGCAGTAGTAGTGATTAAATTAATTCATGTAGAAACACAAAAATGTAAACAGCTGGGTATTATTGGACAGATGGTACAGTGGCCTCCCCAAGACCCCGTACCTTTTGGCTGGAAGACAAGTGCATGGATGTCGTTAATGTAGAAAATCAGTTAAAATACCCGTAACAGTACAACAGCAAGAGCTCTACCAACAGACACCAACATTTTTCGCCTCCCTAATGCCCCCTGCTGACCAAAGTCAACATGGAGCTCGACCATAAGTTTCTCTCAGGATCATCACATACATACTGTGGACCTTTGACTTAAGAACTCAATTCGTTGAGTTCGGGATGGTCGTAACTCAAGTTGGTCGTAAGTAAAGACTATTTATTTATATAAAGCACTACACTGACCGAAATGACATCCATAAACAGGCATATCTGGACTCAGACTGACGCTTATGGATGTTTCTTGGGCATCTCGGCTCTTTGTTCACAACCGCACAAGCAAACACGCGTTTTGGCCTCGACCGGCATCAGGTCATAACCCAAAGTGTTTGTATATCAGGCCAGTCGCAACTCGAGAGTCCACTGTATTTGTCTGTATCTGAGTACTTGTATACGGTCTATAAGAACATCTTTTGACCACTCATTCCAGTAGCACAACTAACAGCTCTGTGACACTTGTACTCATCAGTATCTATTTATGAAACCATGTAATCCATTTACAGAACCCAAATTTTCTAGTTTCTCCCCAGTAAATTATGAAGGGTTATCTCTGGAGTATTAACAGGAAAAAAAAAAAACATCTTAAAATAGTTTTGTTTGAGTAAAGTCTGCAACAGATCAAACTTGATATTTTTGATAATATTTCTTATTTACGCAACACTTTTAACAAGTTACGGTACTACCTTCTGTGTAAGTGTTGGTTACTTCATCCCATTCATCTGTAAACTAAAATACTGTTCAGCACAATTTATACATAGTTTGGATTATTGGAATAAGAACAAAGAAAAAGTTCCAGTGGTAAACTCAATCAAGGTCAATTAAATTCTAATAAGCAAATATTAAGACATCATGATCAGAGTACTGGGGGCGGCATGGTGGTGCAGTGGTTAGCACTGTTGCCTCACACCTCTGGGACGCGGGTTCGAGTCTCCGCCGCAACTCTGTGCGGAGTTTGCATGTTCTCCCCATGTCGTCGTGGGGTTTCCTCCGGGTACTCCGGTTTCCCCCCACAGTCCAAAAACATGCTGAGGCTAATTGGAGTTGCTAAATTGCCTGTAGGTGTGCATGTGCGAGTGAATGGTGTGTGAGTGTGCCCTGCGATGGGCTGGCCCCCCATCCTGGGTAGTTCCCTGCCTCATGCCCCTTGCTTCCGCGATAGGCTCTGGACCACCCCGTGACCCAGTAGGATAAGCGGTTTGGAAAATGGATGGATGGAAGAGTACATGATCAACCACAAGTCTGCTTACTCAGTGAATTCATGTCAAATTGTTGGCCAATAGTTAGACACCCCACAATCGTGTCCAGGATAAACGGATGAAAAGGAGGATGCTGAATGAATCATTCCTAAGTGAACCAGTCCTAAATAGAATTTCTTTTACCATTTTCATGATTAAAGAGGATTCATTTGAAATATTTACAGACGTTTACTTTTATTAGACATTATTTATTTTCTATTAAACTTTATTTTAGTAAAACAAACCTCAATGGCAATAAATATAACTGAGCTGGAGGCTGTTTATGTCACTTGCCCGCACCACATCAGAACTCTGTGCCCACTCGTTTAGATTTACAGCTGCCTGCATTCCTTGATATACCCATGTGGGTTGGGAAAAGGTCCAGCAAAATGCTTTTAGCACATCCTTAAGCTGGTCCAGATGGAGTCCTCCCAGATGCTACACTGGCCCATTTGGTCTGTCAAACCAATGCTCTCAAGAGGTTGAGGTGAGCCTGTCTTTCAGGGCCACTGCATGGGCCACAGGAGTGGTGCACCAAGGTGCAGGATGCCAGGCCCAGCAGAGAGACACATGCATGCAGAGTGGGAAATAAACAGGATTATTCAAAGGAAACCCCACATTCTCTCAGGGAGAACCCCAAGGTTGCACACATAATGGGCCAGGAAGAGAGAGATGCTCTTCAAATTACATAAACAAAACTAAGATGGAGAGAGTTAATCCAGCCTTCAGATGCTAATCCCAGCCAGGATTGCCTTGGAACCTACATCTGTCGGCGCTAGACACCAGGCAGTAGAGACTCCACATGAGGTACCAGTACACTGCAAGGCACACACATGCAAACATAAATCAAACTGTGGGCAATTTAGAGATGTCAATAATCAGAACCTCATGTCTTTGCACAGCTGGAAGAAACGTCCATGAATGAGCAAAATAGGCAAACACCACACAGCCAGAGCTAGTGGCGTGAAACTACAGTACTACAGAGCTCAGGTGGCGTTTCAGGCTAGCATTTCAGGTAAACCATGTTATTTTTGTAGCTAAAAATCTATATTGGATTTTCTTTGCAGTGTCATTCCGTTTCAATTCAACGGATGGCTTTTGCATTACCATTTTTGATTTTCATATAATTTGGCATGTGAATCATACCTACCTTCCAATGCTCAGAAATGTTTTTGTTGATTTAAAAAAAATCCCCTTGAGATATAGCGCCTATTTTTCAATGCAAATGGCAAAAAAAAATCTTTTTTTTTTCTTATGAGCTGTATTTCATTTTACTATTACAGTTACTTGGCTGACCTAGAGCGTACGTCTGAAAGCTCAAAAACAGAGAGATGGAAAAAAGAAACAGACTTATACAAAAGTTAAATTTAACTATAACTTGAATTTTTTTTAAAGGTAAAAGTTCATCACACAAATTCCATTTGTATTATTTTGGTAAAAAAGGACTTAGAATAACAGCTCTTTTTTTATATAATGCATGAAAGGGTACTGCTTGTATATAAACACTGAGCTGTTAGATAATCACGGCAAAAATACACAGGTTTTATGAAATTCTGTTTGATGCTCAAACAAAATGCATGTGGTGGGGGGGGGGGAGAGGTGCACATTTTTTTACTTAACTGAGAAGAAAGTGCTGTCAAATAAAGAGTGATATTGTTATTCACAAGTGACCACTGGAACAGAGGTTAAATTCCCATATTGCCAGGCATAGATCGGTTTAAAATAACGACGTTTTGCAGATAGATACACTGCCCTAGAAGGTCTCAGTCATGAGAGAATTAGGACGACCATTACAAATCCACAATTAAAGTGTAGTCTTCTTCTTCTGCATGTGGCATGACTCTTAGTTATACTTGAAGTCTGAGGTACAGAGGATGAACAAGGCAGGGGGGGGCACAGCCCCTGTGGTGAGCCAGGGTTACTGACCACAGTCTCTGAGGAGCAGACGGTCTTCCTGTGAGATAGTCTGTGAGGAGAGTCCACCCTCATCTCCGTCAGCTCATCATTCAGTGGGAGGGGCTGGATGATGTTTTACACGTTAGAGAGTTTGAAGAACATGATTCTCACAGCACTGCTCCCCTTGTTCAGGTGAGAGCATTACCTGCGCAGCAGATAGACGACGGCATCCTCCAAACCCACCTTCTCCCCATAAGAAAACTGCAGAGGTTCGGGTGCATGGAAGGCCTGGGGTCTGAGGAGATGAAGCAGCAGCCACTCCAAGGTCTGCATTATGTAGGGCAACTGGCCTGGAGTCAGTCAGCACAGTGTTAGACTTGAAAAAGTGATATAAATCAATCATTTTCAATCAGGAAAAAGTCAGGCAGAAGACATTCAAGGATCTTCTTCCATATATGGAGAGGGCTGATGGGAGGGGTGAAGAGGAGGAAAGGATGCTCCTCTAAGTCTGGCTGACAGGGTGGTCCCGGCAGAAAGGGTTATGGACCCACAGACCTTCTGTCTGCCCCTTGTATATTACTCGTTTCATACCAAAATTTCTCTTTTTGTTCATGCCATTTTGCACGTGTAGACAAACATTCAAAAAAGGTGCAACATATTTCACTGTATATTTTAATAAATGTTTGAAACAACAACTTTTCCATTTTCACTCTCATCACTGAACTGTCACATAACAATTAGTGGCTGCACAAAACCGAAAAGGCAGGAGATAAAGCCATGGCAGGAAATGCTTTGATATTTTGAAAGGGACTTAACAAATGTTCGGGTACATACCCATCTATGCAGGCTGTTTTAATATACATCAGTTGTTGAAATAATCACATAATGCTGCGCGCACATCGGCTCCTTCCGCTTCCCTTGGATCTGTCGATATGTGAGCAGGAGGCTGCTTGTCCTGTTCCTGCAACTGGACGTCTTCCAGAAGGTGATCCCCGTGCTCCTCACAAATGTTGTGCAGGACACAGCAGGATAGAGCGATTTTCTTGGTCAGCTCCAAATGGCAGTCATTTCTTTTCAGGAGACACCTCCACCTACCTTTCAGTTTCCCAAACGTTGTCTCCACAATTGCCCTTGCACTGCTGAGCCTGGCGTTGAATCTCTGTTGTTGTGCGTTCAATTTGCCTGTGTCAGCGAAGGGTTTCATCAACCAGGTCTGCAGGGGGTAAGCAGCGTCCCCTATTAAATAGTGACCCACTTGGTGTCCAGAGATACTGACTTTATGGTGACTGAAGAACTGCCCATCGCTTACCATCTGCCACAGATAAGACTGCTGCAGCACACGTGCATTATGCACACTTCCAGGATAGCCAACGCACACATCCCAGAACAGACCTTTTCCATCAACCACACCTTGCAATATTATAGAATGCCAGCCTTTCTGATTACAGTAGTCCTGAGGATATTCTTCGGGTGCTATAATTGGAATATGGCTGCTGTCTATTGCACCAACACATTGCGGCGTCCCCCTGCGATGATCGAAGAAATCTGCCATCTCAACTAACTTTCTATCATTTGGTAATGCAATGTGCAGAGGGAGTAGCACTTTGATAACAGCGTTGCAAAAATCCTGCAAACAGTGACAAGCTGTAGCAATGCCAACACCGAACAGATGACTCACACTCCTGTATTCACTGTTGGTAGCCAGTTTCCACAGTGCGATGCCAACCCGTTTTTCGACTGGTATAGCCAAACGAAAGTTTGTATTTCTTTTTTGAAGGGAAGAGCGAAGACGACGGCAGATGTAATCAAATGACTCCCTCGACATACGAAAGTTTTGCAAAAACTGTTCCGAATTAAAGTCAGGCACTACAGTATCCCACCAAAGCTGTGCCCGTGGATGTGCCCACACAGCATGCGGCCGTCGCACCATCCTGTTCAACAGCGCCTAAAAATGAGAAGAGAAATTGGAAAGCAGCTATATGCTATCGGGATCGGAAAAACGCTACAAAATGTTACAAACGCGCGTTCATACCATTCGTCGTGCCCGGAGTCTCCTTCTGCGTCTGCGTGTTATGTACAGAGCTGTCATGTAATGCCGCTGGGAGTGCAGACGTAATTTTAGTAAAATCACGAAAGCCTGCAGGTAAGCGATGCGCTCCGCCATCTTGCTGGTCTTCTCTTAACTCCGCCCATTCTGTCACGCCCACCACTGACGCGATAATTATAATTTCCTGGTTGGCTTCTGCTCCGAGCAGTCCGCTAAAAGGGCGTGTCTGAAAAAAACAGGAACGCCCCTACCGTGACGTTAGCGTCAGGAAACAAAGTACTGGAGAATCTCAATGGAAGCAATGTATTTCGTACGGAGTGGTACATGTCCGTGTGTTATTTGTGCATGTGTTTGTCCTTGAGCCTTGTTTTTCTGCATTCTTCCAAAAGGAAGATTTGCTAACTTTCACTTCTAAGTTAGTGTGTGCTGTATTTTGTGAATTAACTTGAGTCCTTCTGTACATCTGGAATTGCTGTAATGATTGTAATATTTGTGGAATGGATTTATTTATTCATAAATACAGTAGCTTGTTTATAAATCTATTGCCTTGTTGATATAAGGATTATATTTCCATTTTGCTCCTTTGTTTTTGTCATTTGAGATTTTATGAGGTACAAGTGCAACTTAGGCTACAAACATGGTGAACACCTTAATTCGTGCTATTGTGATTTCATAGTTTCCAGAAAAAAGCACCTGTTTGAAATCATGATATCCACAAAAATCAGTCACACGAGCCTCCATCCATCCAGAGAATTCCTCTCCAGCACAGTCACTGTCAGAAACGTAGCAGTCTGCATCTGTGCAGAGTTAACGTCCGTCACAGCCATAAGCAAGCCTGAATTAAAAAAGACAAACTTAAAGTAGCATATTAGAAGACAATTATTATTATTATTAGCTCACAAATATTAAAGAAACAACTGCAGCCAAGCATGTGAATGCATAGACCCAGTCAATGGAATATTTGCAGTGTTCATGTCCTTCAGCATTGTGTTTAATTATGTGAAATTATGTATTTGACAGGTTCTTAAGCCAAGATTGAGAAAGATTAACTTTTTATATATATAAAAAAAAACCAAAGCGGTTTTGGTTACACCTTTATTCATACATGACACCTGAGGGTAATGTGTTATGTTGAGATGACCTTGCTTTATGTGCTGATGATCTATAATTATAAATTTCCATGGAACATCTTATTTCATTTTAAAAATCAGGACTTTCACTGTGCAGTAAAATTATTAAATTCCAAAGTATTCCATGGGTTGTGGTTCCTTATTGGATGCGAAGGAATTAAACACACTGACAAGAATAATGTCATTTTTTATTCAAATAGTATAAAAATATACTGCAAATACATGCTTCTCTAGATAAACTGCAGTCAACAAAAGATTTTTTCCTTTTTCAACAACTGCATAGAATACAATTGAATTATTTTACAAAGAAACAAATACACTCCAAAACATGTCATCTTGCATGCAGGGTGATATTTGTTTTACGGCACAAGTGTATAAATGAAATAAATGCACGACCATGGCACCACCATGTAATATTAATGCCTCTTGCACCATCTGCTGGAAACTGTTTTAGCACATTCAACACTACAACTATAAGCAGTTTTTTTTGCAGTGTAATAACTGCAAAAAAAATGATTCGCTCAATTTGCATCAAAATATTGAGAGATTGGCCTTTTTCTCACAATTATACATTACGACATACAGGAAACAATGCATTAATAAATGATTTATAAAGGTTGTGCTTTAACATATATCAGTCCCACAGGTATAAATACTATAATGATCTGGATTAACTGAGTCACAGAAAAGGGTTGTAATTTTTAAAACGAGACACGTCCATATTAATTACATGAATCACACCTCAGTTATACCATTATGGCCCTTTGAATTTGAACTGTGAGTTATGGCAACAATTTTGTGATTTTAAAGGAATAAAATATAAATATTGGGTGGTTGATTATATTAATACACAATTCTGAACAAAGCAATGAAGAATAACAAACCCTTCATACATTTATTTAATGAAAATTTTTTTTTTTTTTTGGTGGGTCACACCCGGGTTCGAGTCTCCGCCTGGGTCACATGTGTGTGGAGTTTGCATGTTCTCCCCATGTCGTCGTGGGGTTTCCTCCGGGTACTCCGGTTTCCCACCACAGTCCAAAAACATGCTGAGGCTAATTGGAGTTGCTAAATTGCCCGTAGGTGTGCATGTGAGAGTGTATGGTGTGTGAGTGTGCCCTGCGATGGGCTGGCCCCCCATCCAGGGTTGTTCCCTGCCTCGTGCCCATTGCTTCCGGGATAGGCTCCGGACCCCCGCAACCCAGTAGGATAAGCGGTTTGGAAAATGGATGGATGGATGGATGGTGGGTCACATTAAAACGGAGTAGATTTCACAGCTGGATTAAACTTCACACAGCATGTTATTCAGTTTTTACTTGTTTGCTAACGATTTCATTGAAGTTCTCTTAGGTTATTTTTAAGAATGAAAATAGCTGACAGCACTCAGTAGGAAATAGTGCATAAATACACCAGTGTACTGCAGGGGTGTCTAATCTCAGCCATGACAGGCTAAGGTATAGAAAGACTATAATTCTGCTTAAGCACTTTGGTGTTTAACTCAACCAATTACTTTCTCAATTGAACTAATTTACCCTTTCATTTCAATATAGATGCCATTCAGGATTTAAAAAGCCAGAATCGCTGTGTCATAGCACAGTTGTGCAATATGAATAATTTTAAGTAAAGAAGTTATTCTGAATTTTCGGCGTTGCTAAAAATACTATGCAGTGAATACTCAAATGCATGAACATTCTGTTGCTAAAGGCACTAAAAATGCTAAAAACAACCATCCAGCATTTCAAATACACAATAATACAAAACTTCCAAGCTTGTTGACTGGAAATATTTATCAATATTATTAATTTATACATCACCTCCTTCATGAAATATCAATAAAGACCTTCATCATTAAGACTTTTAACCAGCGATATTAAGCGAGACACCTTCAATTGCAGTCTGGTTGACTTCTGCTTCTCATATTTGAATTTCTTTTTGACGATCTCCAACTGCTCGTTCAAAACGTCCACTTTTCGTTTTAGTTGCCTTGGTGACTCTAAAACTGCGTAATTGTGATCGTAAACCTTCGGAGTACTTAATTGAGTGGCTTCGGGCGCCGCCTCCGAACTGCCAGCCGCCGAAGTGCTCGCTGGAGGACTGACGCTGGGTGTTACCTCTTCCGATGCGCTTGCTGATCCTTCGGGATTCTTTCTAACCAATGACTTCTTTAACAAAAATATAAAAATAATATACCCTATGCGTAAAATCTGAGCATTAGGTTAAAACAAACAAATAAAACTAATAATAATAATAATAATAATACAGAAAACCTAATTCTGCAAGAAATTATATCAATATTAAATTGACAAATTGTTCAGATTCTGCATATTTTCATGGGTGTTTCAAAATTATTACCTATAATAATATATTTTAGCCAAAAGAAAAACACCAAATATCAGTTATAAGTAGGTCAATTACCTTCTTCGCTTGAATTGACGGAGCGAAGATTGTCGGCACCGCGGAGCATCTCAGCCTCACAGTCGCGCCGCTCCTGTCAAAACACTCCTCTTCGAAGTGACTGGAGCACAGCACCGATCTTTCCGATGGCTTCCACCTGCGCCTCCTCATATTAATAACCCACTGTCGTACTTTATAGGGATCATTTGCTGGAAATCTTTTGGGATAAAGAGTAATATAAGCGTATCTGTTATATATATATATATATATATATATATATATATATATATATAAATGTTACCTAACATTTCTGCCCGTGGCAGTTCGCAAGCAAATGCATTATTAATATATTTTTCCCAGTTGCTAAATTTGCTACCCTTAAAAAAGTGAAGATCAACAGGTAGATCATTAGAAATCTATCAAACCTTACCTGTGAAATGTAAGGCCTTTAGTCTTAGCGTCTTCAGAACGGTTACTACAACGATGTGCTGCACAAGAAGGCATTTTAAAATGCGTGCCTTAGCTATGTTCAGATTACATTTTAGGTGTTATAAAAAATAAATGCGGAAAGTCTGCAAATGTATTTGTTTTCAAAAGTTACAAACTTTCATCATTAAAACAGACATTATTTGAATGCAAGAGAAAGACTTTTTGGGTGCAGTAAATGTCACTTCCGTTTGCTTGTGTTGAGACCGTTCGAGTGCATTATGGGATTTCTACTGGTTGGTGGTCCTCAGGTAATGTAGGCTGACTGTGCACTGCCTGATACAAGAATTTTCGTCCTGCCTCTATCAAATTGCATGTACTGTTTTATTTTATGTTAAAATAGTAAAAATGTATACATATATAATATTTATAATTATATAAGTAAACACTTTAATTTCTTTTTCACTTTATTCAACTGCTTGAGGCAGGCCACTACTAAGATTTCCTTTTTTCGTGCAAGTCGGACTTACGGCCAGAAGGGGATTTGTGAGAATCTTGGGACATACGAGGAGTAGGTTGTGTTGCACTATGGCTATTTTTATATCTTGGTTTGTATATTTCTTTCTGCTTTTTCGTTTTTCGTTTGCTGTTTTTGAAGATCAAGTCGGGAAATTTGATTGGTGAGTGTCTAATCAAAGTGAAGCGCTGGGTTCTTATTTCCTTGATGGTGTTAATGCAGAATTCTTTCGACTGTCAAACATGCCGGCGTTTTAGCACCAGATGGTGACATTCATTCTGAATGCTCATGTTTAGCTTCTAGTTGGATACATGTAACGTTTTCCGCCCGTTATGGGTTTAGTACTTTCACTATCGCATATTTTGGCGATGTGTATTGGCCTAAAACAGAAAAAAGTCTGGTTGTTAGAGGGTCCATGGACACTTTGTGTCATTAACCTGTTCATTGTAATTGAACCGTGTAATAGTGCCGTTGTGAAGTAAGTACAGAATATCGATTTATTTTTTTTGCTATTAATTTTTGCTAATTTGTATACTTCTTTATACACAGGAGACAGCAATATATTGGTAAAGTCCGCTTCGCTTATTTTGATACCCAGTCACAAGCATCTAAAAAACTACTCCTGGCTACAGAGCAAAACGTTGTGGCTTCACTCAATTCCAGAACCGGGGACCTTTGTAAGTCAGTTATTAATTTGTTTTAAAATAACTGCTCATACTGTGCGTGTGCACAGGCCTCCTCACAGCAGCTTGATAGATTTGTAAATGAACGATTTTTATGTGTTTCATTGCATGCAACCCTAGTGCAATTTAATAGTATTATGATATTTTTTATCTTAGTTTGGAGACAGGTAGACAAGACAGGGCCTGAAGGGCAAATAGACACGCTGCTGTTCCATGGACAAGGTGAGTTGAGATGATTACTGCAAAGTGTGACCAAAGGACATGTCTTTCATGGTGAAAATACTCCCATCAGTGTAGCCGAATGTGGTGACTATAGATCAGCTGCTCAGCAGAGCGTGACATTTGGATCGTGCTTTTTGCTGTGTTGCTCGTATCGGCTTGTTTTCCGCTTGTGAGAGCTTTCTCTCTCCGTGTTATATCATTATGGAATGATCAGCACACTGAAGCCATTGTGGAGGCGGCGCCGTCACACTCTCATTTAGCCTCATTGCAGCGTTTTGATAACGTCCCTCCGTCTCCGTTCCCTAGATGCTGTGGTGATCGCTGGGAACGGCCGCCTTCTGCGCTCCTGGGAGTCTAACATTGGGGGTCTGAACTGGGAGATGGTGCTGGACACTGGCAGGTGCCTCACCGAATCCCCAAGATCAGCGACTGACATGTTGACATGCTGCAGCCCTGCCGAGGGGCAGCCCTTTGACGCGCCTCCCTCTCTTTCAGCTTCCAGGCGGCTGCTTTGATAGGAGTACAGGACGTGGTGAAGTATGTGGCCGTGTTAAAGAAGGCGGCGATCTCCCTCCACTATCTCTCCAGTGGGCACCAGAAATGGGTGGAAAACCTTCCAGACAGGTTAGAGGAAAACGGCTGTAACGGACTTTCGGAGTTTCTGCCTCAGTTTAACTGGCTTTTGAAACTTTATTCTTTAACTCAGTACTTCCCAATCTGGTCCTCAGGGACCCACAGTCAGTCCGTGTTTTTTCTCCCTCTGAGTTCCACATTTTTGCTCCTGGAGCAGGGAGGGAGCAAAAACCTGGAATGTTTTGGGTCCCCCCGGACTGGATTGGGAAACACTGCTTTAACTATGTCTTATTTCAATTTTGAAAGGTGACTTGTTTAACCACTTACGTGATTGTCATGTGATCTGCAGTGACACGATTCAGTACCAGTCTGTGTACTCAGCGGGCGGCACAGAGGTCTTAGTACTGGGTGTGGTGCCACACTCCCATCTGACCATCATTGCATTCAACATTGAAGACGGGGAGATTATGGATCAGGTATCAGCTTAATCTTCTCACTGGCGTAACATTAGAAGTTTGTACGCTCTCCTGACCGCATTCCTTCCTCAGAGGTCAGTCGATGCTCCTTGGCTGTCCAGCCTGCAGCCCAGCTGCGCCGTGGTGGGCCCCGGTTCTCTGGTCTGCGTAGATGCCGTTACTGCTTCCCTCTATGTGTTGTCCTTGAACAAAGAGGACCGAGCCGCCATGCAGCAGATTACGCTACAGGTACGAAATGCTGTATATGGTCACCGTGTGCTTTAATGGGGTTTCATTTTAATTAGCCGGAAACCAGCCTGCTGTGTCTACATTTACTCGTTTAGCAAACCAAAGTAAGGTGCAAACAGGGTAGATATAACATCGCAAGAGTACAGCTGTCTAGGAGCCAGCTTAAGTTTACGTGCGTTTTAAGCTGAGCTTCCAATGAGGGACCAAAAAACAAATGCTAAAGTTAGCATTAGGCTAGGAGCGCTAACCTACCTGACAAAACCCCAGCCGAAGGACCATTCATTTCAGTAAAGACTGGATTTATGCAAAGCAAGTGTAAGAACAAGAGTGGCGTGTTTTAAATACTAGTTGGTTTGGGATTCATTTGAATTTAATACGTATCTGACTCCAGAAATCTGTTCCTAACGCTGTTATCTAGACATGGTTCCCAAAGTTACCAGAGCTGCTGATAATGGAGCAGGTCATTGGGCGAATGAGTTACTTGAGGAGAAGATTGTTTCTTGTTTACTTGTGCTCTCTGAGTCAGGGAGCCGTTTACATGTAATATTTATGTAGCCTTGTCACTGTTCCCTGCAGGCCCTGGGTCTGGAGGTGGCTCCTGGATTCCAGCCGACCGTGCTGTCCACACAGCCTAACCCCGCCCGTCCAGCATCATCCCAGTGGTTCCTGCAGCTGGACCTGGATCATTACATCCTGCTGCAGCTGACCGGCGGGCTGATCAGCCCGCTGAGGGACTTCAAGCCGGTATCCATGATTTTCCTTGCGCCATGGATTCTATTCTCATGCTTTGACTGAAGGCGATGAATTTGCATGCGAGACTGTTGCTCACAGCCGGACTTCACCGGCTTCTTTAACCAGTGATTAGACTTGCCTCGCTAAGCAGGAACTCTGCTCAATGTCTCAGGCATTCCTGGTCTCCTTCGCAACATCTGGGGAGAAGACCGTGGCAGCTGTCCTAGCGCCCAAGAATGAGACGGTGAGCGACTGTAAATGTTAGGCTTCATGCCATCGTTCTTGCCACCATTGACGGCCAGCAAAATGCAGTTCAGCCTCCAGCCTGTAGGGGTCGCCAGCAGTGGACATAGACTTGGCAGCACCTAGTAATACTTCAAGAATATACAACTTAGCATGTTTTAGCTAAATTAAATCACTTGACTAGCCTGATATGAACTTGGGGATTTCCCAAAACGAGATGGCCCTCACGTTTAACCAGTTCCTTGCATTGTCTCAGCACAAAACGCAGACAAGGAATATTATGGGCTATAGACCACAAAGAAGCACTTACTGATGGAATAGCTTGTGCTTTCCTTGTTGATGTGGTATTCCGAGTCTTTCAAGAGCTCCTTATCTAGATTCATATCTAAGTTAAAAAAAATTTCTCTCATTGTGTAGTTGCTATGACTGGCACAGCAGTAAGAATTGCTCTGTAGTCACTCAGTGACTTAAGCAGCCATGTCTGACTGTTCGTAACGATATGTCCCTATGTGTGGGCAGTCTTGCAGCGTCAGCCTGTTCTCAGCCGACTCTGGAAGGAGACTTTTGGACACCACGGTGATCGTGCACCTGGACCCCAATGGGGGAATGCCGGAGAAGGTGAGCAGGGGGGCACCCATGGCCGGGCCTGATGCCTGGGGAGGGGGCTGTGCGCCTGTGACGTGGCTGTGTCTGCGCCCCCCAGCTGTACGTGCAGGCCTTCCTGAAGAAGGACGACTCCGTGGGCTACAGGGTGCTGGTGCAGACTGAGGACCACACGCTGACCTTCCTGCAGCAGCCAGGTAAGCGGTGGTCTTCGCTGGCCTGTCGAAACACCTCCCACACTGTGCTGCCAGGGGGTGACAAACCAGCGATACACCGGCTCTTAGCAGGATGTTGCCCAGGTACATTCAGTACTTCAGCATAGTACAGAGTTTTATACACTTTATATTCAACTTCAAAACTATTTGCTTACATGCCTTGAACGTATTTTGGACGTACCTATTGGTTACATACGTTTAACGCCACCACCAATAATCATCAAAATGCATTTATATTTAAATGGTTCTATTTACTGCAGATGGTGGGGTATGTATTGTTCGTGTAGATCAGCGTGCATGCTGGTGATGGCCTCCTTCCCCATCCTTAGGCCGCGTGGTGTGGTCCAGGGAGGAGGCGTTGGCGGATGTTGTCACCATGGAGATGGTGGACCTGCCGCTCACTGGGACGCAGGCGGAGCTGGAGGGCGAGTTTGGAAAGAAAGCTGGTAACGTCATTGGACGGGGGGGTTTGTTTGGGTGGAGTCATCCAATGGGTCGTCATGGCGTAAGAGCATGTGGTTTGCGGCTTTTCCCTTTCAAATCTCCCCCCTTCCCTCACTCTGCATTGTTCTGCGGTGTTTCCACTCGGCCTTATTCCTTTTTTTGCTTTCCTTTAATGCTGTGCTTGGATCCAGCCATTCAAGGTAATGTCCTTCTAGATTATACACAGTATATATAGGTGGCAGTATGCTTACACATTATCCTCTCTTCTGATTATGCCGGCTGCCTGTTATCGGGGGTGACTAAAAGCAGTAGAAAAACCAGTAGGTTTAGGCATGGAACTTGCCATGAAATGTCTTTAAATTGCATTTAAAAAAATCTATCAACTCCAAGCAAATTATTTTCATCAGTCCCTGTATACAGTGGGTAAGATGAATTAGGCTTAGTTATGTGCCACTTCACAATGCAAAATGCACCACTAATGAAATCTTCTGCTCTCGTAAGTTTTCTTAAAATTATTTTTGTAAAGATAAAAGCTGTTTATCTTTAGTTTTGGAGTAGCTTAAATGTACAGCCTTCCTACTAAAATATATCACTTTATTTAATCTTTGCTCACTATATTGTTTCAAACTACTTTCCGTTGCTTGTACTTTGAGGGTGCAAACACTGGGCATGTTCTGGGATCTGAGGCAGTCGGTGTCTTTAACGTGTGTGTGTGTGTGCGTGTGTGTGTGTGTGTGTGTGTTTGTGTGTCTCATCCCCAGACGGGCTCCTTCACATGGTCCTCAAGCGACTCTCCTCACAGCTCATCCTGCTGCAGGCCTGGCTTGGTCACCTCTGGAAGCTCTTCTACGACGCCCGCAAGCCGCGCAGCCTGGTGAAGAATGAGGTGACCATCGAGACGTTGGCGCGTGACGAGTTCAACCTGCAGAAGATGATGGTGATGGTGACCGCCTCTGGGAAGGTAAGCCGACCCAGAAACCCTGCGCAGGACTCCACACCCACCATTGAGATGAATGAGCTTCCAGGTGTCTGTACCTGATCCACGTTCACCCTGTTGGGTAAATCTGTGGCGTGATATAGCTGCTAGGTGTCCCTGACGTCGTGTGTGATATCCATTTCCAACCCTGTCGGCCGCTTATTAAGGCGGGGGGGGGGTCGTCTTTTGTCTCAGCTCTTCGGCATTGACAGCAAATCAGGAACGGTGCTGTGGAAGCACTACCTGCGCAATGTCCAGGCCAACGCTGCCTTCAAGCTGATGGTGCAAAGGACCACCGCCCACTTCCCTCATCCCCCACAATGCACCCTGCTCATCAAGGACAAGGTAACCTGCATTACATATCCTTCCACCATACAGGGTGCAGGTGGTCTGACGATCTATGCTTGTTTGAGTTGATAGTCTTCAGTGTCGCGTCATGTAACCCTCAGATTTTTCTTTAGTAACTCAGGGATTTTCAAGGTTAGGGTTAGGTTTAGGATTACGGTTAGGGTTTAGGGTATGAAAAGAGAGAAAGTGACATGGTAGATGCGTGTTAGGAAGAATTCAGCTGCTAATTTATTTACATGGGAAGGCTCGCAGCTGCGATTCGCTGTGCGCTTGGCAGTTAGTGTTAATTTACAAACGGCTTAAAGACTGAGCTCTGAAGTTCAGAGTCCTGAAGTCCTTCTGTAAGCCTGCACTTTTGCTCGCTGTCTGCAGGAGACTGGTCTGACAAACCTGCACGTGTTCAACCCCATCTTTGGGAAGAAAAGCCACATCTCCCCCCCGGTCCTGGCACGCCCCGTCCTCCAGACCCTGCTGCTGCCCCTCATGGACCAGGACTACTCCAAGGTTCTCCTGTTGATCGACAGCGAGTACAAGGTTGGTGCCCTGGAGCTCAGACGGCTCTCAGGTCCTTCGTATGATCATGATTTTGGAAGGAGGTTCCAAAAATGAAAGTAAATGAGTCGTATGCGTTTGTAGGTGACTGCGTTCCCCTCCACGAAGAATGTCCTGCAGCAGCTCCAGGAGACAGCCTCCTCCATCTTCTTCTTCCTCGTCGATTCCAGCCAGGGTCGGCTCTCTGGCTTTCGCCTCCGAAAGGCAAGTGGGGCCTCCTGGTTGGTCTTGATTGGGACCGCTGCCCCCAAGACTGAGGTTGTGTGCGTGTCGCCTTCCAGGACCTCTCCACGGAGCTGATCTGGGAGGTGGTGATCCCACCCGAGGTGCAGCGGATTGTGGCGGTGAAGGGGAAGCGAGCCAACGAGCACGTGCACTCGCAGGGCCGGGTCATGGGAGACCGCAGCGTGCTCTACAAGGTGGCGCTACTGGGGAAATGCGCTCGTCAGGCACAGGATCTGTTACCCGGGATACTCATTAACTTACTGCAGAAAGAGGAAATGATATTCAGTTCATGAGTTCAGTACAGAGGTACCATTTTGACAGCTGATTACTGGGTAAATTAGTTACCTTAGACTGTCAGGAAAAAAGGACCAATTTGTACCTTTTGAGGGTACAATTATTCATCACTAGGAATGTACCCTCAAGGGTCTGCCAGTTGTACCCTGGCTCCAGGTAAATGCACCTTTTTTAGGCAGAGAAATGGATTTTGGAGGAACATTTTGTATTATTGTTGGGTACATTAATGCTTGTACCTTGGAGAACAAATCTATACCAGGCCTGTACCCTTTATTTTCTGACAGTGTGACAGCAGTCTCGCGCGATCGTACAGCTCGATACGGTACAAGTAAGAGTCTCTAGGAATTTGAGGTTGTTGTACACCCCCCCACCCCACAGTACCTGAACCCCAACCTGCTGGCGGTGGTGACTGAGAGCACGGACACACACCAGGAGCGCAGCTTCGTGGGCGTCTTCCTCATCGACGGGGTCACGGGCCGCATCATCCATGAGGCCGTGCAGCGCAAGGCTCGCGGGCCCATCCACCTGATCCACTCGGAGAACTGGGTGGTGGTAAGCTCACTCCCTTCCCATTACTTGAATAGTAATATGACAGAGTTCCTGGAATTAGGATGATGCTTTACGGTTTTTCCCTGCGGTTCCTTTAGTACGTGTACTGGAACGCCAAATTCCGGCGGAACGAGTTCTCCGTGCTGGAGCTGTTTGAGGGGATGGAGTTATATAATAGTACGGTGTTCAGCTCCCTGGACCGACCACACCTGCCCCAGGTGCTGCAGCAGTCCTACATCTTCCCCTCGTCCATCAGAACCATGGAGGCCACGCTCACCGAGAAGGGCATCACCAGCCGACACCTCCTCGGTCAGTGTCCTGAGGCAGGCATGCGGCAAGGAGATGAGCAGGAAGGTGTAGCCACAGATGTGTGTGGTTTCGGAGAAGTAGCTGATGTCACCTGACATCCTTAGTCCATGCCAAAGGGTATGGCACCCTAGTCAGCTGGAGGTCCTTGTTATGAATGCTGAACTTGGAATTCCAGTTTGATAGCCTTTCATTTGATTATAATGTGATCTGTGTATTGGCATGCCAATAAAATGCTTTACTTTATTGTGAGCTAATAGCAGAAAAGTTTGAGGTATGCTAGGCATATAAATGATTGTGTCTGTGTGTGTGTGTGTGTGTGTGTGTGTGTAGTGGGTCTGCCATCAGGAGCCGTTCTCTCTCTGCCAAAGATGTTCTTGGATCCTCGCAGGCCAGAGGTAGTGTCAGAGCAGAGCCGGTGAGTCTCCACCTTCTGCTCCAATAGCATTAGAGGGAATCCTGAGGTCTGAGGGCCAATCAACAGTTGTTTTTTTTATAACCTACAATTTTAGGGAAGAGAACCTTATTCCTTATGCACCTGAGATGCCAATACGCACAGAGTGGTATATCAACTACAATCAGTCAGTGTCAAGAGTGCGAGGAATCTACACTGCCCCCTCTGGCCTGGAGTCTACCTGTCTGGTATGGATCACAAATATTAATACAGTTTTTCAGGCAGGGGATTAAAGTGAAATTGAAGAGTGTGCTGCTTTAGGTTTCAGACTAATTTTAAGGACTTTGTGCTCGTAGGTGGTTGCATATGGTCTGGACATCTACCAGACGAGGGTTTATCCCTCGAAGCAGTTTGACGTGCTGAAGGACGACTACGACTACGTGCTGATCAGCAGCGTGCTCTTCGGCCTCTTTTTCGCCACCATGATCTCCAAGCGCCTGGCACAAGTGAAGCTGCTGAACCGGGCGTGGCGATAAGGGTCCCCGGCTGGCCCCAGACGGATGGCCCCGCGGCATGCCGGCGTCTCTGCCCGGATGGCAGCCCCGGTCGCGCGAGGATAGTGGATCCCCAGCTCATCCTGTTAGGTCATCAGATGTGTCCCGATTACATTTGCAAACAGTGTTTATCTGGGATTTTTGGAAGAACAACAGTTCGATATCAAAGGCTGTGATACTATGTCGTTTTCACTGTTATGAGGACAAATGAAGAAAATTCTAGCAAATGATTCATTTTCATTCCCCCAAACACTTGTCCTTTTTTGACAAATTTTTATCTACCTTGTTTGCATTTCCCAGCAGTGGAAAGAAGAGGAAAAAGATTATATGTGATTAGAATGATTATGTGGAGCCAATGTTTACTGGTTAAAAGATTCATGCTGAAAATCCCACTCAAGATTTTGAAATTTGGTCTTTTTTACTAGTTTCCTTTTTATTTGCTATCCTTGTGAAATAGCATGAGGATTTTTTTTTCTTTTTGGGGGTGGGGGGGGGGGTCGACTTATTAACACCTCATCAATTGACAATGAAGCTTAACTACATTTGTCCATTTTAGAAATTACTGGTTTGGTTGTACTGTGTTGTTTTGTTGGAAAGGATGGACTTTTATAAGTTGCACAAATTAAGCTGCAATTTCATTTGTTTAAGTCTCTAAAGCACTGGATACAGAGTAATATTTCAGTTCTATTTTAAAAAAAAAAAGGTTTGTATCAAATATTTATTATGCAAAATATTGTTTGAAGTTTGACTTTTGAATTTGAGCAAATGAAGTACTTCAAAAGCAGGGATGTGTCCTCTGTCCCTTCTCTCCCCAGTTTGTTCTTAAACCTTAAGTGCAAAATTTAATTCAGTTTCCTTTACTGGTTTTGTTTCGTGTTGCAGCTAAAGATGTTGCTGCTGCCTCTCTCTGCATGTATTTTGTCAAACTGGCATGAATTTTGGAGCATTCATAGAATGCAAAATTATACGTTCATTAAGAAATGTGAAAGAATGAAACTCTTCCTGTCATATGGAGGTGGGTTCAGCATGCAAGAAGTTCTCATTAATTTCAGACTCACCCAGTTTTTTTTCTCTTCTGTTTCTAGCAAAATATAAATTAAGCACAGAACAACAGGTGCCCAGATACGTATGGCTGTTTTCCTTTTTAGAATAAGACTAATAAAGTTATTCCATCCAAATTTCATGTCTCATTTTTGGTAAATGACCTAGCTAAACATTTTGCATGGTAGAATTTTACACGAGTGAATTCTCCAGTTACCACTTATCCTGGAGCTTGGAGGCTATATTGTAAGTGCAAGAAAGCACAGGGCGCAAGACACTGGACGCCCTGAAAGGTGGGCTAGCCCACATACTAATATATAACTTTTTATTTTTGCATACAGAGCTCAGCTGCGTTTCGAATCGGCATCGAAACTCATATGGCAGTAATACTCATCTGGAAGAAGGAAACTTTCTGAATATAAACCAAATGTACATGGAAGTTCTTATGAATTCCTAGTGTTTTGCTGCTAGTATTACTCAAGCACATTAGAGAAAATACTTCAGACAGATGAGTAATTTGATAGTCAACAAACTTGTAATCAGGACCTCTACATCCATCTTTGAAAGCATTATAGCCTGGCACGATAGCACAAACAACAAGACTTGAGCTCATTATTTGTAAAGTGTCTAACTGACCTTCACCCTCAACTGTCTAGATCCAGTGCATAACTAAATATTGCAACAAGATTATCTTCGATCCCTCATACCCTGTGCATAACGCCCAAGCAAATGATTCAGATGCCTAGCAAAAACACCTCCAAGTCCACTAACAGCTTTTTCACAATTACTTATATAGACACTGAATAATTAATGTAATGTTTACCTGTATATCTATGTTACATGTCCCTGATTACATATCATTGTCCTCTATATGAATTAACACCAAACAATTTCTACCAACATGGAATAACAGTGGTGTGGCAAAAAAATCCTCATATTCCACATAGCTGAATTAGGTATTTTGGTGTATTTTTGTTAAATAAAGTGTATTAAGGATACCCTCGCCAGTGTGACGTAACGTTAAATCACAACATTCACGACGTCAACCGTTTATATGTCGTCACTTCCTGTTGTTTTGGTGGCTGGACGATTAACCTCATTTCCTTCCTGGGGGTTGTCTAATACAGGATCTCAAGATGGCGTCGAGTGGAGGAGATGGAGAACCTGAGTGGACCGCAGCCGTGCGACCACTTTTATCAGCGTCGTACACGGCATTTGAGACGAAGGAGCTACCTCAGCTCGTAGGATCCATCATTAACAGGCAAGCGGTCGCCCTGTCCGATGGTAGAAGGGACTACGCTTTGCGGAAAGGGGTGCGAAGAGCGCCCAGTCAAGTAGCCAGTTAGCATTTCAGGCTAAAGCAAGAATCTGCTTTATCATCAGGCCGAACAGATCAGGGGGGACCGCTGAATCCAAAGCGTATTCAGGTTACTTCTCACAGAGTTCTCACGCTGTTTTCTGGGTTAACTACTTAACATTTTCCTCTGGTTCACGGGGTGCCCGGCCAGGTTTTACATTGTCTACTAGACGCGAACTAGCGCGGATTTGGGAGCCGGAGTCCTGAGCGCGGAGCTCTGCGGTCGCTCATTGGCTAAGCTAGGCTAGGCTAACTAGCACACGGCTACCTGTCACCCTCGCCGGCTTCCTTTGGCGGCTTATTAAAAGTTGAACCCGAGACTGTCTCGCTCGTTTTTGGTTACGGATTAGACCGTGACCCCTTTCTGTACTCGTCGAAGTAGTTTGTCGAAGTGGCGCAACTAAGTTGCACGCTGTCATTGTGGAGAAGTTATCGGTGGCGCCTGAACGTCCTGCCGCCGACACCCCCTTCGCGTTAAGGCTGCCTGTCACTTCTATCAGTAACTGCTGGTCTGATCTCCTCCTACGACTCTGAAGTTAATCGATTTTACCGTTAGTAATTTTCTTTCGATTCGGTCTTCCGGGATTTTAAAGATTGGAAGGTCGCTGTTAAAAATCGTCTGGCCGGTTCTTTAACTTTTGTGACGCTGTACCAGACCATGGGTCTCCCTCTCTGCAAATGTTGTTCCCGGTGCCGAACAGTCACCCTGAGAGGGCAGGGCAGGGCATGGCCGCACATCGTAGCGTTTGTCGCCCAAAGATCAACATCATCAGTTTCAGAGCAGACCTGCTGAGTAGCGTGGGGGGTGTGCTGTCAACTTTGTTTCTCTTAATTCGAGGTGTTTTCGCTGCACAATCTGTTATCACGTTGTCGTTTGCAAGTAAATGAAACCTTATAGTATATGATCCTCTACCTGGCTGTTTTACATAGTATAATTACTGGAATTACTTATTTCCTATACCTAATGGGTTATTTGATTACCAAGGGTGTGGTATATTATCATATTTTGACTAGTTACCCCCAAGCAAGTATTTAAAAAAATTTTTTGTGGGGGTGTTTAGCTGAATATATGTACCTCCAGTGTAATGCACCTTCAAATGACTGTTTGCTCTCTCCTATTGCAGTGCATCGGAAATCCTCCACCATGACAAACAGTACGAACCCTTCTACTCCTCTTTTGTGGCGCTTTCTGCACATTACATCACCACAGTTTGTGGGCAAAGTACGTATCTGACCATTTCCTTGTCTGCGTGTCATAACAATGTGGACACAATGTCAATTGCAATCCCCTTCCTTTTCAATTGACCTCTGCACGCTCCGGACCTTGTTACTTTTCCCTTTTCAGCAGTAATTGGTTGAGCAGTGTTTATTTTTTGGTTTCTGTGGGTTAATTGTATGTGCTGATTTGTACTTGAGTATAGCTTTTAATTTAATTTGTAAAGGTGCGTCGGTGCTGCATCTGTCCAGCTTTATGGTGTTCCTGTCTCGGACTCTGGCTGGATTGCCTAATTGCAGTATTCCTAGCTGCAGTGTAAATACCCAGTTCTGCATTCTTTCTCTAGACATGCAAAGGGCGTGTTCTGAAACATGTTGTGAAAATAGGTGCTATGCTATGCTAAATATAAGGTGCTATACTATGCTATATAGCCCCTGTCCTTTGTATTTGCGTAAAAAAAAAAGTCAACATGGTTTGAGAATGTTTTTTTTTTTTTTTTTTTTTAATTTGTTAAAGAACCATGCCTTTCAAAATCATTTTGACACTGAAAGGGATTGTGAAATAACATACTTGGAACAGAGAATATGAAACTGAAGGATGATACTTAAAATTACTTTCCTCTTTGGAGAACCTTGTTGACACATTGGTGATTGATAGCTAGCAGCTTATGTTGATAATGCGGCCTTGCGTTGGCCTGCACTAGCATTTGGGACTGGGACCACCAGATCTAAGTCACTTTGGGTGTATCTCAGTATTGCCGCTGTCCATCACCTTACTGTATGCATACTGTCTTAGTTAGATATGGATAGTGGGTAATCATCCAGCTGGCAGTGCTGCCAATTCTCTGGCACATGTTGCTCTAAGCGTATGTCCTGCTATGTCCAATTTCAGGCGTCTCTCATTCAGTTCATATTATTGGCTGTAGGCCTCAGATGTAAATGCGATCAGACGTGACTCAGTCAGGTGTAACTTGAAGTAAGACTGTTTTGTACATGTGCTCTGTCTCATCGCTTGTCCCAGTCAGCACTTTCGCAGGCCTTCAAGCGATGAATAGTTTTTTTCGATTCCCATATTCACTTGAGTTCTGCTGCTTTTTCTCCCAGTCCCCAGAAACCAGCTGCTGTCAGTGGCGGCCGCCTGTAAAGTACTCATCGAGTTCTCCCTGCTGAGGCTGGAGAACCCAGACGAGGCATGTGCCGTGTCACAGGTGAGGCCTGCGCGCCCCCGCCGTGCCGGCTGACGGCTCGCTGCTGTGCTGAGCATGCCGCTCGAGGGATTCGCACCCTGACGCTGCTGATACCTCTTGGTTTCGGTTTTATTCTTGGCTGTAATTCGCCATTGCTGTTTCTTGGTCTTAAGACCTTAAACTGGTTCTGATTAATGGTGAATTTTAGTGTAAGCACTGAATTAGTGATTTGAATTTTTTTGCTCTGTCAGCTTTCTCGTACCAACGCTCCCGTGTGGTTTGTCTGTCTTTTAGAAGCACCTCATCCTTCTGATAAAGGGCCTTTGCACGGCCTGCAGCCGCCTGGATCGCACAGAAATCATCACCTTCACCGCGATGATGAAGTCTGCCAAGCTGCCCCTGACTGTCAAGACGCTGTCCGACGGTAGGCCGCTCTCCTGCCCCGTGCCGTGCTTGTGCCGAGGGTCCTCACAGGTGACGTCTGACTGTGCCACACAGATAGCATCCAAATTTGGCTCAGCCGGACCTCCCTGGGGTGCCAGATGTCTCTCCGACCCGACCCTTGGGGGAGGGGAGGAGGTCGTTACCAGCAGGGCTGGATCCAAGCCAGTGATAGTTCTGCAGTTACTTCTGCAGTGTCAGTGTAATAGAGCCAGCAGGAGAACGTGCCAGGCCTCATGCTGTGCAGCGTTTGGGCTGGTTTTCAGCGTTCTGAGGTTGACAAACACCACAAAACAATATCCGCATTAAGTGCAAAAACTGTTTTTAATGATTGTTCATAGAGTGTTGTTTTGCGTATGTCAGCATGTTTGAAGAACATGAATTTCTTCAAGCTAATGAGTAATAATGATGTTGTCGTTGTCCTGTAATGTGTGATGTCATAGGTTTACTTAGGGTGGTAGCTGGTTTTTAAATTGTGCCATAAAGCGATTTGATCTTTGCTGAAGTGTGCCCGTCTGTTGTAAATGCTGCTGTGATTAATGATTGTATTGGTACTCCTGTGTTCTCTGTTTGGGGTGGAGGTTCTCCACACATGCGATGGCAGCTGAGGCAGCAGCTGTGATTACATCTGAATTTGCCTGTAAAAGTAACAGCCTGGAGACGTCTCCTTGGAGGTGTGCTGTGGCAGTCCTGAAGGCTTTTTTTTCAATCATGGCTCTTAGTTTGACATGATGAAAGATCAGTAAATGGTACCTCCACTGCTCAGAAGGTGTGAGGGAAGCCCAGAGGGATGTTGTGCAGGGCTGGGGATCGTGTGTGTGTGTGTGTGTGTGTGTGTGTGTGTGTGTGTGTGTGTGTGTGTGTGTGTGTGTGCGTGTGCGTGTGCGTGATACATCATGCGCATGCATGATAATCACATGCATGTTGTTTCTTGTCACGACTCGTGGCAGCACCACCAACTTATTTGACACACTCCTTTGGTAGATAAGTTTTATTTGGCTGTAGTTTATTTCAGGTAATTTCACCACTTTTTTTAATATTAATTGGGCAGTGGTACTGAAATTTATGCGTTTTGTGATGTGATGTGCAGCTGTGTCTGTGGGTCTGTGTGTGTCTCTGATTCTCTGTGTGTGTGTGTGTGTGTCTCTCTCTCTCTGTGCCTGTGTGTGTCTCTCTCTCTCTCTCTCTCTCTCTCTGTGCCTGTGTGTGTGTCTCTCTCTCTCTGCCTGTGTGTCTCTCTCTCTCTGTGCCTGTGTGTGTCTCTCTCTCTCTGTGCCTGTGTGTGTCTCTCTCTCTCTCTCTCTCTCTGTATCTATGAGTATGTGTGAGTGTGTGTCTCTCTCTCTCTCTGCCTGTGTGTGTGTCTCTCTCTCTCTCTGCCTGTGTGTGTCTCTCTCTCTCTCTCTCTCTGCCTGTGTGTGTCTCTCTCTCTCTCTCTCTCTCTCTGCCTGTGTGTGTGTGTGTCTCTCTCTCTCTCTCTCTCTCTCTCTCTGCCTGTGTGTCTCTCTCTCTCTCTCTCTCTCTCTCTGCCTGTGTGTCTCTCTCTCTCTCTCTCTCTCTCTCTGCCTGTGTGTCTCTCTCTCTCTCTCTCTCTCTCTCTCTCTGCCTGTGTGTGTGTCTCTCTCTCTCTCTCTGCCTGTGTGTGTGTCTCTCTCTCTCTCTCTCTCTCTCTGCCTGTGTGTGTGTCTCTCTCTCTCTCTGTGCCTGTGTGTGTGTCCTGGCTTATATAGCAGTGTCTCAGAAACCCCCTGTCCCCATTCTCAGAATCTGTCATCTAACTAATTTGGACAAGGTGAATGGAGGGATTTCTATTATGTTTGCATTTTCAGAATTTCAAAGTAATACGGTATAAAGCCATCGGGAAACACAGCAGCCACTTGAGGGTAGTGCTCTACTGAATGTCCTGTACAGTCTTAATAACTTGGGCTGCTATTTTTTATGGCCTTTTTCTTGTGCACCACAGGTTTATAATTTTTCTCTGTTCTTCAGTGGATATTTAACCTAGAGCAGTATGTTGTCTTCCTGTTTGTGGGCAAGACTGCATTTGTCAGGACCAGCAGATATGAACTCTGCTTACTGGCATGTAAATACACATAAAACTCCACAACTTGTGTCTTGTTTTTTTTTAGCTATAGTCGGCCCAAAATTGTTCTCCGTCTCTACAGTGTTTGGCCTCATGAGTAAAATTCAATCAGCTGGCTTACTTGTTAATAAATAACATAGTAAATAAGAAGAGGCAGCAGGTGAACAAGATTCGGGAGACTGGGCCCTGCTGGGCCCTGCTTGTCTGGACGGTGTCTGATCAGGTTCTGTGCTTCCAGGCCAACAGAAAGGAAGCTTTGTTCCTCAGTTGCTTTCAAATGAGATTCGTCTTCAGCATTTTTCCATCGCTGCTTGTAGGGACAGTGGTGTTGATTGTGTATGGGATTTTTTCATGCACTGTATTGTTCATGCGTGTGTGTTTGTGTTCGCGGTTGCAGTGGAGGACCAGAAGGATCTGCCCTCGCCGGTGAATCCTGAGGTTCGACAGAAGGAGGTGCAGATGAATTTCTTCAACCAGCTGACCTCCGTGTTCAACCCAGACGTCAACATGCTGTCGTCTCCCTGTGGACAGATCCAGGTCTGTCCAGTAATACTAACAGCCCGAACTCGCTGAGAATCGCGTCATCTCTCATTATGGTTATTTTAAAGATGTGAAGTTATTACAGAAATATTTGTTTGTTCAAAATCTGGTCAGTTTGCTTTGATCAGTGTTTTATCGCTCCGCTTAGAAAACACTTCATTCCTACACAGGTTATGCAGCCTGGGATGTATTTATAGTGTCTGTTTTTTTTTACTTAAGAAATTCAGGTTAAGTTCCCTGTCGCTAGGATCACAGCCGGACCCCTCTTGAGACTTGACCCTACAGTTACAAGCCCGGTTGTTTAAATGCTGCCCAACAGAGTGGCCAAAATAAACTCTAGGCTTTTCCAGGATGGACACGGTCCAAGGACTTACAGGGTTCTGGCTGCCAAACCTTTAAAGCACCGGCGTGATTGACCTGGTTGACTGGTGTGACTGTTAGTGGTTCCTTTTGCGACTGCTGTTTGATGAAGAATTTATTGACTTCATTTCCATCAGACTGAGTCCCATCAGGATGAGCTGTTAGACGTGACCAGCCATTAAGGACTTTTAGGATGTGTGCCCTGTCTGCTCATGGGATTCGCTGCTTATACAGGTGGAGAGTGAGAGCGACGACCAAACGAGGGCAGACCAAGCGACGCAGGCGAAAATGAAGAATGCCTTCATCTCCCAGAATGTGTCCAGTTTACAGGAACTGGGTGAGTAGTGGATCGGTGTGGCTGCCTCCCTCTGGGCCAAGCCCCCCCCCCCCCCCCATGCTGACCAGGCTGCCGCTGTCGTCTGCAGGGGGCTCGGAGAAGCTGCTGCGCGTCTGCCTCAACCTGCCCTACTTCCTGCGCTACATCAACCGCTTTCAGGATGCTGTGTCGGCCAACTCCTTCTTCATCATGCCGGCGACGGTGGCCGACGCCACCGCCGTGCGCAATGGGTGAGTGACCCAGGCTCCCAGCCAGGGGGCGCCGTCTGCGTGTGCCGTGAGTGGTGGTAATCCCTGCAATACCATTGTACAGTCGCATGCCTCACTGATGGCTGCGGTATTGATGCTAATGGCGAGAGTTAAGCATTTGTTTTATTGCTCAGTTGGTGCTGAAAACAAGAGCAACTTTCCATTTTACCTGTTTTCATAATGACTGATGCTCAAGCAAAACGGCTCAAGCAAAACGGCTCAAGCAAAACGGCTCAAGCAAAACGGCTCAAGCAAAACGGCTCAAGCAAAACAGATGATAAACATCAGCCACCGGGGAGTTTAATACTCAGGGTTATGTGCTTGTTCACTTCTTGTTAATCGCTGCTAGATAAATTACATTTTTGAATTAGGTGCTAAGTAAATAGTGGCTCATCGGTCTATGTGGATGCTTCTCTGCGGTGTTGTCATGTGACCTCGCACTCAGGCTGATGGCTCTCCCGTCTGGCGCTTCCATCACGTAGGTTTCACTCCTTGGTGATTGATGTGACGATGGCCTTGGACACCCTGTCCTTGCCTGTTCTGGAGCCCCTGACTCCGCGGCGGCTGCAGGACGTCACGGTGCTGGCCCTCAGCTGCCTTTACGCCGGTGAGTCGCTGTCCACGCCCGCTTATAAGGGCTGCGCGGTCTGGCCTTCGCCGTCGAAGGTCTTCAAGGGATTTTTGTGCGGGACTGAAACTGCAGGCGAGCCAGATTGCCGTCATAAGGGCTGGTTTATACTCGGAAGCGGAGCAGTGGGTAGAATACAGAGAATGCTGCAGCAGTATTACAGAATCAGAAAACGCCTCATGCCACAACCTCGTACAAACAAGTAAGACTGGAAATGATGCAGCCAACCAGGTTGGTTTTCTCGCACTGCCCCCTGGAGGACGTGGCCTGTAATCCTCCAGATTGATGTAAACCACGCGTGCGTAGCGGTATCACAAGCGTTGAGTATAAACTGGGCCTTTGGGTCTCCGCAGTTGCTGTGAGTGAAAAGAGATCAGCACTGCTGCCCTCTCTGAGTTGCGTCTCTCCACCCTCGTCCCACCCTCACCCCGCCCCATCCCAGGTGTAAGTGTGGCCACTTGCATGGCCATCCTGCATGTGGGCAGCGGCCTACAGCTCCGCACCGCCTCCACCGGCTCCAAGGAGGAAGACTATGAGAACGATGCTGCTACTATAGTTCAGAAATGCGTGAGTAACCCTCCATGCCATCAAAATGGGCTTTATTTAAAAATATGTTTGACAAGAGGGGATATCTCCCTTTTTCAGTGTGACCGATCACTTTAGCGTAATTTTACTAGCATAATTGTAACTGTAAGTGGTCCCAGTACCCTGCTTGCTTTTGCCGATTCATTAACTTGATCAGCTGTCTGAAGGGTTAATCTCTGGTTCCAGCTGGAGATTTACGACATGATCGGGCAGGCTATCAGAAACTCCCGCAGAGCTGGAGGGGAAGTAAGTGCCGACGCGCAAACCTTCGATGTCGTAAGATCTCCCTCTACGGCCCTCGTCTAGTCAACCGAACTCCTGTGTCTCCGCAGCACTACCAGAACTTCCAGCTCCTAGGGGCCTGGTGCCTACTAAACAGCCTCTACTTGATCCTCAACCTGAGCCCCACATCCCTGGCTGACAAGGGGAAGGAGAAGGACCCCCTGGCAGCTCTGCGGGTTCGGGACATTGTCACACGTGCCAAGGATGGGGCCGGCTCGCCCAAACTCAGCCCCGGGAAAGGGTGAGCTTCTTCACCGAGCCCAGAATTCAGTCTGTGCCGGAAGGAGCATCTGTGCATGCTAGTGTGCAAGGCAGAATTATGTCATTTATTAATCACGGTCTTGTACCTAATTTCACACATGAAATGGCTTAATTCAAAATCTTGCAGCGGCCAGATGTAAATTCAGATTGCGATGCTGTTGCTATGGCGATGATTCGAGTTCCAGAGAATAGCAGCTGCTGGGAAGATGTGGCTGCTGGGAGTCGCAGGTGGAGCGGTGCACACGCGTGTGCATGTGTCCGTCTCTTCCCTGTGTCTCGTTTGGTAGAAGCAGAAGATGTTGCTTTTCTAAAAAAAAAAAAAAATGTTCACCAATGAAACTGCCTCTTTAAATATATTGTGTAAAGCCAAAATTGAAGGATGGTCAATGACTGGATTGAAAGAGTAAGATGGAGAAAATGAGTTGCCTTTAAGTCATTATGATGACATAAAGCTTCTGAAGGTCAGAGATTGATGCCTGGAGCACATCTGACATTGGGAAGAGAACCAACAAGGCAGCCATGCCACAGACGAGTGTGAGTGTTAGTGTGCCCAGCTCAGCAGGAAGAGTGAGGCTGGCAGTCATGCCACAGACGAGTGTGAGTGTGCCCAGCTCAGCAGGAAGAGAGAGGCTGGCAGTCATGCCACAGACGAGTGTGAGTGTGAGTGTGCCCAGCTCAGCAGGAAGAGAGAGGCTGGCAGTCATGCCACAGACGAGTGTGAGTGTTAGTGTGCCCAGCTCAGCAGGAAGAGTGAGGCTGGCAGTCATGCCACAGACGAGTGTGAGTGTGCCCAGCTCAGCAGGAAGAGAGAGGCTGGCAGTCATGCCACAGACGAGTGTGAGTGTGCCCAGCTCAGCAGGAAGAGTGAGGCTGGCAGTCATGCCACAGACAAGTGTGAGTGTGCCCAGCTCAGCAGGAAGAGTGAGGCTGGCAGTCATGCCACAGACGAGTGTGAGTGTGCCCAGCTCAGTAGGAAGAGTGAGGCTGGCAGTCATGCCACAGACGAGTGTGAGTGTGCCCAGCTCAGCAGGAAGAGTGAGGCTCTTTGCACAAGTGAAATTTCAGTTGAAATGCTCTAAATCATGCCCACAGTGGGGTGTTTTTGACTCCTAAAATGAGCCGGCTTTGTGCCCATTGTAACATGATCCCGGAGAGTCTGCTTTACAAACTGCCCTGCTGGGGTGTCTTCCCTCCCTTTCTCTTTCTCAGTATGTATTCCCCCTTTCCCCCACTTTCTGACTTTCACTTTCACTTTTTTTTGGTTGTTTGGGATTGATAGCAGATTCATAAAACTTTCTGTATTTTCTGAATATGATTGACACATCCAGTACTTATCCTGGCTTATCTAGTTAGTAGTATTTTCCCCACTCACATTTTCGTCAATTTCATTTCATTAAACCTTAATTCGGTGCTAGAAACATCCTAATCACTCTGTTGGCTCCTACTTTTATTATTTGGATGTAAAAGGATGGACAGTTGATATGCTGGAAATAGAATAGCAGTATCATAATCGCCCCCAAGGGAGATTAGATGGCTTTCCCCATATCCAGTCTCTTTGTTATCTGTGGGAATTGAACCTATGACCTTCCACAGAAAGACGCGGATTCTGAATCCGCCGAGCTACTCGTTGCTTAGTTGTTCAGCTTGTGGGTAAATGCTGTGGGAATTATGACGTGAAGTCAGTCACATCAAATGGTGACACATGAAATTCTTCAGGCGCAGATATTGTGTTGGGCGGGGCTCTGAATGTTGACTTTTTCCCCGAACGGTTTCTGCTAACTCCCCAAACCGGTCCTCTGTGTTGCAGGCACCAGGGCTTTGGCGTCCTGTCAGTCATCCTGGCAAATCACTCAATAAAACTGCTTTCTTCTCTCTTCCAAGACCTGCAAGTGGAGGCTCTGTACAGGGTTAGTGTGCCCCGATCAGCACAGAGACGGCCTGACCTCCTTAGGCCTACAGTGTGAATTCCCATCCTCGTGGGCCTCCAATACGAGTTTTCATTTCAGCTCAGGTTTCAGCTCACAATGAGCTTCTTTATTAATCTGAATAGATGGGTTGTACAAATTGAAATGCAACCTTGATTTCCAGTGATTACATGGGCAGTTCTCTTGAATCTGCTGGTCCTTATGTCGTTAATTGTAAAACTTTTCCGATTTGGTGTTAGTTATTTTGTGTAAATCAATTTTCTGTATCCTGATCAGGTGTAAAGAATGATAAAAAAAAGTAGGTTAATAATGGACTGTGTCTATGTTTGAACCATTTACACATGATTAATGTTAGCACTACAGAAATATAACAGTGCTGAAAAATACACATTTGGTTTAATGATTTATCTGAGAGCTCGATCAAAGTGAAAGTTCATTAAAGCCTGAAAGGGAGCCCAGTGACTTTTGGTTTGCGAGGGCTTCACCTTAATAGCCCCAACTTTGCAATTGTTGTGGTAGAAAAAGACCAGATAAGCGCTGCTGTACCCACAGGGCTGGACCAGCGACGGACCTCCAGCGGACCTCAGCATCATGGCCCAGAGCACCTCCATCCAGCGGGTTCAGAGGCTCATCGATTCTGTGCCCCTCACTAACCTGCTGTTCACCCTGCTGTCCACCTCCTACAAGAAGGTACAGACGCCGTCGTCAGTTGCTCTGCTGTCCCACCGGCTGCCGTGCCATTAGTGTTTGTTTCAGGCCGTTGACCAAAACCATTGCGCTGGGGACTCTATCGGGTAAACGTGCAGCGTCACAGCTGGGTGAAATGACAAGATGGCGGTTTCCACAATCCTCCTTAAAGCAATTTTCACAATATCTTTTTCTACTATCGGGTATTTATATTTGGAGATGTGGCCTAAATGCAGCTTAAGTAATCTTGCCTGTGTGACCAGACTATAAGAAATAGTTGTGCAATTCGTATAATGTATTCAGGATTTGCATTCCTTACGTTTCTTCCGCGTGTTCCATCCTGGTTCTGTATCTATACTCATTGTTGGAAAAGGGGGGAAGAAGGCCAGCAAAATCTGGGGGGAACAAAATAGCTGCATGCGTCCGCTGAGGTTAGCAGACCATTCGTCACAGAAGCACCAGCAGCTTACGCCTCCCAAAAGGTTTTTATTCTGCACGTCTTCCTGAATGAATCGGTCAGAAGACCGAAAAGCTGCGACATTTAGACAACATAGAGGTCAGGCACTCGGGATTCATGTATAAATTGTGAAAGTGTGAAAATGGCTCCGCTGTGCTTGTTTCTTCTGACCAGTGTGGGGGTGGGGCGCGGGACTCGCACCCCTGCAAAGAGAGAGTAATTCCCCTCAGCCTTCCCATTGGATCCCCATAAAAATTTTTCCTCCTTTTTCCAAATTTTTGAAACGGGTAGTTCTGTGCAAAAGTGGGCAGCTTTCCCACCGTAATTTGAGTACGGTGCTTGCAATTCGTGTGTAACTCTCTCTGACTTCCCTGACTTTTTTATAAATTATACCTTATTTATTTATTTATTTATTTATTTTTGCGTAGCTTTTTGAATCCTCTAGTTTTGTGCAGAAGTGGGACAGTTGTATCTTTCCCAAGCTCCTGCACAGGGACACAGATCCTGCTCCATATGTTCGCTCTTTCTCTACAAAATATTTTTTTTCTTTGTTGGGGTGTTAGCCTGGGTCACTGCACTATTCTTGAAATCAAATTCAGTGCTTTGCAGTGCCCATTTTAAGTCACTTGGATAAGCACTATGTGTACCCCTCCTCTTTGGCGCCCCCTCCAGGCCTGTGTCCTCCAGCGTCAAAGGAAAGGGTCAGTGAGCAGTGACGTCAGTGCCTCCACAGACTCCAACACCTACTATGAAGATGACTTCAGCAGCACAGAGGAAGATAGCAGTCAGGGTACTGTGGAGATCTTTCCTCTTCTGCCAAGCTGTGGAGGGCGCCACCAGCCTAATTCTGTCCTCTGCACTACTCTCTCCTGAGGGGCGGGGGGGGGGGGGGTGAAGAGATTAATTACTTAAAAATTCTGTAATTTAAGTTTAGCTAAACTAGGGGTCTGAGTCTTGGAAAGCCCATTGGACACTTGTGTAGTTGTTGCTTTCTGAAGTTCTTCACTGAGTAGAAACTACATTTCTCGTAGTTGGGGGAGGAGAGGATAATGGTGTGGCAGCTCTGGTGTGAAGGATTAGGCAGAATTCGGCACAGACTTGTGTCTGTTTGGCTGGCTTAGCGTCAGAACAGGTGAGGGAAGGACAGGTTGGGGCAGATCGCAGCCACATGGGTGTGAGGATACACAAGGGCCTGGGGCAGAACAGAGTCAGGCCGCTAGAGGTGGCAGAGGCAGGTCAGTCAGGTGATGGACCCTGCTGGGTAGGGGCTGGGGGGGGGGGCGGGAGGTCGCCGGTCAACTGCCGAGCAAGCCAGTGACAGTGTCTACTATTTCAGCAGAGAGAAGACAGAGGAGAAGAGCAGCTTGTTTATCAGGTCAGCGGCTTTTTCTCTTAGGCCGGATGTGTAGTTGTCCGCCCCGCTGTCGCACTGGGCTCTTTGATTGCCCCCCTAAACCAGCTCATAGAAGCAGCAGATCGCTGCCCCGCATGGGCTCCAGTGTTGCTCGTCCTCCCCCCCTCTGCACGGGCGCCTCGCACTCAGTGCCGCCTCCTCTGCATTGCAGATGAGGACAGCGAGCCCATCCTGGGTCTGTGGTTCGAGGAGACCATCTCCCCCAGCAAGGAGAAAGTGGCCCCCCCTCCGCCTCCCCCGCCACCCCCCCTGGAGACATCTCCGAGGCTGAAGAGCCCCAGCAAGCAGAGCACAGGGGAGAATGGAAACATCCTGGCCAGCCGGAAGGACCCCGAACTGGTGAGGGTACCCCTCAGGGTCCAAGGGGGGCTGAATTATTGGGCAGCGGGTGGGTAGACTTGTCAGGAATGGATGGCGCTCCACAACCTGCCTTTGAGGCCCAAAGCCTCAGATCTCCTCTAACAAACCCGCTGTGTTTCAGTTCCTGAGTCTGGCTTCCAGCATCCTGAACTTCATTGCTACCTCCATGCTCAAGTCCAGGAACAACTTCATCCGCAACTATCTGAGCGTCTCCCTGAACGAGCAGCACATGGCCACCCTGGCCAGCATCATCAAGGACGTGGACAAGGATGCCAAAGGTGATTTGACTGGCCTGGCTCCCGTCTCCCGCCTGCTAGCGCTTCGTTATCCCGAGGAGCCGGATTTTCTGGTTTCGCTCCGTTGTTACCCGCTGAACCCGCCGTATTGCTTGCAGGATCGTCTGATGAAGAATTCGCATGTGCTCTGTATCACTTTAACCACTCGCTGGTGACGTCAGATCTCCCCTCACCGACGCTGCAGGTCAGCACAATCTCCCTTTAATCTTTCTAATAAAGAAATGATGCAGTTTAAGTGCTACTAAAGGGGAGTACCAAAGTTGCCCACATGCAAAGACTTTGCATTTTTCCGCTTTGCTTGTCGAGGTTCGTAATACGGTTCCCTGAATTTCCCAGAACACCTTGCTGCAGCAGTTGGGTGTGGCTCCTTTCTCCGAGGGGGCCTGGCCGCTCTACATCCACCCCCAGTCCCTGTCGGTGCTCTCGAGGCTGCTGCTCATCTGGCAGCACAAGGCCAGCCTGGTGGGCGATTCTGATGTACCCGAGTGCATGAAGGTCTGGGAGAGGTACGCTGAGGGTGCAGACGGCCAACCATTGTGAAGGACCCAGTGGCATTCTGGGAAATTGAGTTGCATTTGGGATTCTGAATGCCTAATGGAGTGGGAGGTTGCGATTTGTCATGCTGTTAAAGAGTCCCCCTCCCCCTCCGCGTGCCTGTAGGTTTGTGGGCACGCTGAAGCAGCACACGCTGCAGGGTGCCTCTCCTGGTGAGGAGGACCTCAACGTGGAGCACCTCCAGCTGCTGCTGCTCATTTTCCACAACCTGTCGGAGCGGGGTCGTAGGGACGTGCTGATGCTGTGCACCCAGGCCATCGCGGAGGTGGCTGCGCAGGGACAGTCGCAGCTGCAGACCGTGCCCCTCAACCTGGGCCGCCTCCTGCTGCTGTTTGACTACCTGCTGCACCAGTATTCTAAGGCGCCGGTGTACCTCTTCGAGCAGGTCAGTAGCTCGGCTTCGCGGTGAATGAGAGGATGATGGCGGTGTGTCCATTTTGGGTCCAAAGGTTAAAATGAACTCGAATTCTGGCTGCCATTCACTTACAGGGGAAGAATTTGATCGAAGAAATCCAAGTGTAATTAAATCGTTATGAAGCACAATAATGGTGTTTTTCGTTGCAACTTTCATTTAGTCTGTAGCTGGATATTACCAGGGTGCAGATAAAACGACGTTGAACTGACTCACCAGTTTAAAGTTTAATGAGGGTGATTCGGTTTTGTCCAGGGCAGAACTGACTTTTTTTTCTCCTTTCTTACTTCCTGTCTGTTACAGGTGCAGTACAATCTGCTGACTCCTCCTGCCACCGGGGGCAGCGCAGCCGAAGAGGGGGCCAAGCGGGGCTCCATGCCGCTCTACTATGGCTTCAAGGAGGTAGAGGACAACTGGACGAAGCACAGCTCGGCAGGTAGGAGTAAGTTGCCCTTTTTGCTTCTTCACACTGACGGTCCTGGCGGTCAGTCAGAGCTCTGTAGCCTGCCTGCTGTTTGAGCCTCATCAATGCCATCTTGTGTTTAGACTCTACAATGCAGCCTAAATTTTACTGCGTCCTGTCACCTGAGGTATCGGAAGATGACCGGAATCGCCTGGACAGCAAAGTAAGTGTGTTTTATTTCTGTAATGCATTTAAGCCGCGCCCCGGTCATGTTTGTTTGCGGGGCGGGGGTTGATCGTCGTTAACAGAAGTGCCCTCGCACCCTTAACCCCACGTTCTGCCGCAGGTCTTCCCAGTGCTGTTCAACGGCGCAGTCAAGTACGACGACTTGTACTCCTGCCTGATATCCCTGCTGTCTGCCGGGTCCCAGTTTGACGCAGCCAGGAGGCAAGAAAACAAGACCATCATGCCTGTGGTGAGTGGCCGTGCCCAGTGGCCGTGCCCAGTGGCCGTGCCCACCGCCCGTGCTGAGCTGCAGAGAGGAGGGGCCGCTCTACATTCGGGTCTGACTGCATTGGTCTACAGACTTGCTAATTTTCTTCACATTTTCACATCATTCGTGCCGGATCTTAAGCTCTCTGTGACACACTGTAGAATCGGCTTTAGAGGCCCTTGTAGGACATTCCCAGTCAATTAAATGCCGTCGGTGATGGTGCCTCCCGCCTGCTGAACGCCGCGCACTTCCTGTGTGCTGCCCACAGGAGGCCTGCTCTCTTCAATACTACTTCCTGGTGCTGTGGCGCCTCCTGGGCGCACTACCGCCCTCCAAGGCCTACGTGGAGCAGCTGACGGGCAGCGGCAGCGACGGCGCCGACAGCGACATCCTGCACACCCTGCGCTGGTCCTCGCGGCTCCGTGTGGCCACCTACGTCGGCTGGATCAAGGTGAATGCTGTGGGGGTCGCCGCTGTGCTCTCGCAGCTGGGCCCGAATGCCCTCCTTAATCTTTTTTGTCTGCCCCCCCCCCCCCCCAGGAGCACCTGGTGAAGCAGGGGATGAAGGCCGACCATGCGGCCACGCTGATCGAGGCAGCCTCCAGTAGGTGCAGCGCCGTCAAGTATGACGTGGAGCTGGCCGAGGAGTACATCGCCCGGCAGGTGGGTGTGCCCCGCAGGGTCCTAGCGAGCTCTTGTCCTCTACCACCAAAGCATGAGGGGGTGGTGCGGGGGTGTGGGGTCAAGAAGATACACTGGGAGGCCAAGATGATGTTGATGTAGTACCCTAACCATGCTACCCTTCAGCATATGCGCTGTTTCCTGTCTTTTGCTTTGGCTGTCGTTTTCTCTAGATGTGACGGCAATTTCACCTGTATGTTTCCCCTCTATAGATCTCCTCTTTCTGCTGCGTGGACCCCAACACCATCCTACCCCTCCACCACGTACCCAACCTGCAGACCATCTACACCCTCGACGCAGTCATCTCCAAGGTGCAGGTCTCCCTGGACGAGCACTTCTCCAAGGTGGCCACGGAGGCGGACCCGCACAAGTCGTCAGAGATCACGAAGAACCTGCTTCCCGCCACGCTCCAGCTGATTGACACCTACACAGCATTCACCAGGTGCGTCCTGCGGTGTTCAATCACACTAATGTTGGCTAGGTCACAGGGAGGGGACATTTCTGACCCTCAGCCCACGTATATCACAGAGGTCCTTCTCTTACGGCTGAATGTAAAACTACAGTCTGCTCTCCAGAGATGCCAGTGATCTGCATCTTGTGGGGACCAGAATTCTCTGTGATAAAATCTGTTGCTTTTTAACTTGTAAACTTAAATTTAATAAAAATCTGTAACTGCAGTCAAACTAAATATCGAAAGTCTCGTATATTGTTTGGTAACTTATGGTTATGGTTAAGGCTGGGTAGGGTTAAGGTTGTCGTATTTGGGATTAGGGTTATGTGAATAGAGATGGAGAGTCCCCACAATGGCAGGAATATATGAACTGCGCGTGTGTGTTTGTGGCAGGTCTTACCTGCTGATGAGCCTCCCAGAGGGCACGGAGGGCAAGCCCCCGGAGCGCAAGCTGCAGGGTTATGCCGCCGTCCTGTCCATCGGCTCCACGCGCTGCAAGGCCAATGTGCTCGGTGAGGCGTCCTGCAGACATGCACCTACAGGGAGCGCCTCTGCTCCACTTACTCCGTCTGTTTGACAGCATACCGATCCACTTTCTAACTGACTTCCAGGTCAGGCCGTAATGCAGAACCTCCCCCCGGCCGTGCAGACGCTTTGCGAGACATGGAACGGCATCCACACAAACGAATTCCCCAACATCGGCTCCTGGGTACGTCTGCTCTTTGTGTCGTACGCCCCCTGCTGCTGGTGCACTGTTACTGCACTCATGTGTCAAATAAAATAATCGGGCAACTCGGCACATGCTTCCCCCAGAGGAACGCCTTTGCCAATGACACCATCCCATCGGAGAGTTACATCGGTGCCGTCCAGGCAGCCCACCTGGGCACGCTCAGCAACCAGTCTCTGCCCCTGGCGTCCTCCCTCAAACACGTGCTGCTGTCTCTGATGCGCCTCTCTGGGGACCTCATTGTGTAAGTGTGAAATCGTGAAACATTACTCTTAGATGAAAAAGTAACTGCGAAGAGTCTGTGCAGGAGCAAGAGCTTGCTGACGCCCGCGGTGTCAGTAAATAGTTGGCTAATATGAGAGCCCTAAAGTGTGATGTGTGTTAGACTCTCAGATATGTGACTTTATTTTTTTTGCCTCTCGCACGTCGCACACAGAGGCATTTCGCCTTAGAGGCTGCTGCTTTCAGGCAAAACCCACGGTCCTAGATTTTTAAGTGCGAACGTACAGTGTGGAGGGTGTGTGACGGGCGGCTCTGGTATGTCTCCCCCAGCTGGTGTCCGGAGGACTTGAGCCCCCCACAGGTGATGGGCTCCCTGCTGCCCCTGCTGCTGGAGGCCGGCACGGAGAGCGTGGCAGAGATCGCCAGCAGCTCGCTGGAGCGCATCCTGGGTCCCGCCGAGTCCGACGAATTCCTGGCGCGCGTCTACGAGCGCCTAGTCACCGGCTGCTACAACATCATCGCCAACCACTCTGACCTGAACAGGTGAGTCGCTCAGCTTGCGCCCGTCCCGACCTGCATGTGGGAGCCTCCCTGTGTGCCTCTGGTCTCAGAAATGCTCTCCTGCAGCGGCCTGGATGAATCCGTCCTGGAGGAGTGCCTGCAGTACCTGGAAAAGCAGCTGGAGAACAGCCAGGTTCGCAAGGCCATGGAAGAGTTCTTCTCCTACAGGTAACGCAGCCTTCATGACTTCCTCTGGAGGCACGTCTCCGGAACTTTCGGGCCTGTGTTCATCCTCCGCCTTTGGCTCCTCCTTTTAGTGGAGAGCTGGTGCAGATCATGATGGCGACAGCCAACGAGAACCTCTCGGCCAAGTTCTGCAACCACGTGCTGAAGTTTTTCACCAAACTCTTCCAGCTCGGTGAGAACGGGGCAGCTTGTTCTGATGGGGCGCCGAGCTCGTCACACGCGATTGTGTATCTTTGTGAAGGGACCTGCTGAAGGGTTTGTTGTATTTGTCAGAGTGGGCATTGCTCTCTTCGGCCTCGGTATAAACCTTCCTAACAGATCTCAGAAATGAACATCCTCCAGTTTTTTTTTTTCCCCATTTGTAATCATGTCTTTCAGTCTTGTGAATTCTTCCTCGACATAGAACATGCTCATATGTACATGTGCTCGCTGTTCCTGCTGAGACCTTCTGACCCTTTTTGCGTCTAGCGGAGAAAACCCCCAACCCTAGCCTGCTGTGCCTGTGCGGCTCCTTGGCCCAGTTGGCGTGTGTGGAGCCCACACGGCTGCAAGCCTGGCTCACACGCATGACGGCATCACCGGTGCGGGACTCGGACCAGCCGGAGGCCGTGCAGGAGAACCGACAGCTGCTGCAGCTGCTCACGGCCTACATCGTGCGGGACGGCAGCCAGGTGGGCGAGGGCGTGTGCACCGTGCTCCTCAGCACACTCGTCCCCATGGCGACGGAGATGCTGGCCACGGGCGACGGTGCCGGCTTCCCCGAGCTCATGGTCATCATGTCCACGCTGGCGGGTGCCGGGCAGGGGGCGGGACACCTGCAGCTCCACCGGGCAGCCATTGATTGGCTTACCAGATGGTGAGTGACTTGAGAATGTTCTAGAGGTTGAGCTCCATCCTTGGTCCTCAGCTTCTTGAAGCAACTTGTTATAACTATTCCTTCCTCTGTTGCAGCAAAAAGTACTTGACTCAGAAGAATGTAGTAGAGAAGGTCAGCGCAAATGTGTCACAGGGCAAAGTAAGTAGTCTCTCACTGACCAATATGGCAGACCTTTTCCCATGTGCCTGTTCCTCGTCAAGGCATGCTGGGTAGTGTAGTCTGCTCTGTGTTCTAATACGTGTCCATCTGTTGTATTCTAGCATGCCAGCATGCTGGAGTGCTCTTGCCACATCATCTCCTACCTGGCAGACGTGATGAACGCCCTGCGGCAGAGTGGGGCGGGAGGAGGCCAGGGATCCACACAGCTGCTGGTGGAGGGCGAGGAGAAGGCCATCGAGGTGGATTCCGACTGGGTGGAGGAGCTGGCCGTGGAGGAAGACGATTCTCAGGCTGAAGATTCAGTGAGACCCTGTTTGATCTGTGTACTTTATGTAAATTTTGTAGAAGACCTTGACCATCTCAGATGGGAGATTTGGTCCTTGAAACACTCATGTTCTTCCCTGCTTCCTTCCAGGATGAAGACTCGCTATGCAACAAACTGTGCACCTTCACCATCACCCAGAAAGAGTTCATGAACCAGCACTGGTGAGGCGACTCGCCACATGTCTCTACATGTCACCACCAGTAGTTACAGGAGGGCTGGTTTTCATGTTGCCTTTGCTGTTGCCCCTCCCCTACCCTACAGGTACCACTGTCACACCTGTAAGATGGTGGATGGGGTAGGTGTGTGCACTGTGTGTGCCAAGGTGTGCCACAAAGACCACGAGATCTCCTACGCCAAATACGGCTCCTTCTTCTGCGACTGCGGGGCCAAGGAGGATGGCAGCTGCCAGGTGCGCCCGAAATGGACCGCAGCGGTGACTTCCACTTCTATTTTTGCATAGATCACAAAACCGTTTTCTTTACAGTGCTGGGTGTTTGCTTTTAAATTTTAACCCCTCTGTGCTAAAATTCTTGAGATTGAAGTGACCAGAGAATTTTGAATGAATATGATGAATAATGGAACCGTTCTGGTCACTGATGTTTTGACGTAACTGCATGATAATATTTAATGTCGAATGTTTCCTGGATTCATGCCGTTGTGTGTGTTGTAGTTTCTGTACCTTGATTTTGCCTTTTCTGTGTCCCCCCCGTCTCTCTCCGCTCGTGTCCCCTTGTGTCCCCCCCGTCTCTCTCCGCTCGTGTCCCCTTGTGTCCCCCCGTCTCTCTCCGCTCGTGTCCCCTTGTGTCCCCCCGTCTCTCTCCGCTCGTCTCCCCTTGTGTCCCCCCGTCTCTCTCCGCTCGTCTCCCCTTGTGTCCCCCCGTCTCTCTCCGCTCGTCTCCCCTTGTGTCCCCCCGTCTCTCTCTGCTCGTGTCCCTGTCTCTCCACACGTACCCCCCAGGCCCTGGTCAAGCGCAGTCCCAGCAGTGGCATGAGCTCCACCTTGAAGGAGTCGTCGGCCTTCCAGAGTGAGCCGCGAGTGCCGGAGAGCGCCATCCGCCACCAAAATTCCTCACCTGCTGACAAGGGCAAGGTGACCATCTGTGATGGCAAGGCTGGTGACGAGGACAAGCCCAGGAAGAGCAGTGCCTGCCGCAGCGTGGAGGGCTGCCGGGACGAGCTACTCTCTCAAGTGGTGAGTGGATGGTGGCAGAGGGTTGGGCGAGGGAGCTTTGCGGTCCTGGGAGCTGCTGTCTGTGGGTCGAGTGACTGGTTTTCCGTTGCAAATTATGCGGTTAATAACCGCGCTGACGTGGCCAAACACTAACAGGGCCGAAAGTGTGACCAAACTGAGCCGGTTGCATCAACGCGGTCTGATTTACACAAGCGATTGCTAATTCTGCTAGCGTTCCATGCTAACATAATGCGGCAATTCTGAGGGACATGCTACCAGAAATTAGCACACAGTAAATCATGATGTGCTAATAAATAAGCGTCTCTCCAGTTTTACGTCACTGTTGCTCTCCAAACCCGCCAATGCTTTACCGAACCGATCCATCCGCAGTGGAAAACACAAGTGAGCTGGAACCGCACTGTATCTAGTCTCTTCACAGTACGGTTCAGGTACTGAATGCAGAAGATCAGATGAGACCTACTAAATTTCATACTTGATTTTAGAAAGAAATCTAAGTGTCATTTTTGTAAGATGCAAAGAGTGGTACTAGCAGGGCTGCATTGCCCTACTATCTATGGTATGTGGGCATTGCTGGGTGTAACAGTCTGCTGGACATCGTCTGTGCGCAGCTGGGTTCCTCCACGCCAGCCATCGTGCTGGACATGCTCGTCTTCCTCATGGACGCCATCCAGACCAACTTTCAGCAGGCGTCCGCGGTGGGCAGCAGCAGCCGCGCCCAGCAAGCCCTCCACGAGCTGCACACCCAAGACAAGACCGTGGAGATGACAGACCAGCTCATGGTGGGTGAGATGTCAGGTGTGGCTGAGTAGTTCATGCTGAATTTAAGGTTTGTCATGTGGACATTGTGGTTGAGCTCGTAGGATAGTGGAAGTTCAGGGCAGACTGGTGTACAGATCAGTGTGGGTCTTTAGTGTCAGGAACAGGAGAGCCTGCTGGCCTCCTCTCCTTCCTAAAAGGAACGCACGAAATCCCTTTGGCTTATAGCAGTGTTTCCCAGTCCAGTCCTCTGGGACCCTCAGACAGTCCACATTTTTACTGGGAACTGGGAGGGAGCCAAAACATGGACCGTACTTGGGTCCCCGTAGAGCGGATTGGGGAAAACTGGCTTATGGGGTTTGGTTATGCACTGGGAATGGATCTCCATAGCATGTGTGTCCACCTGCATGAGGGAGCCTCAGTGTTCGCTCTGTCCATTTTCACACCATTTACCTTTGTCACAGGTGCCCACCCTGGGTTCCCAAGAGGGGGCGTTTGAGAACGTGCGCATGAACTACAGCGGCGACCAGGGCCAGACCATCCGGCAGCTGATCAGCGCCCACGTGCTGCGGCGTGTGGCCATGTGCGTGCTGTCCTCCCCACACGGGCGCCGCCAGCACCTGGCCGTCAGCCACGAGAAGGGCAAGGTGCGCTCCAGCTTCCCCGTCTTCCGCAAACTGCCTTTGGGCGTTAGTTTTTCCCAGAATTCCATGTACTATGCCATAATGGTCTATGCCGGTGTTTCCCTACCCGGTCCTCGGGGACCCACAGACAGTCCACATTTTCGCTCCCTCCCAGCTGCCGGGAGCAAAAACTTGGTCTGTCTGCGAGTCCCTAAGGACCAGATTGGGAAACATTGGTCTATGCTATTTTACAATAGGCAAGTAGTTTCTGGTTTTATCGCTGTCAGTGTGGGGTCCTCTCTTAGGACATCAGTAACAGACTGGGCTGGGTTACTTAGTAATGCATGACTACACTCATTGTTCTGAGTTTAAAACAGTGTTTAAAACCGTGATTCAGGGCTGTGTAGATGGTTACGGTGTAGATGTACTGATGATGTAAAGCTGAATTGACCCATCAACAAGGCTTCCTTTATTAATGGTTGATTCCTCTGCGTCTTATAGATCACTGTGCTTCAGCTGTCCACTCTGCTGAAGCAGGCGGATTCTAGCAAGCGGAAGCTGACCCTGACACGCCTGGCTTCGGCCCCTGTGCCGTTCACCGTTCTCAGCCTCACGGGGAACCCCTGCAACGAGGACTACCTGGCCGTGTGCGGCTTGAAGGTGCTCCATCGGCATGCGTTCTTCCAACACCCCTCCTCCCGAGCGCTGACTCTCCATGTTAACCCTGTTGACTGTTCTGTGGCCTTGCAGGATTGCCACGTCCTCACGTTCAGCAGCACGGGCTCCGTTTCAGACCACTTGGTTCTTCACCCCCAGCTGGCCACGGGGAACTTCATCATCAAGGCTATCTGGCTGCCCGGCTCGCAGACCGAGCTGGCCATCATCACCGCTGACTTTGTCAAGGTGCTTCAGTTGGGCGACCACCAGTCCTTAAGATCGCCACATCGTTTTAAGCTGAAATTTACAGCTGCTTAGTTAATGCTCAGTTTAAACCAATGCTTTGAATCGGCTGTCTGCTAAGACGTCAGAAAAACTGATAATGCATCTTGCTTTAGTGATGTCGCTCGCGTTTCTGAATTTTCGCTGTGCGCTGTTCGGAACTTGACGCGCCCTGATTTTTTTCCCCTCAGATTTACAACCTTTCTGTGGACGCCTTGAGCCCTATTTACTACTTCCTGCTGCCGAGCTCCAAAATCCGAGACGCCACGTTCCTGTTTAATGAAGAGGGAAAGAACATAATCGTCATCATGTCCTCCGCTGGGTACATCTACACGCAGGTGATGGACGACTCCAGCAGCGCCCAGCATGGCCCCTTCTACGTTACCAACGTGCTGGAGATCATCCATGAGGACCTGAAGGTGATTCACACGGACCTGTGTTTTTTTTACATTCAAACGCCTGTCCCAAATGACCCAACCTTAATGTAATGAATCCTAATGTAAAGCCTGTGCAGTCTTTACACCTCTTAGCGTTGCAGAATGTGCTGCCCTCTGGTGGCGGCCACAAGGAGAGCAGATACAGTAACTGGCTTTGAATGTGTGGTAAAAAAACATGCAGTCGCCTGACATGAGGTCATCCCTGTGCACCCCAGGACAGTAACGGGCAGGTGGCCGGCGGCGGTGTGTCCGTCTACTACTCTCACGTGCTGCAGATGCTCTTCTTCAGCTACAGCCAGGGCAAGTCGTTCGCCGCGACGGTCAGCCGCAGCACCATGGAAATGCAGCGGCTCTTCACCATCAACGTCAAGGGGTACGTGTGCTTCACTGTCATCCTATATGTCATCCTGTATGAATCTGTATGGACATCTGCTCTTTACTTTTGAGCTTTGATCTGATATGTCAGTCACTTTCCTTGCGGAAGTTTATTGAGAGTAAAAAGTAGGAGATTTATCCACTCCATGTCCAGTGCTGTAGTGTTTCCCTATTTCTGTCTGCTTTTAAGCACTGTGTCTAAATTTAAGCAAATTTAAGGTGTAATTGCTGTATTTGTGACAAAAATTTCCCAGTCTGTTTCCTCGTGCTCTAGTGCCAGAGCTTATGGAGTACATTCTTTGAATGGATTCCTTCCGCTCCTATTTACTCGTGGGTTTTTATGCTTCTGTGGTGCCGTTAAAGGCTCTTAAGACCATAAGAAATTTACAAATGAGAGGAGGCCATTCGGCCCATCAAGCTCGTTTGGGGAGAACTCAACTAATAGCTCAGAGTTGTTAAAATCTTCCCAAGCTCTGATTTAAAGGAACCCAGGGTTTTAGCTTGCGCTACACTAGCAGGAAGACTATTCCATACTCTGACTGCATGCAGTGTAAAAAAGTGCTTCATCAAATCCAAAGTTTAAAATGTTCTTTCACTAGTATCTACCTATGGCCATGAGTTCTTGTATTTGAACTAATATTGAAGTAACTATTTGGTTGAACAGCATCCAGACCTGTTAGAATCTGTTCACACCCCTCCTGTTCATTCCCCTCTTGTTGTCCAGCTCCAACGGGGGGAGCAAGACATCTCCAGCCCTCTGCCAGTGGTCGGAGGTGATGAACCACCCAGGGCTGGTGTGCTGCGTGCAGCAGACCACAGGCATCCCACTGGTTATCATGGTGAAGCCCAACACCTTCCTCATCCAGGAGATCAAGACACTTCCAGCCAAAGCCAAGGTCAGTCAGGGTGGGGTTTGTTGGGTGGGTGTCCTGGCTACTGCATGCTTGCGGCATGGAACGATGCACCTTGACCACGTCTGCCAGTGTGGGTTTGTGTTTGAGCCGTCTGTACTCCTGTCTGGGTACTTTCAGTAGCGGTGCTGGTGGGCAGCATTGTGGCTAAAGGCTAAAGATGTAGGAATATATTGGAATGCAGGTTTAAGTCCCAGGAGGGTTCGTGCTGTAGTACCGTTAATGCATCCTCATTAATTACCCTAATTTCCCTAGTGAACTATGCAGCCTGTGTGAACAGGTTGACTCCAAGGTCAGCTGAACCATTAAATGACAACACCCCCCCCCCCCGCCATCCCTGGCAGATCCAGGACATGGTGGCCATCCGCCACACAGCCAGCAACGAGCAGCAGCGCACCACCATGATCCTGCTTTGCGAGGACGGCAGCCTGCGCATCTACATGGCCAGCGTGGAGAGCACCTCCTTCTGGCTGCAGCCCGCCCTGCAGCCCAGCAGCGTCATTAGCATCGTGAAGCCGGTGCGCAAGCGCAAGGCCACGGCCGCCGGTGCGTGAGATGCCGCCCCGTGCCGCCAGGCCATGCAGCGTCATGTGATGCAGTCCCACGGCACACTGCCTGTTCCGTGAATATAATAAGGAGAGATCTGTCAGATTATTATTTTCTTAACTGACAACCATCTTTATGGAATTAATTAAATCTTCTATAAAAATATATTTTTCTCTAAATGAACATATTTGCAAAACATGTGATTGACGATTACCTCAGTGGCTCAGCTAGCTCGTAGGCGTTCTGTTCGGGCTCGTTTAAGCTTTCCCCGCAGAGGCCTGTCCCCTTGTCCCCCTGTACCCCGTGTCCCTTTCCTTATGTCCCCTGCTGTCTGAGGCTTATCCCGACCTTGGCAAGCAGTTATGGGAAACTGCCGGGTGGCTGCCGCTGACCTGTGCTCTGCTCGATTGCAGCCACGCGCACATGCAGCCAGGTCACCTTCCCTGTGGATTTCTTTGAGCACAACCAGCAGCTGACAGAGGTGGAGTTCGGGGGCAACGATCTGCTGCAGGTGTATAACGGGCAGCAGATCAAACACCGGCTCAACTCCACCGGCATGTATGTGGCCAGCACCAAGGTAAGGCCTCTGCACGGCCTGTGTAGTTCCTTGCAAGGCTTCAAGGGTCCTTAGCCGACAGAATTGGGGTTAAGGGAAAAAAAAATTCTGTTTGACTTCCAGGGAACCTAGTAGATTTTCAGCATTGAATTTCATACTTAACTAATTTTGGTAACACTTTACATTAATTGCACATTCATAATTCCTTTATAATGCATTCACTGCACCTTCATAATGCATTCGTAGAACATTTGTAAGCAGCATGTAAGTATACCTGAACATCATAATTGTGTAATCATATGTTAACGTACTTTAAAATTGGTTTGTTAGGATGTTAAGGTATACTTGCATGATACTTAGGAATGTTCTATGAAATGCATTATGAAGGTGCAGTTAATGAAAAGCGTTACCCTAATTTTTTTCTGCCAAGCTAGTTGAGTTAAAAAAATTGTAAGTCTGTCTCTCTGTCTGATTCCCTCTAGTGGAGCTTGTTGAAATGTGCCCTAGGTTAATGCAGAAGAAAAAATCAGTTTGACACGGGGCTTTTGTGGTGTGACGTGAAGACGTGGGCAGTTTTAACAGCGACAAATTGCCTCCTCAGCCCGGCGGCTTCACGGTGGAGATCGTCAACAACAACAGCTCCATGGTGATGACAGGCATGCGCGTGCAGGTCGGCACCCAGGCCATCGAGCGCGCTCCGTCCTACTTGGAGATCTTCGGGCGCACCATGCAGATGAGCCTGACTCGCGCCCGCTGGTTCGACTTCCCCTTCACCCGCGAGGAGGCCTTGCAGGCGGACAAGAAGCTCTCCATTTTCAGTAAGGTCTTCCCACTCTCCAGTCCTCTAAGAGCGTAACAGGAAACCTCACATTTTTCCGATAGCTGATTGGGAGGGTGCTGTAACTCAAGCACTTCTGCTTAATGGTGTTTGGTTAATTGTTGGTTTCATTTGTTTGGTTTTGTCCCCCGTTTTAAATATCCAAGTTTAATATTCATAAATTTCAGTTGGGTTGAGTTGAATAAGGCACTATAGGCTTAGAAAGGTGAGTTAAACCTGAAAAATCAAAACATAAATCAACTTGAAAGAATTGCTATAAATGTGGCTTATTGTGTAGTGCAGTGGTCCCACACATACAGGGTTCTGGGTTCTATACCAGCCCAGGTTCTGTATTTATATGGGTTTCCTACCCACAGTCCAGAGACTGGTTGGTGTCTGATCCCTTATCCCTGCCTTTCCCGTTGAGGCTCACCTCTGCCCTGCAAGAATTCTCAGGGAAGAGCGTCCTTGTTTTCTGCAATGCTCATCTGCCCCCTTGTTTCGCCCTTAGTCGGAGCTTCAGTGGACCCAGCAGGTGTTACCATGCTGGACTCTATTAAGATCTACGGGAAGACCAAGGAGCAGTTTGGCTGGCCTGACGAACCCCCGGAAGACTTTCCCTCGGCCTCAGTCAACAACACATGCAGCCCTAACATGAACCAGAGCAACGGGAGCAGCGAGAGCGACATCGTGACCCCCAGTGCCACCAGCGGCACTGTGCTTGAGAGGTAGCGTGTTTCCTGCAGCCCCTGCACTGCACCCGCGGCCATCTGAGCCTTATCGCTGAACTACAATGATAAGCTGTTTGTAAACCGTATCAGTGTACATGTGCCACTGCTTTGGGATGTTTTTATCCGTCTTCATCCGTTTTATTTAAAGGATGCATTCCCAACGTAAAGTCACAAAAACAATACAAATGGATGTAAAGCCTCTTATGAAGATAGATTTTTGTCTAAAGTAATAGTGCTTAACAATTGAATTGCAAATTGGAAACAGCAACTTGAGTACTTGAGGGCTGCAATCCTGCTAGTCACCCAGCATACAGCTGACATGCCCGATGATGTCACTTCCTGCCACACTAGTGACCTGAGTAATGCAGCTCTGAAGTACTGGAGGTGACTGGCCCTTGTATGCTGTTTTATTTTTTAAAACTTCCTTCAGACTAGTACTTTATAAGTCTCTGTTCTAGTAGGCCAAGTGTTGCAGGTCTCCTTGAGTACTTTGTAAGTACGTACTGGCCTTTCTCAGTGGAGGTTCAGACCCCCCCCGGTCCATCAAACCCGGGCTGGCCGGCTCCAACTTCAGAGGCGCCGGTGGCTCCTTCCTGGTTGTGCGAGCGCCTGTGTGTGTCGCGTCCTGTGCACGGCTGCCCTCGTGATCTGTAGTGCACGCTCACATTTTTCTTCTGTCACGTTGTCATTTTTTACTTGTTTCTTTCTGTGATCCTCATGTTTTTTTTTTTTTTCTTTTTCTTTGCTCCCAAAAACATAAAAAAAAAAAAAAAAAGTTGTGAAACTGAGTCCTTATCAACCTTGGACCGGTTAGTAAGCACCCTTCCTCTGCTTGTTTGCATGGTGTCTGCGTGTGTGCGTTTGTGGCACAAGGCAAGAATAAGTTACCTGGCTTCCTTTCCAAGCATCTGACCGGGAAGTGTGTCCTGACCTTCTGCAGATGGTAGTTGGCGTGTCGCTACTTGGGCTTGTTCCCCCCCCTCACGCTTTGTGCTGGCCCCCCCGTCTGTAGTTTTCTGCTGCTCAGATGCCCTCAGGTTGCCCACTCCCTCCTCCGTATCTAACTCGTGTTCCGTTCCAGGCTGGTGGTCAGTTCCCTGGAAGCTCTGGAGAGCTGCTTCGCCGTGTGCTCGACGGGCGAGAAGGTGGGTGTCACAGAGAGGGTCCGCGCGGCCGGCTGGCGCGTTCGGAGGCCCGGCTTAGACTCTGACCCCTCCATGCCGGGGTATGTGGCCCCCCCACAGGAGAAAAACAAAGCGGCCGCCCTCGACCTGGCCACCCAGTTGCTCTCCATGCCCACTCCCGCCGGCGTCCAGCAGCAGACCAAGGGTCTCCTGGCCAGCCTGCACACCAGCCGCACTGCCTACCACAACCACAAGGTCGGCGCTCCGGTGAAATGCCCATGTCATGTAGAATCAAGCCTTTAGTCTGTATGATGATTTAATTGCTTATTGTACAACACTGGTTTACTTCAGTGTTCAGTGGATATTCAAGTAAAGGTTCAACACATCTGTAATTGTATGTAGTTTTGTGCTGTAATTACTATCCATTGGTGCTTTAATGCACCCCTACTTAAAAATTACATGTCTGACCGTGTTAATGTGCCTCTTACTACCAAACACACTGCTAACTAACTGCTTCCCCGTGTGCAGGACCAGTCTCTGCTGAGCAATGCTGTTCAGTGCCTGAACAGCTGTAGCCAAGAGGGCAAGGACTTGGACCCCGACGTCTTCCAGAGGCTTGTCATCACCGCCCGCTCTATTGCCATCATGAGGCCCAACAACCTAGTGCATTTCACAGAATCCAAGCTGCCCACTGCTGACTCAGGTGTGCCCAGCAGGGCGGCGCAGTCTCTGAGTGCTGCGGGGGAGGGCAGGATGGCTGGGAAACCCATCTGACCGTTATGCATGGCGGTTCTAATAAGCATGCTTGCTCCTTGGCATTGCTTGTGCCGGGAATTGAGTGAATGATGACGATGAGAATGTATGAATGCATGTTACATTTATACGGCACTTTCAAGACACCCAAAGTGCTTTACAGAACCAGTCGGGAGCCACTTCAACCGCCACCATTGTGTAGCCTGGATGATGCGATGGCAGCCATTCTGCACCAGTACACTCACCACACAGTAGCTGAAGTGGTGAAGGGGTAGAAGAGGATTGACCAATTAGATATAGGGGACGATTAGGGGGCCAGATTTGAAAGTGCCGCAGGGGACAATTTTAGCTTGGGCATGAGGCTACCACGCATACTCTTTCAAAAGATGCTAAGGGATCTTTTATGACTTCAGAGAATCAGAACCTCAGTTTCACGTCTCATCCGAAGGTCGGCGCCATTTTTACAGCACAGTGTCCCGGTCACTGCACTGGGGCACTGGGATCCACACAGATCCCTGGATGGGCTAAACTGTTAGCCACACCAACATCTCATCCCGCAGCAAGTACCTAGTTTCCGAATACTGGCCAAGCCCAAACCTGCGTAGCTTCAGATGGATGACCTAGTCTGAACTGCAAGTGGTATGACTGATGAGGATGATGATGGGTGGTGGTGGAGACGATAATGATGGTCTTGGTGATGATGATGATGTTCTCTCCAGAATCAGGCAATGACAGCAAGGAGAGTCAGAAGCCTGTGGAGAACGAGGGCTGCAGCTTCATCATGCAGCTGGTGAACCAGTTCTGGAAGCTGCATTCTCTCAAACCCAAGAATGCTTTCCTGGCCCCCGCCTGCCTACCCGGTGAGCCCCGATCCCAAATACAAGGAGGGCTTCCCTCCTCCGCTCTTGGACTAACTACGAACAAAGATGATCTGAGAATATCCCCTGGGCCGTAGCGGATATTAAGGCTGTTATTCTGAACTGTCCCACCGGCATTTCTGAGCAGAGTCTTCCCTTCGGTACCATCTCAGGTTTGACCCATATTGAGGCCACAGTGAATGCGTTGGTAGACATCATTCAAGGTTACTGCACCTGCGAACTGGACTGCATCGACTTGGCCTCGAAAATCTACATGCAGATGCTGCTTTGCCCCGTGGGTGTCGCCGAGCTCTCAGACAGTGGAACTGTTTACAAGTGGAATTATTTTCATTGATAGTAATTATTATTGTGACCTTAACATCTCATAAGCAGTCCAATTTCCAGTTTTACACGTGATGCACCCAACTTGTCATTTTATCACCAGTGTAAATGCCGAGTTTGACCATCGGGTGGCACTCACGTGCCACGTGTGGGTTTTGCAGGATACAGCCGTGAGCTTCGCCTGTAAGCAGGCGCTGATCCGAGTGCTGAGGCCTAGGAACAAGCGCCGACACGTGACCCTGCCGTCACCCCCCTCGCTCCAACACCCCCATGGGTAGGTCTCCGTGGGCCCCGCTGTACCCCCTCAGGTATCACCCCGCACCCCCCACCTCCTCCTCCCACCACATCGTCATCCCTCCCAACCTCCGCAGGAGACAAAGACGACGACGATGACGACGACGCGGATGAGAAGATGCAGACCTCGGGGATGACCGGCGGTGACGGTGGCAGGCAGGAGAGCCAGGAGCAGAGCGAGGTGGATCACGGCGATTTCGAGATGGTGGTGAGCTCCGCCAGTGTCTGGCCCCTTAAACAGAGAACCCTGCTGTCTGCATGTTGTTCAAAATCAGTGTCCGTTATTGTATAAGAACACCCATTGGCTACTGTCACTTCCCCTGCATAACTAATGATTCGTCAATGTAGTGCTGAAGTTGTAAACATGTAAATTGAAATTCAACATTATAACCTGAGTTTGAAAAACTCACAAATTAGGATTCATACATGTAAAATGCGATTTGCAACTCTGGATTTGCATTTCATAGAATTATGATAATATTGTGACCTTTAAGTGTGATAGATTTATGTCTAAAGTAATCTCCATAGGTCTGTATAAGGTATAAGTATATTTCAGCTGGTGTTTGTGTAGTTCTGTACATTTTTTGTGCCTCTCGTGACTCATGCTGGAGCAGGCAGTTGTTATGTAATCCCCTTCTCCGTGTCCCCCGCAGTCCGAGTCCATGGTGCTGGAGACTGCGGAGAACGTTACCAACGGGAACCCCTCCCCCTTGGAGGCGCTGCTGGCTGGGGCTGAAGGCTTCCCCCCGATGCTGGACATCCCACCCGACGCAGACGACGAGACCATGGTGGAGCTGGCCATCGCCCTCAGCCTCCAGCAGGACCAGCAAGGTCGGGGTGCCGGATGCTCGCAGTGACCCTCCCACGCCTTCCCTAGAGACCCAGCTATGTGGCCAAACTCCTCTTTCGAGTCTCTTCGTCCTACTCGGGCTCTGTTTGTACTCCCTTATAATGCATGGACTCTGGCCATCGTTTTGCCGAGACTCTGCTGTGTGTTCTGTGCTCGCTGGCCTTCCTGCTGCGTGCTCAGGCTGCTGTTTCACCTGTCCTCTCATGCAGGAAGCAGCAGCAGTGCCCTAGGCCTCCAGAGCCTGGGCCTCTCCGGCCAGGCGCCCAGCTCCTCCTCCTTGGACGCTGGGACCCTTTCGGACACCACTGCCTCAGGTAATGACCCTCGACTCACCGCTGCGCTCGGCCCGCCTGCACGCCGCTCGTCGATGGCTGTTTCAATCGCACGCGTGTCTGGATCTTCCGTGGGTTACGAAATACTCTCATGCTCGGGGGGGGGGGGGTCCGGGGACGGAGGTGACGCAGCCCCATGCAGACGCCAGCTGTCTTTGTCCTGTGACAGCCCTGGTTATGCTTTCAGCTCCAGCCTCGGACGACGAAGGCAGCACGGCGGCCACCGACGGCTCCACCTTGCGCACCTCGCCGGCCGAGCACGGGGGGCAGCGTGGGCTCTGAAAGCGGGGGCAGCGCAGTCGACTCGGTGGCTGGGGAGCACAGCGGTAAGGAAGCTCCCGACCAGGCGGGGGGGGGGGGGGGACACGGACGGACCTCCTTTCTGTTAGCCAGTCAAGTGGCACTCGTTACAAATCGCATCACCTGTTACCTATTAAATACATCGCGAAGCTCTCTGCAAAGCCCTCTTAGGACCTGATCACTTAACTCGGAGGGTTCGGTATGTAGTTATTAAAATGATTTGACAGGCTGATTCGGACGGAATAAGAAGTGTCTCTCCCCGGTTTATCAGACATATTGGAAATAAAACTAATCCCGTCCTCATGTTAATGTCACAGTTATTGCATCTCAAAAGCCAATAGCAACAGAATTTTCAGTTTTGGGTGACCTGTCCTCTTCATTTACTAATCAAACACAGTCAATTTTTTTTTCTTCTCCCAACCGCACGGTAGCTTACAAATTTAAATACAGTATATTGACATACAGAGGATAATTTGCTCCTGAATTTTCTTCTCTGGGGGCTTGTAATAATTACAGACATAGCAGATTCAGGCTGTATTAAAATTACGAACCTCCTCTGTAATTGCTTCAGTTGCATTTCGTCCCCAGGTAAAACTAATCCTGCCCCAAAACGTCATACATGTGAAAACACTCCCCCGATGTTGTGGGGGCTCGGAGTGTGTGTGTGTGTGTGGATGCATCCTGGCCCAGCTTTCTGTTCATGCCAGGCCTGCCCCTGTATGCGGCTGTGCTAACCTTCTCCCTGCCCTGTGTGCAGTGTCAGGCCGCAGCAGCGCCTACGGCGACGGCACCGCCGAAGGACACCCCCCCGGGCCTGGCAGCATCAGCTCTAGCACTGGCGCCATCAGTACCACCACAGCCCAGCAGGAGGGCGAGGGCTCTGAGGGGGAGGGCGAGACGGAGGGTGACATCCACACCAGTAACCGGTATGTCAGGGGCTGTGATGCTCTTACTGCTTTACCTTCACACAAGCTGGGGGGAGGGGTTACTTCAAACTGAAAAAATACATGTTTTAGAGGAGCTTCAGTGCTATCTATCCAGTATGGATGTTCTGCTGGGAGTTGCCTAGTTCTGGAGATATCGGCCGTGGAAATGTCGGTATTCTGTCAAATGTAATGGGAACTTTATTCTTTCAGTCACTCAGAATGGGGGGGTGGGGTTTCCACATGCTGTTAATGTTTTAGTTTCACGCAGATGATGCTGTGGGAGTTTTACTATCACTTTAGTTCTGTTCCCCGTATCTGAGCTTCTGGTCCCGCACCCCCCCCCCCCCCCGTAGGCTGCACATGGTCCGTTTGATGCTGCTTGAGCGTCTGCTCCAACACCTGCCCCAGCTACACACTGTGGGTGGGGTCCGCGCCATCCCCTACATGCAAGTGGTGCTCATGCTTACCGCCGACCTGGACGGAGATGATGAGAAGGACAAGGGCGCTCTGGACGACCTGCTGGCCCAGCTCATCGCTGAGCTTGGCATGAACAAGAAGGTGGGTGACTCCACCTGTGCCAGGGCAGTCACATCTGCTTGGTTGCATGTGGGTTTATCGTTTTCTCTAATCTGGACCCTCAGGACATCTCCAAGAAGAATGAGCGCAGCACCATGAATGAGGTCCATCTGGTCATCATGAGACTGCTGAGTGTCTTCATGTCGCGCACTAAGTCTGGGTCAAAGTCGTCCTCAGAGGTATATGGAGCCCCCTGCTGTGACCTGCAACACCAGAGTGTGGTACAGAGTAACAAACCACCTTCGTACACTGTGACATTTGGCACTCACCTCCTAGCTGTGTTTAGGAGGAGATGCTGTCCTCCTGGCTGCCTTCAGGAGGATATGCTCTCCTCTTGGATGCTTGCAGGAGTATACCCTCTCCTCCTGGATACCTTCAGGAGTCATTCTCTTTCTGGCTCCCTTCAGAAGACTGCCTGGCTACCTTCAAGAGAGTACCCTCTCTTCCTGGTTGCTTTTAGGAGGATGCACTCTTCCTGGCTGCTTTCAGGAGGATACGCTCTCTTCCTGGTTGCTTTTTGGAGGAGGCACTCTCCTCCTGACTACTTTCAGGAAGCAATGCTGTTCTCCTTACTCCTATCAAGAGGAGGTGCTCTCTCCTCCTGCCTCCCGTCAAGTGGAGGCGTGCTCTCCCCTTGACCGGCTCCCGTCAAGTCGAGGCGCGCTCTCCTCTTGACCGGCTCCCGTCAAGTCGAGGCGCGCTCTCCTCTTGACCAGCTACCGTCAAGTCGAGGCGCGCTCTCCTCTTGACCGGCTACCGTCAAGTCGAGGCGCGCTCTCCTCTTGACCGCCTACCGTCAAGTCGAGGCGCGCTCTCCTCTTGACCGCCTACCGTCAAGTCGAGGCGCTCTCTCCTCTTGACCTGCTCCCGTCAAGTCGAGGCGCTCTCTCCTCTTGACCTGCTCCCGTCAAGTCGAGGCGCTCTCTCCTCTTGACCTGCTCCCGTCAAGTCGAGGCGCTCTCTCCTCTTGACCTGCTCCCGTCAAGTCGAGGCGCTCTCTCCTCTTGACCTGCTCCCGTCAAGTCGAGGCGCGCTCTCCCCTTGACCGGCTCCCGTCAAGTCGAGGCGCGCTCTCCCCTTGACCGGCTCCCGTCAAGTCGAGGCGCGCTCTCCCCTTGACCGGCTCCCGTCAAGTCGAGGCGCGCTCTCCTCTTGACCTGCTCCCGTCAAGTCGAGGCGCTCTCTCCTCTTGACCTGCTCCCGTCAAGTCGAGGCGCTCTCTCCTCTTGACCTGCTCCCGTCAAGTCGAGGCGCTCTCTCCTCTTGACCTGCTCCCGTCAAGTCGAGGCGCGCTCTCCTCTTGACCTGCTCCCGTCAAGTCGAGGCGCTCTCTCCTCTTGACCTGCTCCCGTCAAGTCGAGGCGCTCTCTCCTCTTGACCTGCTCCCGTCAAGTGGAGGCGCGCTCTCCTCTTGACCTGCTCCCGTCAAGTGGAGGCGCGCTCTCCCCTTGACCGGCTCCCGTCAAGTCGAGGCGCGCTCTCCCCTTGACCGGCTCCCGTCAAGTCGAGGCGCGCTCTCCCCTTGACCGGCTCCCGTCAAGTCGAGGCGCGCGCTCCCCTTGACCGGCTCCCGTCAAGTCGAGGCGCGCGCTCCCCTTGACCGGCTCCCGTCAAGTCGAGGCGCGCGCGCTCCCCTTGACCGGCTCCCGTCAAGTCGAGGCGCGCTCTCCCCTTGACCTGCTCCCGTCAAGTCGAGGCGCGCTCTCCCCTTGACCGGCTCCCTTCAAGTCGAGGCGCGCTCTCCCCTTGACTGGCTCCCTTCAAGAGGAGACACTGTCGCCCTAACCACCTTCAGGAGCAGGAGCTCCTCTCCTGACTCCCTGCCTACGGGAGGAGAGACCGTCCTAAAAAACTTTATTGCTGGTATGATGAAATACCACCGCTGAACACTTTCTATTAATACTGCTAGGTCACATTGCTGGAATTTTTGAAAGTGTAAAACAAAATCAACAGTTTAAATTTCAAATCATATCAGCATGTTCAAGCCTGATCCTTTTACCACTACCCAGCAGTCAGACTTCAATGCCTTTGGTGGAGTGGGGGGTACTGTGTGGCATCAGTTATTGTCTGACTCAGTGGGGGGCGGTAAAGTAGCAGGCGGGAAGCAGATCATAGGGAGTGTCAGACTGACTGCACAGGATAATCTAGGATGGTTTAAGGGCAGCCGCTGTCTGCCAGAGGATGCTGTACGTTGACGAGCTCCGACGCAGTAGCTGTGGTTTCCATCGGTCGTGACTGCCCTTCCCATTCTCTCTCCACCAGTCCTCGTCCTTCATCTCCAATGCAACGGCAACAGCCCTCCTCAGCTCCGGCGCCATAGACTACTGTCTGCATGTGCTCAAATCCCTGCTGGAGTTCTGGAAGACGCAGCAGGGTGAGGAGGAGCCCGCCGCTGCCAGCCAGCTCCTCAAGCCCCACACCTCCTCCTCACCCCCGGATATGAGCCCCTTCTTCCTGCGCCAGTATGTCAAGGTGAGTGTGCCCCAGGTTTAACCCGTCAGACATGTCTGCTGCCGAATGTGCTCTTTGTCTGACAAACTGCATCTGGCCTCTGAGTTGTCGACCAGCTGCCGTGAGCAGCAGCACGTTAACGGCTGGGTCCTCTGACGCAGGGCCATGCGGCCGACGTGTTCGAGGCTTACTCCCAGCTGCTCACCGAGATGGTGCTGCGACTGCCGTACCAGATCAAGAAGATCGCCGACGCCAACTCGCGCATCCCACCACCCATCTTCGACCACTGCTGGTTTTACTTCCTGTCTGAGGTTTGCCCTTTTATACCAGCTCTCATGCATGTTCCATTTATTTGTATATCAATAGCCAGATAAAACAGACCCATCCACTTAGCCAACTTTTTATATGAAGCAGCTTTTGCTCAGTTTAATTTAATTTCATCATTTCATTTTCCCAGTTTTGCACATTGCCACAAGGTAGGGCTGTGTCTTAACACCCAGCTAAGCATGGGAAGAATAGATTTTTTTTTCATACAGCTATGCTGCCCAGATATATAGTGCGAAATGCGGTATTTTTATGGTATTTTCAAAAACAACATTATTTTGGTATTTTGAAATCTTGCCAATAAAGTTCCCCCAAGATTTAAAAATACCGCAGTGTGCCCCAGTGGCATGGGGGCTTCCAGTTTCTGCTTGCCCATGTGTCACCCGTCCTCATGCACCCTTCTTCTTACCCCCCGCAGTACCTGATGATCCAGCAGACCCCGTTCGTGAGGCGGCAGGTCCGCAAGCTGCTGCTGTTCATCTGCGGCTCCAAGGATAAGTACCGGCAGCTGCGCGACCTGCACACGCTGGACTCACACGTGCGCGCCATCAAGAGGCTGCTGGAGGAGCAGGGCATCTTCCAGCGGGCCGGCATCGTCACGGCGACGTCCGGTTCCGCCCTGCAGTACGACACCCTGATTAGCCTGGTGAGTGCAGGCGGCCGGGGGCGGGGCCTTGGGCGTCACGCTTTCGGTGCCATGTTTGCGGGCGGGGGGGGGGAAGGTTTCCTTCCTGACACTGCATCTCCGGTCTGCCCCCCTTTCTCAGATGGAGCACCTGAAAGCCTGTGCGGAGATCGCCACCCAGAGGACCATCAACTGGCAGAAGTTCTGCATGAAGGACGACTGTAAGTGACCCCACCGTTACGCTTTTGCCACTCGCATAAATGGTTTTTTCTGCCTTGAAATGTCATCTGGATTTCATCTTACTTTTGGTATTTATATTGTACACTTATTCTGGTACTTCAAACCACATTAAACCTTTTTACATTAAACATATTGATTCATAAGGTGCATTATTGACTGGACCCAGATTAACTGGCGTTTCCTCCGCATACGGACCACTGTCCGGACAATGAGAGAACCTGCCTTAGGTGTTTATGCATCAAAAGTCGGGGTCTTTTAAAAGACCTCAAAAATTGTAATCAGTTTTAATAATAGTGGATGGCTACTTATCAAAGCAGTCCTGGAATATTGCTGATCCTCTCTCAGATGTTTATGTGGCTTATGACCCCCCCCCCACCTGCCCCCCCAGCGGTGCTCTACTTTCTGCTGCAGGTCAGCTTCCTAGTAGACGAGGGCGTGTCCCCAGTGCTACTGCAGCTGCTATCCTGCGCGCTGTGCGGCAGCAAGGTGCTCACCTCCTCGTCCGGGTCCTCCGCTGGCTCTACGGGTGGGGCCGGCTCCTCCCAGTCCTCCCAAAGCAAGTCCTCCAGTAAGAAGAGCAAGAAGGAGGACAAGGAGAAAGAGAAGGATGGTAAGCGAAGTCGGACTGGGAGGGGCAGTGACACTGAAAGCCCCGTGGGTCAGCGTTAGCACTGCCGTCTGACTTGCTGAGGAGCGATGGGCGGGTTAATCGCTTCCCCAGGTTACCTGCAATCAAACAACGGCTCATTTCCTTCAGATTAAACCCTCAAATAGAGCAGTGTGTATTTGCGGGAGCATGTTACAGTTTATATGTAAGTTGCCCCTATTAGGGGCCCCATAAAGCGAACAATTTCAAGGGAGGAGAGACCTTGAATGACTGCAGCCACAAAAACTTTAGAACATAATCCGATTGATCTGGATTGGGGGACCCTATCATGGAACCCCAAACCCTTGGCTCCCTGCAAGTTAAAACAGATCTGGTCCACTGTGTAGATTGTGGAGGTGACTAGTCTGAATGAGTGTGTGCGCGTTGCTGTGGAGCGTGAGGCGTTCCTCCCGATGCATGCATGCATGCAGCGTTTAACCCGTCCCCGTGCCCCGTGAAGGCGACGGCGTGGGAAGCCAGGAGGACCAGCTGTGCACCGCACTGGTCAGTCAGCTCAACAAATTAGCCGACAAAGAGACCCTCATCCAGTTCCTGCGCTGCTTCCTGCTGGAGTCGAACTCCTCTTCCGTGCGTTGGCAGGCTCACTGCCTGGCTCTGCATATCTACAGGTACCCACACGCACCCGCAGATGTCATGCGACAGGTTAACTTGGCCTTAACTTTTTTGATGACTGTTTGAAAAAAAAGGCGCTCTTGGTGTATCGGCTGCTTATGATGTGAATTTGCATCCTGCGCAGGAACTCCAGTAAGTCCCAGCAGGAACTGCTCCTGGATCTCACATGGGCCATCTGGCCAGAGCTCCCGGCATATGGGCGCAAGGCCGCCCAGTTCGTGGACCTGCTGGGCTATTTCTCTTTGAAGACTCCACAGACTGAGAAGAAGGTAAAACAAAAACACTGCCCTCGGATTATCTTTGAGCTCTTGGTGGACTTATGGCGGGGAAGGTGAGCTGGTTTTTGGAGTGGTGGTCTCTTGTGTTTACAGTTGAAGGAATACTCTCAGAAGGCTGTGGAGATTTTAAGAGCTCAAAATCATATTCTGACCAACCACCCCAACTCCAATATCTACAAGTAAGTGCGTCCGCCTCTGGGGTGTCACACGCGGTGGGTGGCGCCTTTTGTTTTTAAGTCAGAAGCCTTACACACTTCAGTGATATGATTGGTCGTCATTTCACAGCACCTTGTCTGGATTGGTGGAGTTCGATGGGTTTTACCTGGAGAGTGACCCCTGCCTAGTCTGTAACAACCCCGAAGTGCCGTTTTCTGTGAGTGCTAACGAGCTCTCGTCTTGTTCCGGAGATCCGCACTGTTCCCATTGGCTGCTCGAATAAACAGCCCCACAAACCTTTGGCTCCTTTTCCTGCCCATCAGAACATCAAGCTCTCCTCCATAAAAGTGGACACGCGCTACACCACCACACAGCAGGTGGTCAAACTCGTGGGCAGCCACACCATCAGCAAGGTTACCGTGAAGGTCGGCGACCTGAAGCGCACCAAGATGGTGCGCACCATCAACCTCTACTACAACAACAGGACGGTGCAGGCCATCGTGGAGCTGAAGAACAAGTGAGTTCTGGACTTTCCCCTCAGTCCTCTTGTTTGTTGAGCTCCCCGGGTTACGATATTTCGATATTTTCAACTTTCCGATGGGTAAATGCTTTTTACCGTCATATTAAATAAAACACATGAGATATTCAACAGTTTTTTAGATGTTAGACTTTATGTTAATGATTATGCCCAGCAGTAGGCTAATGTAAGTGTTCTAAGCATGTTTAAGGTAGGCTAGGCTATGATGTCTGTTAGGTTTTGTGTACTGTATTGAAATGCATTTTCGCCTTACAATAGGATTGTTGGAACGTAACCTCATCGTAACCTGGGGAGAGGCTGTAATAATCACCGCTGCCTCGTTAAATGTTCACCATCCTGTATGGGATGTATTTTCACTAACCTGCCCCGCCCCCCACCCAGACCCGCCCGGTGGCACAAAGCCAAGAAGGTCCAGCTCACCCCAGGGCAAACTGAGGTCAAGATCGACCTCCCCCTGCCCATCGTGGCGTCCAACCTGATGATCGAGTTCGCCGACTTCTACGAGAACTACCAGGCGTCCACGGAAACGCTGCAGTGTCCGCGGTGCAGTGCATCCGTGCCGGCCAACCCGGGCGTGTGCGGCAACTGTGGCGAGAACGTCTACCAATGCCACAAGTGCAGGTGATGCGTCTTTCTAGCGTATTGGCTGTAGGTGTTGTGGCCACCAACGTGTCAGATCAGAACGGCTGTGCGGACAGTGGGAAATTATTTCACTAGTTTCTGCCTTGTGAAGCACAACTAATATGTATATATTCTGTTTTGTTTGAATGCCTCCAGGTCCATTAACTATGACGAGAAGGACCCCTTCCTGTGTAACGCATGCGGCTTCTGCAAATACGCACGCTTCGATTTCATGCTTTACGCCAAGCCATGCTGCGCCGTGGACCCCATAGAGAATGAAGAAGACAGGAAGAAGGTGGGCCGCGTGGTTCTTGTTTGGGCCGCTTTCCGGCTTGTAAATGTGACGGCGCTCCGTCAGATTCTGACTCCACCGAGTCCCCGCAGGCTGTGACCAACATCAACACCCTGCTGGACAAGGCGGACCGCGTCTACCACCAGCTCATGGGGCACCGGCCGCAGCTGGAGAGCCTGCTGTCTAAGGTGAACGAGGCGGCCCCGGAGAAGCCCCAGGTAAGGGGCATGACATCACAGGTTCGCATAGAGCCGCTGCTGACTGCTTACACCACACCATGTCTGTCTCACACCAGCTATCTCATCATGCTAGGCTTAGTCATGTGATTCTATTATAAATTCAATGCAAAAAAATTCTTAAAATTTTCATTACTGATGTAGCGACTTTCTGAAAGTTTGTCATAGATGTTAAGATCATATTGTCCCTGTCCTGCAGATGCTCCTCTGAATGTATCATTAGCTGTGGTAGCATGTAGAGAGGTTTCTCTTGGATGTTGTACCTCAGAAATCCTTACCTGCCACCCTGTGTGCTGCTATGCTCTGCCCCCATACTGCCTGCAGGATGACGCGGGCTCCGGAGCGGGGATGGGGGGCTCCTCCGCCAGTGTGAACAGGTACATTCAGCAGCTGGCGCAGGAGTACAGTGGTGACTGCAAAACCTCCTTCGACGAGCTCTCCAAAATCATCCAGGTGCGGTGGGCAGGGGCAGCTCTCTTACTGTATCCCCCTTAGTACTGTGTGGTAGTTCTGCGGAACCTGTAATGCAAATTTTCTTGGACCTAAGGAGTGACAGATGAGTGTTTTTAGTATTGGCGGGTAACATACTGGTTCTCACCAATAGAGAAAGTTCTAGGAGGGAACACTGTTTGGCATGACTTCCAAACTGCTTCTGTGAAATTCGGTGCTCACAGAATGTCTTGGAATGCTTTCTTAGTTCAGTAAAAAATATTGCACTACTTAATTTGTTTACAAAAGTATTTGTCACGTTAGAAACAACCAAGTAAATCATTTATTTCAGTCCGTATTAAATTGAAACCCAAATTAAAGTTCTAAAAGTAGTTCTTAGTTAAATTCATTGATAAGCATAATTGGGTGCTTTTTAATTAGTATCACCTTTGCAATAACGTAACACCAAACATTTGTGTTAAGTAGTTCTTTTGGAGCCAGTGACTACAATTGCAATTAATAGCAAAATAGCAAGAGCAGAACTGAATGAAAATATTATGATATTGCTTGTCAATGGACATTTATTATGAAACCAGTAAATTTGATAAATTTTTTTTTAGAATTAAGGAAGCGTTCCAAGAATTTCCGTGAGAGTTGTATTTATTTGTGTGAACGGGCAAAAAAAAACGTAATTCCTGATGGAGATTTACAAGGCGGTGACCTTGGCTCCTCTGATCTCCAGAAAGTCCTAGCATCCCGCAAGGAGCTGCTGGAATACGACCTGCAGCAGCGAGAGGCAGCGACCAAGTCGTCACGCAGCGGCGCCCAGCCCACCTTCACCGCCAGCCAGTACCGCGCGCTGTCCGTCCTGGGCTGCGGCCACACCTCCTCCACCAAGTGCTACGGCTGCGCGTCGGCGGTCACCGGCCACTGCATAGCGCTGCTGCGCGCCCTGGCCACCAACCCATCCATCCGGCAGATCCTGGTGCTTCAGGGCCTCATCCGTGAGCTCTTCGAGTACAACCTACGGCGCGGAACTGGCGCCATGCGGGAGGAGGTGCGGCAGCTGATCTGCCTACTCACCAGGTACAGCAAGCGCGGGCGTTTGGGTGCCGCTTTCCATGATCTCTAAGGATTGGTGCAGTTGTCTGGGCCGAACTCCAGTCCTTAAGTCAGCTGGACAGCATCTGGTGCGTTGTGGCACTTTCTAGACATTTTGTCTGTGATGTAAGGAGTCGTGCTTTCAGCCTTTTGTGGGTCTACAGTAATTTTTGCACGGATGGTCATTGAAAACTAGCGTTGTTCATTCTTTAGACCACTGAATTTGACCGCTTTGCTCATCTCCTCTCAGAGATCATCCTGATGCCACTCAGCAGATGAATGACCTCATCATCGCAAAAGTGTCTGCTGCACTGAAGGGCCACTGGGCCAACCCTGACCTGGTAGGTACCCAAGCGTTGAGTTGCACAACGACCTGATCTTGTGTGAACCCCACTCCATCTCAGTTGTCAAAGGTACCTCATCCAGTACACACCTCAACTCTGTCAGATGGCGCAGTAGGATTGTGGGTTCAAGTCCCATGAGGTAGCATGTTCTGTCTTTGAATGGATAGTCAAACACCCAGTGTTTCCGAATCCGGTCCACAGGGATCCGCAGACAGTCCACGTTTTTCCTCCCTTCTAGCTCCCAGTAGGCAGAAAGCTGGAAGGGAGCAAAAAATGGACAGCCTGGTACCGACATACTCAGATCTGAGGGAATAATATGGCAAAATAATGAATGAAATGACAAGGATGTGTCGGCCCTTCCATTGTAGGTGAGCAGCCTTCAGTACGAGATGCAGCTTCTCACCGACTCCATAGCTAAAGAGGGAGGCTGCTGGGAACTGCGACTTCGCTGTGGTGAGTCTGGGTGCTCGGCTGGGGCGGCACACGACCTCTGCACTCCATCCATGACACTACATCAGTGCTGAGGTTCACTCTCCCGCCCATGCAGCTCTCAGCCTCTTCCTAATGGCCGTGAACATTAAGACCCCGGTGGTGGTGGAGAACATCACCCTGATGTGTCTGAAGATCCTGCAGAAGCTCATTAAGCCACCCTCACCCACCAGCAAAAAGAACAAGGTAGCCGTTTGTTCTTTTAGGCCACGTTCATCAGCATTCGAAAGATCAGCAACTGACTCAGTCTGTCTATCAGGATGCTGCTGTTGAGTCCCTGACCACTGTCAAGCCCTATAGCAACGAGATACACGCTCAGGCCCAGCTCTGGCTCAAAAAGGACCCCAAGGCGTCCTACGAAGCCTGGAAAAAGTGCCTTCCAGCCAGAGGTGAGTTTCTTTCTCTCTGTAACCGTATGGTGACGTTGAAGTAAAGCCTAGTTCATACTTCACTATTCCCACACGCCTGTGGCAGCTTATGTTCGTTCTACATTTAGCTGCGGATGCAGATGGTTGTGTGATACATTGGTGATATTCCACCAGACCAGTAGGGGGCAGACGTATTGCACGTCTGCACGACGTAAGCAGTGTAGTAAAACGGGTAAACCTGTAAGAACAGTTTTAAAGATATTAGTCAAGGCTTGGGCGGTATTACTATAACAAACAAAATGACTTATACCAATACAGGGTGACTTGTAAGGTATTTTGCAATCCTTGCGACACAATTAGCTGGGAATCCTCCCTCGGCTTGGCGAATATTATCACCAGTGTTTGAAAATGCTGGAATAGTGCTGCTTTTTAAAATACTGTATACCTCGGTATAATGCCGAGACACTATGTTAAATTACATGTGCAAGTACCTCCGACCCTCTTCGTACAACTGCTCACCATAACTACTACAAGAAGAATAACAGTTATCCTCCTTCTCTTTTCTCGTTGACTGCTGATCTCTGAAAGTCCACGCTGCCGCCTACCGGAAATACCCAATTTATCTCTCACGTGCACGTTCGATGCACACAAACGTGCACGATTTCTGCTAGACGTAAAAACCTAGGCTACGTGCACGCCGACTGCTGCCGTCTTCAGTCAGTACCTGCTGATGAAACTTCTGTAACGTGCCCCTGATGACATATGAATGGGCCGTAAGGCTACAGTGATTCTGCCGAGTCAGATGGGCTTATTTGTTTCTTGTGCCCCGTTAAAAACTTTCCCAGGCCAAGAACCCGTCTCAAAGCCCCTCTCCAAGGCTGACATACGGAAGCATTACCTACTAGAGAAGTACGTCTGGAAATGGAAGCAGTTTATGAGTAAACGTGGGAAGAGGACGTCGCCCCTGGACCTCAGGTTGGGGCACAACAACTGGCTACGGCAGGTAACTTGACCTTGGGACCCCCCCGTCTTCCAAATTAGCGCCTGGCTTGCCCTGCCTGTTGTCTCCTAAGTCCCTCCCTCTCTCTTTTCCAGGTGCTCTTCACACCCGCGACACAGGCCGCTAGGCAGGCCGCCTGCACCATAGTGGAAGCTCTCACCTCCATTCCCAGCCGTAAACAACACGTCCTTGACCTGCTCACTAGGTAATCATTCCCTCGAATGATAGTTACGTCACGTTTAAGGAATTAACCAGTCCCGCAGCCTCCCTCAAGTACTGAAACAGTGGTTTCAAATTCATATTTTAGTTTCGTGTTGAATTCTCAGACACCTTAACATGGTATGTGTTAATTTGGGCCTTTTTGAGATTACCATTTCTCATATGAATGTTACTGACTTTGTACACCCAAGACGGTCGCACACTGTAGCGCGTGCAGGTGTAGGTGACCCGCTGGTTTTGGGTTCCCCAGTTACCTGGATGAGCTGAGCATCGCCGGTGAGTGTGCGGCAGAGTACTTGGCGCTGTACCAGAAGCTCATCAAGCCTGCACACTGGAAAGTGTACCTGGCAGCTCGGGGCGTCCTCCCCTATGTCGGCAACCTGATCACTAAGGTAGCTTTGGGTGATTGACGTTCCTCACAGTAATAAACTGGCACGGCAGTGTGGATAGTGGGTAATGGTTTTAGTACCAGCCGATGATTGTGATCATTTTGCCTAAGGTGTCACAACATCAGATTGCCGGTTTGCATGCATTGAACCGTCTGTGTTCGCTGTGCAGGAGATCGCCCACCTTCTGGCGCTGGAGGAGGCCACGCTGAGCACTGACCTGCAGCAGGGCTATGCCCTGAAGAGCCTGACAGGTGAGTTCATACCGTAGCTCGGAGCTCCTCCTGCAGCCTGACCCAATGCTGGTGCCCGTGTGTCCATTTATCAAGGTAAGATCTCACCCCATTAGTAACTGATGGAGTCGGACCTTTAAGATTTGCAATATCTTGGTGGAAATTAGAGCTGCCGTTGGTATTAGCATAAATATTTCATAGGCGGTGGAGGCATAGGATTTATACCATTAATTTTACAGCTATGAAACGCTCCACTCCACCTCACCCTAGATGGAGCTTTCATTCAGAGTGTCAGATATAGGTAGGACAGAGTGACACCCCTGTGCACATACCCGGAGACCCAAGCTGTGTGCGTTTGTGTCCCCTAGGCCTCTTGTCCTCCTTTGTGGAGGTGGAGTCCATTAAGCGGCACTTCAAGAGTCGCCTTGTGGGCACAGTGCTCAATGGGTACCTGTGCCTCAGGAAGCTGGTGGTGCAGAGGACCAAGCTGATAGATGAAACGCAGGACATGCTGTTGGAGATGCTTGAGGACATGACCACTGGTATGCCTTCCTGCCCACGTGCCAAGCCTTCCTCCACTTTCCCCTCTGGCTTGCTCACTGGGGGCTTTGGGGCGAGGATAATGTAAAGCACTTTGAGACACTGTAATGTTGTGAAAATGTGCTATGCAAACAGAATTCGATTCAATTCAATTCGTGACTGATCTGGGTTATAAAGACTAGCGCCCACTCAATGGCCTCTGCATTTCAAGGGACGGAGTCTGAGACCAAGGCTTTCATGGCGGTGTGCATCGAGACGGCCAAGCGTTACAACCTGGACGACTACAGGACGCCCGTGTTCATCTTCGAGAGGCTGTGCAGCATCATTTACCCCGTGAGTGACCACGTAGGTTTCGGTTATCGAGGTTCTCTGAGGGCACCTCCGTGACACGCCCCACTGCGCCTCCCTTTCAGGAGGAGAACGAGGTGACGGAGTTCTTCGTGACTTTGGAGAAGGACCCACAGCAGGAGGACTTCTTGCAGGGACGCATGCCCGGCAATCCCTACAGCAGCAACGAACCGGGAATCGGGCCCCTCATGAGGGACATAAAGAATAAGATCTGCCAGGACTGTGACCTGGTGGCACTGCTGGAGGACGACAGCGGCATGGAGGTCATTATACTTGCTAATGAGCTCCCATCTCAGGCAGCCTGAAAATGCCACAAGATGAATTGCTCCAGTAACATACATGGCATACATGTTGCAAAGTTTTCTTTCCCTAATTACTACACTCCTATAATGACTGTATTTTCATACCTGTCACCCCCCCTCCCCCCGCTGCCCCCAAAATGTTCTGCACCTCCTGCAGTTTTCTAGAACATACCTAAGAACATTGTTTTGAAGCCTCACATGACATTTTCCTTTCACTGTAGTTGCTCGTGAATAACAAGATAATTAGCCTGGATCTTGCGGTCGCTGAAGTCTATAAGAAGGTGTGGTGCCCCACCAATGAGGTATGTGCTGCAGATGAGCATGCATCTCCTGGTTAAACAGAAGGCAGCCCAGACTGACTCTCCCTGCTTAGAGGGGCTTTGGGACGGTCTGATAGTTTTGCAGTGTTTGCTTATGACTGATTAGGATGATTTTTTTTTTTTTGTGTGTCCAGGGGGAGCCCATGAGAATTATCTATCGCATGAGGGGCCTTTTGGGTGATGCTACAGAAGAGTTTATAGAGTCACTGGACTCCACCACAGGTAATGATTAAAGATATAAAATGCTCTGACATACATACAGAGTCAATGAAAGGCAAAATGTTATTTTAATCCACACCTATTAAGTGGATAATTTATGACGGTTATTATTGCAGACTTGTTCAAACATGGCTGGTCTGGGCCTGATCTGTGGTATTTGTGGCATTTGTTCAGTATCTTTCGGCATTTGTTCAGTTCTTATACAGCTGTGTTCTGTGGAACATGGCATAAATATTAAATTAAATGTAAGGGGCCGTGTTCAGTCATGAACAGTTTGTATCTCACTGATCCATGTTTTACCAAAACGTGTACAGATGAGGAGGAGGATGATGAGGAGGTGTACAAGATGGCAGGCGTGATGGCTTGCTGCGGGGGTCTGGAGTGCATGCTCAACCGGCTGTCTGGGATCAAGGACTTCAAGCAGGGGAGGCATCTTCTCACGGTGAGGGTGGAATCCCCCCCCCCCCCCCCCCCCCCGATGATTGGGTGGTCCAAGGCCCAGCCCAAAGATCATGAATGTTAATCCCAAGGGTTGATGGACGTTATCTGCCAAGATCTCCATTCTTACCTTAATGCCACCATGAGACGTGGTAATTGTTCAAATGGAGGCTGGTTTTGAGGTCTTTTGTAAGGGATTATTGTCAGGCCGGTAAAATCTGCTTCTTTGTCCAGGTTCTGCTGAAGCTGTTCAGTTACTGTGTGAAAGTGAAAATCAACAGACAGCAGCTTGTCAAACCGGAGATGAACACACTGAACGTTATGCTGGGAACCCTCAACCTGGTGAGAAGATCCGCCCCCGCTGTGCCTTAGCGTGCCGGTCTTGTCTGGCCACCTGAAACCCCATTTCTAAACTGAAGCGTCGAATTAATTGGATTAACGAGAACAAAGTGGTTTCTCCTGTTTTTCAGGCGCTGGTTGCAGAGCAGGAGAGTAAGGACAGTGGCGGGTCTTCCATAGCCGAGCAGGTCCTCAGCATCATGGAAATCATCCTGGATGAAGCCAATGCCGAGACCGTCTCTGAGGATAAGGTGGGCAGCAGCTGGATCGTCATCGGAAGCGATTAGTGATGATCATCATCATTTTAGCGTTTTCAACACAAGTACCTGTAATGATACTGGTTTGCATCATTCGGCAGCTGAGACCATGTGATTAATTGTCCACTAGGGCTCCTGTTGATAAAGTTGTGTCTGGAGAAGAGGCATGAATCCTGCTGTTGTGCACAGTGGATTATCGGGTGCAAATCCATTCTGATATGTCCGTTTACCATCTGCCTACCCTCCTCTCTCCCAGGGTAACTTGCTGTTGACTGGGGACAAAGACCAGCTGGTGATGTTGCTGGACCAGATCAACACACCCTTCGTCCGTTCGAATCCCAGCGTGCTACAGGGCCTGCTCCGCATCATCCCCTACCTGTCCTTCGGGGAGCTGGAGAAGATGCAGATCCTGGTGGAGCGTTTCAAGCCCTGCTGCAGCTTTGACAAGTACGTCGGTCTGCAGCCCCAAAGGAGGCCTGTTCTCTGTATGAGCTGTGAGGAACATCCTGCAGAATGGAGCTCTCAGTCCTGTCCCAGTTACTCCAGCTTATTGTACCTTAAAAAGATGCAACCTGTGTCTGATACTGTGTACTCTGAAGACAGAACATACTTTTCTCCCAGCGTACTTGCTGGTGGATTGACATGAGGGGAAGCTTACAACATCACGGCTAGTCACCTCTCTTAGCTTCCACCTTGTATTGATGTTGAAGTGTGATCTCCTAACCTGAGGGAAATTGAGGTGCCTCCTGTGAGTGTAGCATGTTACCACTCAAACCAGTATGTTATATTATTAAGAAATATACTAAGCAAAAAATGCTACTTCTGCTTCCATAACCTTCATAAAGTTGATTGACCTATTTGGAAATCCATGCTCTCTTTGCCACTGAAATCATGGGAAATTTGAATGGTTATATTATGGTACCTGGTGAATTTTTGCACACTGTTTGAAAGACAGGATTTCTGACACACATTGTTTTGGAAGCGCGATTTTGACATACCATAGGAATGCGTACTTTGGGAAGACGCCCCAGCAGATCCACCTAATGCCTGCATGGACTGTTAATCCGCGGCTCCCTGTTCCTCTCAGGTACGACGAGGAACACAGCGTGGATGACAAGGTCTTCTTGGACTGTTTCTGTAAGATCGCTGCCGGGATCAAGAACAACAGTAACGGCCATCAGCTGAAGGAACTGATTCTTCAGAAAGGCATTACCCAGAATGCCCTGGATTACATGAAGAAGCATATCCCCAGTGCCAAAAAGTAAACAATTGGATAAAATCTTTTTATTTGCGTTGTGACTTCCTTATGTATCACAGAGATAAACAGATTAGATTGGGTGTGGATTTGTTGGCAGTTGAAAAATAATAATAAACAAGAGACCAAACCCAGTTACAGTAAAGGACTTTTAGGAGATAACGAAATTCTTGGTGTGTTTACAGCCGCAGGATTGCTTTGCTACTGGCATCTTTAACCACTGTCTCAACCTGTCTGCCCTCCAGCTTGGATGCTGACATCTGGAAGAAGTTTCTCTCTCGCCCAGCCCTGCCCTTCATCCTGAGGCTGCTTCGAGGTCTGGCCACCCAGCACCCCCCAACGCAGGTAGGTGTCTACAGCCTACAGTAACATGGGCCTCTGCTGGTCAGGGCCTCTACATCATCGTTTACGGGGGTTTAGTTTTACAGTCTTGCTTTCTGCTTTTTCTGCAAGGACTTTCAATATCATCCAACACTAACCATCATTATATATTCTTAACTTGCAAATAGATTTGTGATTGACAACAGAATTGTAGCTCCACAGCACTGTGCGGATAGTTCTTTGCCTCCACAGCCACTTGATTAAAAACGTATAATCAACATATTATCAAACGTGTAAACCAGTGTTTCCCAACCCCATCCTCAGACAGTTTTTTTGCGCCCTCCCTGCTCACAGTAGCTGAAATGTAGACTCTGGGAGGGAGAAAAAAGGTGGACTGTCTGCGTGTCCTTGAGGATCGGGTTGGGGAACATTGGTGTAAACATATCATCAGTGGGTTAGTTTGCTTAGCATTTTATCAAGCAGCAGCGTCTAAGCAGACGGGTTACAGCGGCGTGTCCCTGGCCTGACGCTCCCTCTCTGCCTCCCAGGTGCTGATCGGCATGGACTCCATCAGCAACCTGCACAAGCTGGAGCAGGTGTCCAGCGACGAGGGCATCGGCACGCTGGCCGAGAACCTGCTGGAGGCCCTGCGCGAGCACGCCGACGTCAACCTGAAGATCGATGCGGCACGGCGAGAGACGCGGGCCGAGAAGAAGCGCATGGCCATGGCCATGAGGCAGAAGGCACTGGGAACACTGGGAATGACCGTGCGTGTTGGATCGGACCCGTGTTCACACGCGGGGAAATGCCCACTCATGTACTGTGTGACTGTCATGACATGAAAAGACATTTAAACTCTAATTAAAAATGGGTAAATTGATACGGTAGTTATTTAAAGGTATCACGTTTAAACGCTATTTGATACTTTGATTGGTGGGGTTCTCTGCAGGCTAGTGAACACGTCCCATAGTCGCTCTGGGAATCTGCCTGTTATGCTGTAGTTGTGTTTTGTATGAGGTAACCTTGGTATTCTGGTTTCCTCCCATAGCCCAACGTGCAGTTCAGTGAAACTCTATTGACGCTAAATTGACCTTAAAGTGCAAGAGTTGTGTAACAGTGTCCCATTACGAGTATTCGGCGCCTGGCGCCTTGGCGCAGGCTTGGGTTAATAATAAAGATGGATTGTAGGAGGTTCATGGCGGTACGTGATGTTGTTCCAGACCAATGAGAAGGGCCAGGTGGTCACCAAGACGTCGCTGCTCAAGCAGATGGAAGAGCTGATTGAGGAGCCTGGACTGACCTGCTGTATCTGCCGGGAGGGCTACAAGTTCCAGGCAGGCTCCTCCCCCTTGGCAATGCTGATAATCCATGCCTTTGGTCTTCTATGAAAGAAATGTGCATTAGTGCAGTGTTTCCCAGACCGGTCCTTGGGGACTCCCAGACAGTCCACGTTTCACCAGGAGTAGGGCAGGATCACAAACATGGACCGTCTGGGGGGGGTCTCCGCGGACCGGGTTCAGAAACTCCCCTTTAGTGATCGTGTGTCCTTGCTCTCTCCTCAGCCCACGAAGGTTCTTGGAATTTACACATTCACGAAGCGGGTAGCGCTGGAGGAGTTCGAGAATAAGCCCCGGAAACAGCAGGGCTACAGCACGGTGTCACACTTCAACATCGTCCACTACGACTGCCACCTCGCTGCTGTCCGGTGCGTCTCCGTGGCGGCTTGCAGAAGACGTGGACACATGGACGAACCATCGCTTACGATGATATCTTTCCGCTCCCCGTCATGTCTCTAGGCTCGCACGTGGGCGTGAGGAGTGGGAGAGCGCCGCCCTGCAGAACGCCAACACCAAGTGCAACGGTTTGCTGCCGGTGTGGGGGCCGCATGTGCCCGAGTCTGCGTTCGCCACCTGTCTGGCCAGGTCCGTGTGTTTGCGAGTAGCATGACGGTACTGAGAAGCGCTGAGCCGTAGGGCTGCGAGGAATGAGGTGGGATTATTTTGCACTGATCAATGCCTGTTGGGGTTAACCTCAAGGAAGCCAATGAAGTAACCAATGGGAAGAGGATTGGACTAGTGATTGACAGTGTACGAAAATCCCAACCGCTGTGTGAAGCCTCAATTTTTCCAATCATCTGTAACCCAAATGATTAAAATATTCTGCAAATGGGTGAAGTCCTACTACTACTACTGCTGTTCTGACCGCACACGCTTTCTTGGCAGGCATAATACGTACCTGCAGGAATGCACGGGCCAACGGGAACCCACCTACCAGCTGAACATCCATGACACCAAGCTGCTGTTCCTGCGATTCGCCACGGAGCAGTCTTTCAGCGTGGACACGGGGGGCGGCGGGCGCGAGAGCAACATCCACCTCATCCCTTACATCATCCACACTGTGCTCTACGTGCTGAACACGTGCGTGTCCTGTCCGCTCTCTGACCCGCGTGTGCTACCGATTCTGACCACCGGGGCCCTGACCTTCGCGTGCCGCTAATGCTGATGTGCTCTGTGCGTACCTGCCCTCAGGAACAGGCCTGATCTAGATACGATCATGTAGAGTGCCGGTTTTAACCTCGAGGGGCCTTCAGTGATCTTGGGGCTAGGCCGAATGCGGGGTATCACAGATCCACTATACTGCCCTACGAAGGCAAGCGCTGAGCCTGAAGTTAGGCAGGAGCGTGTCAGCGAGGGACCGAAGCTCAGTGTCAGTGTCGCATAAATGCGAGTCTAACTTGCGTTGATCCCTGCTGCCATGCAGTACCAGGGCCACCTCCCGGGAGGAGAAGAACCTGCAGAGCTTCCTGGAGCAGCCGTGCGAGAAGTGGTTGGAGAGCACGTATGAGGTGGACGGACCACACTACTACACGGTGCTGGCCATGCACATCCTGCCCCCCCGAGCGCTGGAGGACCACGCGCCTGGACTTCCTGCGCCGCCTGCTGGTCACCGCACATGCCCGCAAAATCTCCCCAGGGGGCACCAACAAGTAAGAGCTCATAGATTCCCATACGTACAAACTTTCCTTCAGAATTTGGGGGGGGGGGGGGCAGGCCAAGCCGCTGTGGCTGTGATGGGAAGGTTGCCGGTTTTGAGTCCGTCTTCAGCAGTAACAGTCACATGCCCACAGGCCCTTGAACAAGGCCCTTAATCCCCAGCTCCATGGTGACGTTGTGGGTGGCTGCCCTTCGCTACCAAGCTTGCTGTCACCAACATGTGTGCCATGAAGAGTAGGCGGGGAAAAAAAGGAACATTTCCCCACGGGGGTCAATAAAGTGTCATTATTACTATTAACATTTTCTGTAGCTAGCCAGAGTCTTCCGAAAGCATTAAGGGCACCTCCCCATACAGGACCATGTTCTTAAACGCCATGCAGCCTAATGCCTGCGAAGCTGCTCTTGCCGTTTGGCTTTTCATAGTCAAGGTTATTGCGGAGCATTAAACACACCTCTGCTTCACCGTGCAGAGAATGTCGGGTAGGCACTGATCGAAGGTGATGTGCCTCTGGCCAGAAGAGGTGAACCGAAGAGATGTTTAACAGCAGTGGCTCTTCCTTGACATTATAATTCAGTTTGGCATTTTCATAATCACATCTGTCAAAGAGAAAGTTAGACATTAAAATGTAATTGCTGTTATTCAGACATGACCCTACAGGAATTCAAAATGAGCATTGAATGTTTTAAAGAATAAGGTTTTAAATGTCCAATGTGTCACATACTGCGTGTGACAACAGAAGTCCATCCACTGCTGGGCAGTGCTGTGCTGGACTGGGCAGTGCTGTGCTGGGCAGTACTGGACTGGGCAGTGCTGTGCTGTGCTGTGTTATCATGTTTATGTTTTACAAAAGAAAACGTTAATGTTTAGACTATTCAGGTTAGCTTTAATTGCTCAGTTGTATGTTCAGTTATTTTGTATATCGCGACGGTTATTGGGTTTGCGCATGCGTGTGGGGAGCTCTCGGTGGTGTGTTAAAAAAGTGGGTAACGGAGTTATGTTCGGATGTACGATCGACAATAAAGTCGGTTATTACCATAAGTTTTTGGAGGTGTGTTTCTAGAGTTAACATGCTGGGCAGTGCTGTGCTGGACTGGGCAGTGCTGTGCTGGACTGGGCAGTGATGGCAGTGCTCCTGGGTGTAACCTGGTGGATTCTTTCTTGCTGTTTGATTTTCAGACTCTCAGACAAAACCGTGAAGGAGTATGCAGTATACCGCTCCCCCGCTTCTCTTCTGGGGCCTGGTGGATCTCATCTATGACATGTTCAGGGTAACTAATATTTTGATTGCCAGCCATAAATAGCCCCCAGTAAGGGGTGCCTAAACACAACAAGCTGGAAGCTGCTCACTTCTGTAAAAGGAAACTGAAGGACCCTGTAGTAAATGGATCCTGCTTTAAACTGTTAATGAACTAAACAGGATCCCGTGTGATTCAGGGGTCGACCACGATCAGTAGTGATTTTTGTTATGCAGAACTTTCGGCCCTGGGCGCTCACATTAAATATACGGGACGTGAGAATGACAGATGTAGTTTATGGAAAATGTATAATATTGCAGTAGATTTGCTGTTAAATTACAAAAGATTCTGAATGACAATGACAGCGGCAGCTTAATCTTTCCCAGAGCCTTTTTTCAGAAACATTCTCAGCCTGAAAGAATAGAGCTGCCGTGTGGAGCAGCTTGACTCGGTCATCGTTTCGCTGGCCCTTGCCGAGTCACGCTTAAGTAGTCTTGGACCGAACACCTGATTCTCTCGTCCTCTACAGAAAGTTCCCACCTGCAACACAGAGGGAGGCTGGTCCTTCTCCCTGGCTGAGTACGTGCGCCATAGCGACATGCCCATCTACGAGGCGTCTGAGCGCGTCTTGCGGGCCTTCCAGGATGAACTCATGCCTGCTGAATCCATCTCGGAGTTCTTCGACGTCGTAGGTGAGTCCGCTGTGGCGCTGTCCCACCCGTGGGGTGGGGGAGGGAGCGCTAAGGCATTTTCAGCATGCAAGGAACCACCCTGCTATGCTGAAACACTTGCCTTAGGTTTATGGGAATTAACCGCTTTGCGGTTTGTGTGTATTTCTATGTATTTTGGCAGCGAAAGCCATCTTTTGTGGTTGGCTCTGTCGTCATGTGTCTTAACCACTTAATGCTTGGCTCTCGGGGTGTTTTGATTCTAGCACCATCGTGTTCTGAGGTGAAAGGCGAGAGTCCTACGCAAGTTGGGGCATAGCTTGTTCGCCTATACAAAAATGACTGCCAAACCAAGATATTTAATGAATATAATCTTTCTGCACAATATTTGTATAACCTCAGTAAGCTGTAGATTTATTAGTATGTTTTATTACATTTTTGAGCATTTCCTTCCTGCGTAACCTGCCAGAATGAGCAGCAATCGATATCCTCTGCACATCCATACTGTAACCAGTCTCCTGGCTTTTATTTCCCCCAGGACTTCTATCTGACATCCCAGACCCTGAGGGCTTTTTGCAGGATCTGTTGAACTCTGTGCCCTGATGGGGATTAGTACTGGACTTCAGATGGCTTCAGTCCACACCCGGTGTCCCACGTGGAGACAAAACGGCCCCCGTTTGCAGGGACTCCGTGGAAAAGCCTCTTCCCAGGACACCTTCTCAACAGGAGGCGAAGAGCTTCCCTGCTTCTTCACACAGACACACAGCAATGAACACACACAGTAAAACACACAGACAAGCGCACCCAGCCCTCGTTTCTGCTTTGAGCAGCTTTCAATATGCTATTCTTTAAACAACCAGAAAACTCTATGTGTAGCCTGACAAGTTTATGCATCCTATTTACTAAAAGGGTTTCTGTAATATAAAACGCCTGTGTTATTACACACAACATGTCTGGGTACAGAATCCCCGAGTAATTTTAAGTATTTTCAAGCTAAAACAAAGAAAATTAATTGTTTAATTTTGGTTGCGGTTTTTTGTTAAAAACGATTAATTTACAGATTCACAGGAAGCTAGTGTGAGCTTCACAGGAGTAACTAATCTTTTTATGTAGGTACCTCATCTCCCCCTTTCCCAGGATTTAGCAGGTTTTGTCATTGTCCCTTGTTCTAATTTATGGGAGTTATTGACTTGTTGGCTTTTTAAGACCAAACAGATGTTAGGTCTCATTTTTATAATCAAATTAAACAGAGAAAACTTTCCTCCCTGTTATGAAATCCTGATTCAGGACAGGATACCACGTTTTCATTATGCTGACAACTTTCCAGAAAACTCTTATTATCCTCTTTGGGAAAATTGGGTACATTTGGGGTAATAATCTTTTGGTTAAATTTAGTTCTGATTTTTTTTGTGGGTCCACAACTACACTGGCTTCGTGTTTTTTTTTTTTTTTTTTTTTTTTGTCATTCACAAGATAAAATAAGAATATCCTGCAGATTTCATCTCTGTCGACCCCCCACAGCCGTTTTTGTTTCTGGTAAGCACAGTGCCGCTGAGTGCAGACTCAGTGATCAAGAAACTCGTTAATATATCGACGCCTGCAGAGGGCGCCATTGTACTCAGAGCAGAATGCATGGTGTGGAGTTTGTTTCGATCCAGTTTAGTGTTTCTTTGCCTATTCACGTTGCTACAATGTTCAACTGTCGCTGAATGTTTGCTTTTTTGGTTTAGCAGAAGATTAATAAAAGCTGTAATAATTCTGCGTCTGATATATATTTTTTTTAATCTGACGACGCCTTTAATCTATTACGGTGGTTTGCCAACGAATGGAATTAACTATATGCCTCAAAATTACCACTTAAAAGTAGATTATTCCAACTCTTCTTTATGTAGGTGTAGGCCTGTTGGTTTAATTTTTGTGTCTGTATTTAAAATGACAAGTAGAAATCCAAATGATTTTGTTTTAATCAACAAACAGTAAGCCCTTGCAAAAAAAAACGCCAATGACATCCAAGATCTTGCTTGTTACAGTAACCGCGCGCCGAACTAATGTAACTCTAAACCGGAGTAACGAATCCGGTTTGGGCCTCACTGGTGGGCTAGACATGCAGTGTGCTGCAGTTTGCGTTCGGCAATATTGGGTTGCCGAACCGGACTGCTTTAGGCTCCTCACCGTTACATTGGCCGTGCCATAATGTATTATATGTCAGGTTCAGTAGTCTTTCATTTAGTCTAGCTGTTTATAAAAATTAAAAATATCTCCCGAGATCAGGTATTTCCACAAGGTTTTTTTTCCCATTTTCGATGTTTTCTTTAACGTTAATTTGCGTTGATCTTCCAGAATATAAATTTAAAGATGTTATCCCTACTGGAAAGCGACCCAGTTTTTTTCGATTTAGGTTGACTGATTACTGGTTTGGGTTAGAATTGTGTTATCTAGGTTACCTGGGTTATCTAGTAGGTAGACGACTTCGGTACCGACAAATCGATACGGAAGGATAAGAACCAGGAGTTTTTTTTTTTTTTTTTTTTGACTGACATGTCTGGATTACAGAAGTCCGCTGTCCCACGTTGTTTCATCAGCGTTTTGCTCCGACTGGCGTCATCAGTGCAGTTAAGGACAAGCCAGTGCAGCGCTGAGTTCGATGCCTCCGGAGCTACCGAGAGAGCTTGCAATTAATAGGTTACAAGCACATTAATATTAACGAACGGAATGTTTGCATAATTGCGCCCGATTGCATGTAAGCTAAGGCAAAAAAAAGAAAGAAAAGGCGATTCGGGATTGCAGTTGCTTCAGCAGAGGTTACGGACTCGGTAGCATGTAACACGACCCCAGCAGCAGCGCTGAGGGGCAGAGCCTGGATGCAGCACAGGGAACTTCGCCGTGGGGCAGGGAGCTGCGGAGCCCGGAGCGATCAATGGAGAGACCGAACAGCATCAGCAGCCGCCGGCGAAAAGACCTAAATCGCTGCTAATATATTCCCTATAGATACATTTAACTGGAAGGTATGGGATCTACGGCTGCGCATCACCTTTCAAGCCCTTTGTCGTCGGAGAATTAGGGCGATCCCCTTTTACAAAAGCTTTTCTATTTTAACTAGGTGATCAATGTTTTCTTTATTGAAAAAGAGAAGTGACAGTAATGTTTCAGCGCTGGTTCCCGCATTGATTCCATCAGTTCAAGGGTTTGCATCCTAGGAAACTCCGCGCAGGACTGACGCGTTTTGGTTTGGTGGGTGGGTAGCTGGGGGAGGGGATGGAGGTTGGATTGGGGGCATCGTGAATACGGTGAGCGCTCGCCCATTTTACCTACTTACTATGTTTTTTATTTACAGCGAAATCGGCCGATTAATTTTGTTTAGGGAAAAATGAACTCTCTACTTTTTTCTGAGTTATCTGGTATCGTCGCGGTCCCAGCTGGGGGGGCCTCTATTTCTTCTGGGGCCACCGGCACAGGGACTGCGGTGACTGCTGCTCTGCGGAACGACTTGGGCTCCAACATCCATGTTTTGAAGACCTTGAACCTGCGGTTCCGCTGCTTCCTGGCCAAGGTGCATGAGCTGGAGCGCAGGAACAAACTGCTTGAGAATCAGCTGCTGCAAGCCGCTGAGCAGAGCCGCTACCGATCGCTTTATACCCGCGAGCAGGCGGTGCAGACGGACTGCTTTCATCCTGAACAGCCGGTACCGGGGCCTCACCTCCAGTCACGGCTGCCCGGCACCATCTGGAGTTTCACGCACGTTAGGAAATACGGGGAGAGATTCGAGACGCTCCATGGTCCTGGCGTCTCCTGGACGCACCCGGACGGTGTCGGGGTTCAGATCGACACCATCACCCCTGAATTAAGGGCGCTGTACAACGTGCTGGCCAAAGTAAAACGGGAACGAGACGAGTACAGGAAGAAGTAAGTGATCCTTTGTCAATTCTCTATACATCACAGCTGGAATGCGCTTTTATTAAAAAGCGAAACATCCTTTGCCGCTTGAAGTCCCGTGTTATTTGCTCTGCATTTTCCATTGTCACCGTATTTAAAATTATTTTCCCCACGCACATGAACCATGCTTGATTTTAATAAAAAGAATAATTGCCGAAAACAAGTAAACCTTATATGCTGTGTCTGTGGTTACAGTTAAATGCCTTAATCTTTCATTGCTGTTGACTCACCCAAGTGAGAAATCCTGAGAAACTGCATTGTAAGCAATACAAATCCCAAAATTAAAAGTCTGGAGTTAGTGGTAGAGTCAGAATTCACTTTATTGGCCAGGAACAACTAGTCCAATTATTTTCAGGGCTATTTTAAAGTGATTTAATAACAGGAAACTTATTTAGGTAGTTCCCGGATGCAAGGCAAAACGACAGAATTAACAAACCAAATATTTGCATATAACTGTGAAAGCGTGCAAAATACACATGGACGAATAACAAATATTAAATATTAAGCTGTAGTCCACTTGTTCCTCTCAATATTGAGACAAACCCAGTCAGAATGTAGCCCTAGGTAATCGTAATAAATACATTTAACAAATTCTTTTTAACCTAATATAAAGAAGTGACTTTTATATCAACAACTAGGTGATTTTATAGGAGAGCCGCGGTTGGCAACCTATTTTTATGTAAAACCTATTTTAAAACTGCACTGGAATGGGGCAGGACCGATCAGCCTACTGATATGCAGTATAGGTTATGAAACCGGTGTCCTGAGTCGTAGAAGCCATGGTGCTTGGCTTGGTTCTGTTGGTTCAAGTTAGCAGCGGGACTAAATTAAGTTTGAGAAATGGCAGCATGTGGGATAACCACATGCCGTCAGACACTCCCTGGTTTAAACCATTTACTTGATATGGTTTAACTGATGATAAACCAAGTTCCCATTTCTCCCATTACTAATTCGGGAACATCTTACGTTTATTCTGCTGTTAACGAATTCCAGATTGGAGCTTATTCCATCACCTGAAAATTAGGTAAATCACCTCATGCGTTTCAGTTCTGGAGCTGGGAGCTTCATCGCAGAGTGAGAATGCTGAACCGGTTCGTCTGTCCCCATATACCAACGACTTGTCCTAGTCGATGCCACCTAGAGGCTGCCTAGGGTGTGGCACATACGTCTGGCATATGATACAGGGTATAGTATGCAAACTCACACCCAACAGATGCGGGACTGACATCCCTGTCCTGGGGCCGTGAGGCAACACTGATACCGACTGAGCCGCCATGCCGGCCGTGAATTTGATACCGGCAACCTTTAGCTAATTAAACTTGGCAGTTTAGCGGTTAACTTACCTGAATACTTCCCATGCCCAGGGATCAGAAGTGTGAATGTACAGGTCTTTCTGCTTTCACTAGCCGATGAATGACAGCTCATGTTTACATGCCCCACCCTGCATTAAGGCATGTCATACATATTTCTTGAAATATCACAGTATTTACATTTTTTTTATGTTTGACAATATTCAATAAAGCAACAAAAATATTACAGTCCTTGGATGCACTGGATTAGGTGCTGAAAGGTTTCCCATTGCTTTTGGGGGCTTTGAAGTATGTAGGATTTTATACTTTTTAAGTTGTTTTTGTCATAGCTAATAAGTCGTTTGTGTGCTGTGTTATGGCCAAATAATGTGTTTGGGTTATAAAAAATACAGAAATGCATCCCATGGCAACTCTTTGCAGTTCTTTATTACCTCCACTCATTTCAGCAGACCCAGCGAATGGTGTTCCTGCTGTAATTTACGGCCTTTATGCTTTCAGGTAACCAGAATAGCCAGAAAGTCAAATATTTATTCTGTAACTATATATTTTCAGCTTTGCTGTGGACTACAGATGTGTAAGTTTTGCCCTAAACCCGCAGTTTGTTTTGCTTTCAGATCTGTTGTTCCAAAGCTCTGAAACACACAATACAGGAACTAGCAGGAAGTATCATGGGAGGAGATTTTAAGCTTGAAGTCCATTTCTGTTATAAAAAGCAGCGGAGAAAACAGGATGGGGAATTTCAGCAGACTAACGAAGAATTAATTATCCAAATCTTATTCGGTTATGGGAAGCTGCTTGAAAACTATGCATAATTTTTATTTGTATCATTCACATCCAAACAGATCGGTCTTCCAGCAGAGCTCAGTCAAAAGAACTGCTTTTATTTTGCAAAACAATAAATCTTTCAAGATGCATGTGTATTGGCTGCCTTATATTGCCAATACATCCGTTGTCAAGTGAGTTTGAGGGGAAAAAAAATCCAGTTTGGCTCTTTTCACAATCTAGTGTCTGTATAAGTGCATAATTAAACCAGCGTGAGCAAAACCATTACAGCCTGGGAGGATTCTTGTTATTAGGCCAATATATGACACAGTGTTCTCTAAACCTTAAAGGCATCTTCCTACTTCTGACAGTCTGTCCGGCCACTGAATGCAGAGTTGTTCATTTCCTACTGTGTGGGAAAGATGGTTGTGAATAAAATATCCTTTCCAGGCCAGACTGGTTTATTCTATGCACATCAAACCGATGGTATTTGTGCAAAATGGCACAAATGCTGCGTTTCCTGCCCGCCTCACGCATTCCGCCCATCGCTGCTTGCGGGCTCTGGCTGAATGTCTAGGACAGAGTCCTTGCTGGCAGGTAGCTCGTGCATGATGGTTCTCCCGAGGTCCCTGTTTATCCTGGTTCTTTGAAACCCTCTGAGGGATATGCAAAGCAGGGCTTGCTGGAGATGGTGCCACTGGTACACGTCTTCGTGTCTTTTCACGGTAGCCTGAGTATCGATCGTCCTTAGTGCAGCAAATGGACCTGAACTTGAATGCTTCAGGTCTGTCTTGGAAGACCTTGTATTCCCCCCCCCCCCCCCCCCCCCGCCTCGGCCTATAATGTTTCATTGAGATATCCAGCCATGAGGTTGTGTTAGCTAAGCGTTTCAAGGTATAGTTATGCATTACGCTAATGTGATGTTGGAAATGCCCGATATGTTTAAATAATTAACCTGGTGCATTGCCAGGTTAATTATACTTGTGTAGTTGCTCCGCATCTGGTGAGATCGCCGCCCTGCTGGGTTAGTACAAGCTTTCTGTTTGGCGCATTGGCGATGGGACCCGATTGTTTGTCGGGTAGGTAAAGGACACTTTTTCGCTGCTCACGCGAATACAAAAATCCCCAGAAGCAAATACTTTGCTGCAGGATCTCATGACCTTCACCTGGTCCTCATGCATGTCGGAATTAGGACCTGCTAGATTTGTGTGCCCAGACAGCACGATTAAATTTTCGGATAACATTATGTCTTACATAAAAAGATAACGCAGTTTGGCGAATCAGACATCCGTAGTCGACTAATTCCTGAACAGTTGTGAAAATTAAGACCAGCTGACCACGGCTGACCGCTGCACTCAGTCACATGCAAGCTTTGAATAGGGTTATTGATTTTACTGAATAAAAATTTTGTTGGTTCTGCTAGCTAGGCTATGCACAGTATACTTCTTCAAAAAAATGTTACTCATCTGTTTCATCCATTTGGCTGTTAGCTACACCTTGTGTTCCTCAGCAGCTTTTAGCTCCAACCATAGAGCAAAATCAGCCTGACATGGAACAGTTCCGTCCCCCATCAGTGGTATCGCAGTAACACCTCCCTCTGTGTGATCGCAGAAAGTCATGCCAAAGTAGAGACTGGGTGTCACATTTAGCCTGTTGGAGAGAGATGTTTGTAAGTGTGTACTGTAAATGTCGGCTTTGTGTGTAAGTATGTCCGCAGGGAGACACCCTACCTGCTTCTCATGAAATATATTTGACCAACCGCTTTGGTTCAGCTTGAATAGCCTGACCTGGGCCAAAACAAAGAGAAGAATAAAGGTTTGTACACCCCTAGACTTTGGCTTCCATGAATTGTCTCACTTGTGTCTTGGACTTACCTCATTTCCTCAAGTCCCCAGGTTCCATGCTGCCTACTAAAACAGACATTTTTACCAGATTAGTGAAATGTAAGGAAGGACTCCCTTTCACCCATTTCCCCCAGTATATCCATGTCATCACAAGCTGTGTGATATTGTGCAGGAAGTGACCAGAGTGCCGTGGTCAGCCAGTATGTGTCCGGAAGGAGCTCAGTCAGCATCAGTCAGCTGGGACCCCACAGCTGTATAAAATCTTACCATTTATGGCAGAAGTGCTGGCTGTAGTCAGCGGGATGGAATTGGTCATATTTGGGTCATGGAGTGAATCCCAGGATGTGGGCTTGGAATGTAGGACTTAACTGATAGTGAGACCCTATGTAAACCAGGTATTTGCATTTCTAAGCCGCAGCTTTCCAGTGAAATAAAAACCTGGACCTTCACATCTGATCTTTCATAACTGAGGTGGTTGCTCAGACTTGTAAGAGATAGAGCTGCTGATATGGGGCAGTTGCCCCCCCCCCCTTAAGGCCACAGGACACTGACTGTGCGTCTTTGAACAGTTTTCTCTGCTGACAGGTGACACAATGTCCTCAACATCAGTCACTGTGCTGAAGGAAAATGCCGTGGAACTTTTAGTGACCAGATGGATGAAATTAAAGTTCCGGTGTCAGGGGGGATGGAGGTGGGGGGTCTGGATGTGAAAATAACACCTGTGAAAGGTGTCTGGGCCCTAAAGCCTGCAGTATTTAATGGGTTAAATCTGAGCTCTGTCTTTCACCCGCAGAGGCCACAGGAGAATGTGTCAGGGAAGCTCTGCCGGGACCATAGAAAGGTTAGCAAAAGTGCTGAGGGCAGACTGGAGATACGACACAATCAGGCACGGATTATGGGTCGTGTGGGCCCCTGGGCAAAACGTTCGCGAGGGCCCCCCCCCACCACCAGCACAACCACCACAATTCAAGGGCCCTAGGCAGCCAAACGCCCTCCCTATAGGGTCAGGGGCCCTTGTAGGCAGAGGATCAAAGAATGTAGGCCCTCTAAAATAGACAAACGAAAATACATTGTTGATAAGCGTTGCAAATTGTTTTGGGCTAGGGGCCCCACAGGGCAGCGGCCTTTTTAGTACCTACTTTGGAGTTGTTTTGAAGAAAATACAACTGAGCCGAGTTCTTGTGGTGTGAATACAACAGAAGTTCCCGGTTCTGAAAAAAGGTTCACGTTCCTGAAAAAAGCTAAACCCTCTTCACCCCCTACTTCCCACCCCACAGTGTCTTGTCATGAACTTCTGTCAGGCCTCGTATGCAGACAGCACTGTGCAGTTCACACGCACAGCAGATGCAGATTAACAGCACTGCGCGGTCCACAAACACAGCAGATGCAGATTAACAGCACTGCGCGGTCCACAAACACAGCAGATGCAGATTAATAGCACTGCTCAGTCCACACGCACAGCAGATGCAGATTAACAGCACTGCACGATCCACACGCACAGCAGATGCAGATTAATAGCACTGCACGATCCACACGCACAGCAGATGCAGATTAACAGCACTGCTCGGTCCACAAGTACAGCAGATGCAGATTAACAGCACTGTTCAGTCCACACGTACAGCAGATGCAGATTAACAGCACTGCTCGATCCACACGCACAGCAGATGCAGATTAATAGCACTGCGCGATCCACACGTACAGCAGATGCAGATTAACAGCACTGTTCGGTCCATACGCACAGCAGATGCAGATTACCAGCACTGTTCGGTCCATACGCACAGCAGATGCAGATTAACAGCACTGCTCGGTCCACAAGTACAGCAGATGCAGATTAACAGCACTGTTCGGTCCACACGCACAGCAGATGCAGATTAACAGCACGGGCCGGTTTGATGCAAATGTGTGTCATGTTGTGCTGTGTTGGTAAAGAATATGTCATGCTTTAAAATATAAATTGCTGCTGTGTTCCACATATATACTAGACAAATGTTATTCATCTTACCCTGGAGTAATAATTTTATTTGGATGATAGCAGTCCACAAACCAGGCAATAATGCTTTTCATTATGTCAGCACTCTCTGTATAGATATGGTCACACAAATACAACCCTTTGTTCAGATGTTAATTTTAACGTAACTGTAGTTTGCTGTTACCTAAATATTTTGAATATTAGGGCTCACAAACATAAGAAACACGGCGCGTAATGTGCAGCAAGCCTGGCAGCTTCGTGTGTGGCTTATCCTCCAGTTGTTTGGCAGCAGGAAACACGACGGGGCAAAATGGCAGTGGGAGGGATGGAGGCGCCTCCGGAAGAGCAGCTAGCCGATGGAGGGATGACTGTATAGAGGCCGCTGCTCCTTAAGTGATGTATGTAAAACTGGGCCAGAAATGAGAAGGATAAAGCAGCAGGTTGCTGGTTCAGATCCCAGCAGGTTGCTGGTTCAGATCCCAGGAGAGTCTTTGCTGTTATGCTGTGGAACAAGTTACACAATCTGATTTGCTCTAGTAAAATATCCAATTCTGGAAATAATTGTTATTTTGGATAAAAGTATCAGCTAAGCAACTAATATAAATGGAATAATTTGAAGATCTTGCTTGTAAATTATCTGGTCCAGCGTTACTAGGAAGAGTGAGTTAAATGCCTGAGTCATACGAGGCACGTGCTGAAGGCCTAGAGGATACACTGAATGCAAAACCTTGGGTCTGTAAGCAGAATCGTCGCTGTGTGCAGTGCTGTCCAGTGCTGCTTGCATGCGCCTGACATTGACCCGGCCATGACTTGCACTTTGTAGCTCTGTTAACGGCACGGACATGAAGTCAGATACTTAGAGGAGCCGGTCTAAGACAGCTTTACACCTGCCTGGTTTGTGTGTCTATTGCATTAATGGCTGACCTTCCCCCACACTTTCTGCTGCACGTCACGTGAGAGATGCGGCGAATGTCTGTCTCCCTGGTGAGCCCTGCGTTTACAGTTTTGCGTCGATGATCCGATCTACCTGTTAGATTCAGGTAACATGATCTTGAATCATGCCAAAGAGTTATGTAATTATTATTCTTTTACACGTTTTTAAAATGTATTTCGTATACTGTGAAGCACATGGTTTATGGTGGATTGGATCAGGCTGAGTTACAGTCACGCCACAGACATGCATGTGTCTCAAGGACAGGACGGCCATTTTTAAGGTGCTCCGCATAGAACGAGTCCAAAATCCTATCATTGACCTAAAATTCCCTTTTGGATACCAATCCATATTTCTAATAGTGGCAGCAATACTTGTGTGTGTGTGTGTGTGTGTGCGTGCATGTGTGTGTGTGCGTGCGTGTGTGTGTGTGTGTATGTGTGTGTGTGTGTGTATGATGTATGTATGTGTGTGTTTGTGGGCCGCTGCCTGTGGGATGACTTCACCTGTAGCATTTCTTGCCCAGTTGTGCTGGAACTGAGCCGGAGTCACTGAATTGCAACCCGGACACCTTAGTGCTAGAGAGCGAGCTGGACAAACCTCCATGTTTTTGTAAGAACCATGTTGTGACCTGTGAGAGGCGGTGAGTCACATGCGTGCCTTTCCATCATCAAAGCAGGTTTCTTCATTCTGAAGAACCATGGCACGCCAGCCATCCGCCCGGCTGGCTTCCCTACGATAACATTTGCCAAGTGGAAAATCCCATATTATGCGGGATGGGTAGCGACTCTGGGGTGTCAGAAAGGGCGAGTCCTGTTAAGGGTCAAAGGTCAAGGAACAAAGTTCTGTGATCGTATCAATAAGTATAGTGACGTTTTTGAGTGAAATGCATGAAAATCCAACAAATGGATTGATGGATGATGTGGAACAGTACAGAGGACCAGCAAGGTAAATGTGAAAGGTGCAGATTAAGATCAGCAGTTTTCACTGTAAGGACATTGCTTGAGATTTTGATGGCTCCGTGGTTCCGCTGTGATGTGCAGTGTTCATGAGACGCCTCCAGTCTTCCACTGAGGAACCTGGCCCTCCTCCTTGGCACAAGGCCATGATCCCTTCCACCAGAAGAGAGTCACTGATCAGACCAGAGGAGACAGGGGGTGCATTTGTAAATAGCACTCAGTATAATGGGGATCATTGTGTGTGCGAGCCGGAAAATGAGCTGTTTGACCTGGAGATCCGATAATTTGCTTTCACTAGGATGGTTTGGGGTAACTAAAGCCTCCTGAGATGTTTCACTCGTGTGGCAGATTTCAGTGTCTGCTGCTACATTGCACTCCTTAGATTCCGTTTGGCGATACCTCTCTGGAGACCAGCGGGTGGGTTTACTAGGGTTAGTGAGTGCAGTGTTCTGACTGTCCACTGTGTGGGACAAATAAATGTAAATCTGTCCCAAATAAAACATTAAATCTAATGTGATTATAATCAATGATAAATCCTGCTGTTGATTTGGAAGCTTGGATCTTCTTGTAGATGTTCAATGGAGATTCCCATAATAATTGGAGTTCCGGATGATCCAGAGTACCTGGTGGAATTTCAGCAAAGAGTATAGCTATTCATTTATCGGATGAAGCGGACGCACAACGCGAATACCAAACGTTTGGCTTTGTTTGCACTCAACAGTCCTCTGGCCCACATCTCTGGCAGTTTTAGGTTAAAATAGTTAAAACAGCCGATGAACTGACACTGTCTTGCTCATTTTGGGTTTTAAGGAGAACATTTGATGTGTGAGAATGCAGGGACCCCAGCTGCCATGCATAGACCTTTGGCTGCTTTCCAAATCGCAACTCCTGCCGTTTCTCCAGCCGCCCAGATCCATCAGCAACCCGGCATCCTGAGCTGCCGCTGCATGCTGGCACGCGATCAGGAACCTTCCGTGCGCCGATGTCGACTGCCCGCGCCCCTCGCCTCTGTAGATGCTGTGCGTGCCTAATTTAGCCGCCGTATTGAAACTCGCTGTATTCCTGGCTGCTGCCTTCTTGGCGAGACTATCTTCACAGATAAAACCTACTTGTATTTCAATGACATGCTGTCTTACCTGAGACACTCAAATAATTTCACGGAATGCTTCCCTGTTAAATAACCAATCAACTAAATGAGGGGTGCACGGACAGGTTTGGTGTTCTGACTGCCTTGTGTTTGACACACCATTTTATTTATTTGGTCAGTCGTGCACAAACAATTACCTTTTTTGCTCTCCTTTCATACATAACTTTAACTTTGGTTTGTTTCAAAGTTGTAGGTCAGTGTTTTCCAGCCTACTCCTTGAGACCCCAGACAGTCCACATTTTTGCTCCCTCCCAGGTCCTTCCCAGCACCCTTCCAGACAGTCCACATTTTTGCTTCCTCCCAACACCCTTCCAGGCAGCCCACATTTTTGCTCCTTCCCAGCTCCCTTCCAGATAGTCCACATTTTTGCTCCCTCCCAGCTCCCTTCCAGACAGTCCACATTTTTGCTCCCTCCCAGGGAGCTGGGTGTCCCCGAGGATTGGGTTGGGAAACACTGTAAGTAATAGACTAACTACACCATTATATTGCATCATGTAACCAGATACTCACCCATCATGCTCAGTCTCGTCAAATGCAGTGTTATTTATCTTAAACGAGGGGCTGACTTAATTATTGTTAAATCTCAGATGAATTGAGTTTTCACACAAATGACTAATTCAGTGCAATCTGTTGAGTAGTTGAATGTAATGTTGTTTCAAACCAGATAGACTGAGGCTCAAGCCGTATAGAAAATTATCCAATGGCTGTATTGTCTTCTGATCAGATGAGAGAGAGGAAGCACAACCTGGTCATCTGTCTTATATTAGCTGGACGAAATGCTTCTGCGAAGCTCCACTCTGGATCTAACCAAATCATGGTTGTTTACAGGCTAATATCAAAAGACATCTGATTTCACCTGTAGCGCAGATAATTGGGTTTATTTATATTTTTTATTCCTTATCTATGGGGCAGCCAATGTTCCATGACAATACTCCATTTTAGTGTGGGGAGGGAATGGCTGGTGTTTATCACAAGGCTGACAGTTTTTGAGCTCCTGGAAACAGTCTGACTCTGTGGGCAAATGTCTGGGTGGCCTGACCTTCCCCCAAGCCGCTAACAGTCGTGGACGGTCTCTCCTCCTGACCTCCCCGCAAGCCGCTAACAGTCATGGACGGTCTCTCCTCCTGACCTCCCCACAAGCCGCTAACAGTCATGGATGGTCTCTCCTCCTGACCTCCCCCCAAGCCGCTAACAGTCATGGACGGTCTCTCCTCCTGGCCTCCTCCCAAGCCGCTAACAGTCATGAACGGTCTCTCCTCCTGACCTCCCCCCAAGCCGCTAACAGTCATGGACGGTCTCTCCTCCTGACCTCCTCCCAAGCCGCTAACAGTCATGGACGGTCTCTCCTCCTGACCTCCTCCCAAGCCGCTAATAGTCGTGGACGGTCTCTCCTCCTGACCTCCCCCCAAGCCGCTAACAATCATGGATGGTGTCTCCTCCTGGCCTCCTCCCAAGCCGCTAATAGTCGTGGACGGTCTCTCCTCCTGACCTCCCCCCAAGCCGCTAACAATCATGGACGGTGTCTCCTCCTGGCCTCCTCCCAAGCCGCTAACAATCATGGACGGTGTCTCCTCCTGGCCTCCTCCCAAGCCGCTAACAGTCATGGATGGTCTCTCCTCCTGGCCTCCCCCCAAGCCGCTAATAGTCGTGGATGGTCTCTCCTCCTGACCTCCCCCCAAGCCGCTAACAATCATGGACGGTGTCTCCTCCTGGCCTCCTCCCAAGCCGCTAACAGTCATGAACGGTCTCTCCTCCTGACCTCCCCCCAAGCCGCTAACAGTCATGGACGGTCTCTCCTCCTGACCTCCTCCCAAGCCGCTAACAGTCATGGATGGTCTCTCCTCCTGACCTCCTCCCAAGCCGCTAACAGTCATGGATGGTCTCTCCTCCTGGCCTCCCCCCAAGCCGCTAATAGTCGTGGACGGTCTCTCCTCCTGACCTCCCCCCAAGCCGCTAACAATCATGGACGGTCTCTCCTCCTGGCCTCCCCCCAAGCCGCTACCAGTCATGGACGGTCTCTCCTCCTGACCTCCCCCCAAGCCGCTAACAGTCATGGACGGTCTCTCCTCCTGACCTCCTCCCAAGCCGCTAACAGTCATGGATGGTCTCTCCTCCTGACCTCCTCCCAAGCCGCTAACAGTCATGGATGGTCTCTCCTCCTGGCCTCCCCCCAAGCCGCTAATAGTCGTGGACGGTCTCTCCTCCTGACCTCCCCCCAAGCCGCTAACAATCATGGACGGTCTCTCCTCCTGGCCTCCCCCCAAGCCGCTACCAGTCATGGACGGTCTCTCCTTCTGACCTCCCCCCAAGCCGCTAACAATCATGGACGGTCTCTCCTCCTGGCCTCCCCCCAATCCGCTACCAGTCATGGACGGTCTCTCCTCCTGACCTCCCCCCAAGCTGCTAACAGTCATGGACGGTCTCTCCTCCTGGCCTCCCCCCAAGCCTCTAATAGTCGTGGATGGTCTCTCCTCCTGACCTCCCCCAAGCCGCTAACAGTCGTGGATGGTCTCTCCTCCTGACCTCCCCCCAAGCTGCTAACAGTCATGGATGGTCTCTCCTCCTGACCTCCCCCAAAGCCGCTAACAGTCGTGGATGGTCTCTCCTCCTGACCTCCCCCCAAGCTGCTAACAGTCATGGACGGTCTCTCCTCCTGACCTCCCCCAAAGCTGCTAACAGTCGTGGACTCCTGAGGATGGCTGCCTTCTGCAGAGGTGCCTGTTAAGGAACTTCCCAAGGTGCTCAGAGCTCGGAACTCTGCACGACTGACTTGGTGACGCAGGAGGAAGCTTTCTGTTTCATGCTAACTCCAGCCGTTAAGGTTGCCAGATGTGATTATCAGCAATGCGGGCAAAGGGAGCCGGTGCTCAGACACCAACACACATGCCTGCTATATTGTATTATATATTGTATTATATTTGTGCTACATGTTCATAATTCATATTACTATTCCCAACATTATGATATTTAAAAAATGAATATCAATTTTATTATGTTACATGTATTTATTCAAATTCCTCTGTGTACATCTTTTTTGAAAGTATCAAATATTTGTAGATCGCGTTTCGTTGTACCCATGTACAGTGACACTAAAGGAATTCTATTCTATTCTATTCCATTTTATTCTATTCTATTCTATTCTATTCTATTCTATTCTATTCTATTCTATTCTATTCTATTCTATTCTCCACTTGAGTTGTGCTGCATCACGCCAGGGCCTGTACAACACGCTTTATACCTTGCATCACTGTTGTACTCATTATTTGCTGATACCTAATCAAAATAGTTGGTTCCAGAATGGGCTTTCAGGAGAACATGCTCCTGTTTGTGGACATGGGTACCTGCTAATTCTGAATGATCACTTGAAGCAGAATGTTGGACTGTCTAAGGTGGGGGGAGAGGGGCAGGGGGCGAGGGGTTAGTCATGGAACACTCAGGCGAGTCCCGGTCAGTAATGGCTTCCCCTGTGATTAAAGCTGCCTTTTGTAGTTTCCATTTATAGCTCTCATTTGTTCTGACCCGTTGTATGAGAGCCTGCTCGTTCGGCTCACTAATTCTCGTCCCGGCGAACAGGATTCTGGGTCATTTTTCTTGAGGGGAAAGTCCCTGTGAATTTAAGCAATAGTGTCCCATTTTGAGGGGTGGTGTCCTGTCCTGCTTTCCAGATTAGTGTCTTCAAATTGCATCACACTATCGGCGGTTTTTTTACTCAAAGTGAAATATATAGTTCACAGTATTACAGGGTGTGTGACTTATGTTTTGTCAGATGATTTTCTGGGGATAGTATGATAAAATACCTTCTCGGAACTGAACTGAAGAGAAGAGAAGTTCACTCATATTTCCATTACCTGACATTTTACCTAATGAATACAATCCATCAATCTACAGTTAAAACTGAGAAGCATTTCTTCACTTTTCAGTTTTTGTGGCATTTTTAGTGCCTGTTTTAATGTAAATTTTGCTAGTTTTGTACCTGCGTGAATCCATATCCTGCTGGGCGAAGGAACGTCCCATTAATCTGTAATCTGGAAAACGAAAAGGAGTTTCTGAATGCCACCCAGCTTCTTTAAAAAGGCCAATTTCTCTATATATATTTGGATTGCAATTTCCCCCCCCCCTATTTTGCCTGCTGCTCTTCTTGTTAGGGCTAAAAGCCTCCATCACTGATTTCGAATAGGCAGCAAAGCGTTTATTAAGCAGCTTGTGTTCAGGGGGACCCCACACTCGACTCGGGGAGAATTCAGCCACGGCAGAGGTTTGTGGATAGGCTCCCCGGCAGACCCCTCCCTTCCCAGCCAGCGTCAGAGGCTCGCCTCTTCACTGATACGCTCTTTGTGGCTCTGGGAAAAAAACAGCCCTAAACATAAAATAAGTGAATCCATTGAAGTGGTTGCCAACGTTGCAAGTCCATGCAGGGAAGAATCCTTTCTACTAAGGCAATTATCTGTTCTCCCTTTATTGTCTGATCCCCTCAATTATATATTCTGTCATGGCGCTATGCTTTGCGCAGTCACCTGGCCGCACAAACGTCTGGATAACCTCCCAGCCCTCTAGCCGAGACACAAAGACATGGATCAAAACAACACAATATGACAGTGCTGTTTGCACAGGGGCCCCTGCCCATCTCTTTGGGCAGCACCTGCCTGCTCTGCCCTTCAGGGCGATGGATGGCACACACCTGAGCTCTTTTTTGGAGGGCTGTCCTTGTGATTGGCGTTGGAGGCTGGGCGGGGCGGAGTGGAGGAGGTGGAGTTTGGGGAACCCTCAACCAAATAACAGGTCCTCCTTGCCTGCTGCTGCACGCTGCTCTGCCATGAAAATTCTTGGCAAGACGACTCTTATAAGCACTATGTTAAGTTTTTACTGAATCTTACACATACGGGACATTCCTTGGAGGCTCGCAGCCCATAGTGCTGCCACACCCAGTCACACAGAGTCTCGTGTTATTTAAACATGACATGTTATTGTTGCTATTGATGTTCCACCTACTACTAAAAAATAGCATTTTATTCATGGTGTGTATTTAACAACAGTCATAGACTATTGCGCTATAGACTAATGACAACAGCTTGCAATTTTCCCCAAAATTTTTTACTCATATTTAATATTTTTTTAAAATATTTTACTCTAATAATCTTGGCTTTTTGTACTTTGCTAAAGGGTACTGTGACAGGGCCAAATTATCAGGTTAACAGCAATCAAAGGCAGGAATATCTCCTCTTACACACTTCTGCAAGGTTTGTCTTGCAGATCGGGCCCGAATGGGTAGACTGTGATGGGTGTCCGTCATCGCGGATGCGCACAGTGGATAGCGAATGGCGTGTCCTCAGAGGATTTGATTTAGTTTGATTTACTTTTTAGTCCTTTATTGCAGTTGATTGCCCTATAAATTATCCAACACCAGCATGCAGTGACATGCAAAAGAACACAGTGTCAATTCCAGTGATCTTGCCAGTCATTCCAAATACTGCAGCCAATGAATAAATAAAAATAGGTGTGGTGCGCATTGCCCTCTGCATTATCGAAGTCTGAAATATATGCCTTAAATTTGTCGCACTGGATACGAGTGAAAATTATTATATCTGTCTGTCTGCGTGTGTGTGGCCATGTACATATGAACTTGTGGGGACCATTTTTTCAGTCCCCACAAGGGAAACTCAATTTCATAAAAATCTGTGACTGCAATTAAAAAACTAAAAATGCCCAAAGTCTGTTTTGTTCAGTTACTTGGTTAATGTTAGGGCTTGGGGGGGGGGTTAGATTCGTCATTGTTAGGATAAGGGGTTTTCCCATAGAAATGAAGGAATGGTCCCCACAATGATATGGATCCAAACGTGTGTGTGTGTTTGTGTGCGTGCGTGCGTGTGTGTGTGTATGTGTGTGTGTGGGGAGTCATGTATATATTACATTGTGTCTTATTGCCTTGTGCTTCCTGATTCACACACACCCACCACAAGCCTGTCATGGATGGATGGATGGAAACTATACATATACACCAATGCACTGTGTCCTACTGCATCGAGGGATCTGGTGGCTGAGTCCTGGGCTGGGTCTGGGCTGCTTTTATGCTCAGGAACAGCCTTTTGGCTGTGCTCCTCTTGTCGTCCATCTACGGTACTATCGTTGTATTTGGACGTCACTCCGGGGCATTTAAGCTTTGTATTTAAGGCTCTGGGTGTCCAAAGTGCTGTCTGCATCCTCAGGGAGCTGAAGGATGCTGGCAAGTAACCAGCTGAGTCATCAGGGCTCATAGGACTGATCTTTGTAGCCCCCAGAAATCAATATCTTATTGTTTTATTGAGTATATTGGCAATTCCTTAATATGGGGTTATTCACCAGATTGAACGGATACTTTCTTATAATTATAATGATGTGGGAATTTCTCAGTCGTGGTTAGAAATGGTGGTTTCTCTTTTGAGCTGGACTGTAGTAATAATTCGCGAGACGTCCGTCTGCGACTTGCATGTCACAAAGCTCCTGTTGTGCTGCTTTGCTGGTTGCAGGCAGGAAGTCAACTGGCCATTGATCCAGTTTCAGGCCTTTCAGGACCTGAAAGTCAGGCTTCCGGTGGTTATATTTGCAGGCAGGCGGGAGGGGGCTGAACAAAGGCTTTGTGTGTGGCTGGGTGGGGTCAGGTTGCCCACTCCGGCGACTTGAATGCCTCGCGTTGTCTGAGAAAAGGCGGGGTCTCGTGTGCCAATATACGTGTATTGTTGTCATTAGAATTGGTGTTAAACAAAAATAGCAGTAAAATTCATAAAATAGCCTTGAGATGAGAAATATGAGCCTAATGACAGCTTTTCTTCTTTCAGGTTTTAAAATAGCTACGTGTACGTGTTGCATAATATATAGTAGTATAATTAAAAGTCAGAGCAGCTGTGAAGTGATTTAATAGTTATGAATAAAACATCTCTATTCCATGAATGGGATGGCTGGTTGGTCTACGTTTATCCCTAACTGATCGCTCTCGTGCCTGTGGTAGGGTGTCCTCTGATTTCTGGTAAAAATAGGAGCTTGTGGTGTTGTGGTCCTATTTGAAAGCTGCCCAGCAAAGTGGGGCAGTCTAGGTCGTGTGTGAATTCTGCATTTCTGTCTTTCTCAATGAATGTTGTCGGCGGTGAGGTCAGGGCCCAGAGCCATGAAATCCCGGCGTCCTCCTGACGTCACCTGAACTTGGCACATGGGCTCCTTTGGCCGCTGGACTGTAAGATGTCAAAAGTGGCTATTTTACACAAAGAAGAATTCAGGAAGTTCGTCTTGGAATAGATAGTTGTGTACACTCCCGAGCATACAATCTGTCACAGGATGGCTAAATCAAACAGATGTTTTCCCTAAGTCCTCGTCAGGCGCTTCCCGGAGCACATGAGCTGATACATCGGCCTGGAGACCAGGGGAGCTGAATTAGTTGCCCTCTGACCTGCCACCATGTGACATTTGGGTTAAATGCAGAGGACACATTTCGTTGTCGTGCAAAGTGTGCTACAGTGTCAACAATGAATCCTTCCCAAAACTGTGGTCACCACAGATCACACTGTGTCCAACAGGTACTCTGGACAACAAAGGTTGTGTTCTATTGCAGTTAAGGAAGCCATTTCTCTACACTTAGTCAGCGTCATTCTTAAAGCAGTGGTCTCTTTGAGGGGATTTAATTAAATACCATAACAAAGAGAGAATTCCCCAGGATTGCTTTGGTATTTTTCCTCAGGCGACAGATTTTATTTTACGTAAACTGCTGATGAGTAAAATGAGGCCCTGAATCCCATGGTTGGTGACATTCTTGGACGTTGTCAGTCATCACTTTGCTTCAGCCACTGGTCATCGGTTATCTTTGTTGCTACTGGATGATTGACAGCATGTAGTAATTCAATCCTTGGTGGCTTTTACACGCTTATTCCTCCCATTCAGAGTGTAATCTGTGTAAAATGCGGACAGGGGAGTGACAGTCACATGTTTATGCCAAGAATATCGGCCCCCACTTCACCATAACATCAGATGAGTGACGGAAAACACTTTTCATACCTAATGAAATTTAATCTCTGAAATTACTGTGGTCTGTTTAGTGAAATCCGACTTTCAGCAGATGTAAGTATTGGGTAATCTTAATTACGGCACTTCTGGATGTTTAACAGCGTGTATCTTTGTGTTTGTGTTGGTCTTTGTTTCATTCTAGAGAAAGCAGTTTAGGCAATTCTGATCAAGCCTTTGCCTTCAAATTTAAAATTGCAGACTTTGCTAACTAATGGTGCTTCTCCACTGACATACAGGAACTGAGTCTTACCACGAAGAGAGACTGGCTACTGTGTGGTTCCAGCTCGCTTCCATTTCCCACTGCAGAAGGGTTAGCTTGCTAAAGATGTTGCTGGGTTTGGAGAGTGGCAGTGATGTAAAACCCAAAAGGTGCTTATTTACAGTTCACATGATGTACATCATGATGTACTGTGTGCTAATTTCTGCTAGCATGTCCGTGAGAATCAGCGTCTTATGTTAGTATCAAACATTAGTGGAATTAGCATTAGCATGGAATTAGCATTCCATTGTGTAAATCTGCATTACAGATCCATTCCGTTCAGCTGTTCTGTAGTATTTTTTTAAGTAGGAGGTTGGGAATTTTCCGGACAAGATCCAAATTAAATAGGCACGTAATTATGATATTTCATTTTTGCCTGATGCTAGACCCTCTTTAAACGTTGTTTTGTCACAGAGAATTAATTTTGCCTGCGGCTTTTCAGTTGATCATTGATCGATGAAACCTTGATCCTCAGCAGCCACGGCCCTCCCCTCTTTTCTCTCTCTGATGTAAACCCCCCCCACCACCACCACCACCAAGTTCGTTTAAAGCTCAGGCAAAATTTATTTCATTTAGTGATACTGCAATAGGGAAATCTAAAAATAAAAAACATCATTCATCGCCTATATGGTGATATTTCCATATCATTTCATAGACGTTGGTTATCTATTATAAGTAAACAGTCCACACTTTTGCTTCCTCCCAGCTCCCTGCCAGACAGTCCACGTTTTTGCTCCCTCCCAGCTCTCTGTCAGACAGTCCATGTTTTTGCTTCCTCCCAGCTCCCTGCCTGACAGTCCACATTTTTGCTCCCAGAGCTAGAAAGGAGCAAAAACATGGACTGTCTGGACATCCCTGAGGACTGGGTCGAGAAACACTGACAAACATAGACCATGGAATGGAAAATACCTTCCTTGAAGGCAAACATAGATGAGCTACTATGTATATGTGTGTATGTATATATATATAGGTAAGTCTAACTGGCTACTCTTAGCGTTAGCATAACTTTATGTGGCTCAAAAGTACTGAACCCTCTCAGTATCACTGAGAACCTAGAGTTTCTGCTTGTGGATCTCCTTAGGGGCCCCTTTTAACAAACCACATCTGTAATGCCAGGAGCATGTAAGAAATGGCATGTCCAGCTGCTCCGGAGTTAATGATTATCAACCGCCATTTCCCATTGACCTACGTCTGGGCATAAGCGAAGGTCACAGCCAATGGTAGCTAACTGCCCTGGACCTTGTCTGGGAGATGGATCGCAGGTGTTCTCCTGGAGCAGGTCACCACTGGATTCTTCCCTTAGCCCTTATAAGGTGATCCTTCATCTTTGTTAAAGGAACAAAAGCTAGAACACTGGGAAGGCATTCCATCCCCTAAGGATTGCTGGTGAAGGATGCCTTTCTTTCTAAGGATCTTCTCTTGTTTTACTCTTTTGTTATTACCTAGGAAAAGGAAATGAAGGGGCCGCACTTCAGTGGCCCCAAGTCTGGCGTATTTCATCACCACAACGCAGAGAGCGATCCTTCGTAAACCGTGGTTTTCAGATGAACTCTTACAGTCTTCATTTATGGCTGCTTATTTTGCGGTCGTGTGGGTGGTAATTTGACTCGTGATTACTGACTTAAAATAATCCTGTAATTCTCAGTTTTAGTTTGCTGTGGGCGGATCTTATCATCCGGTGGGTGATTTTTCCTTCAGAAAATCCACACCCAGAGTAGTAAAGCCATCTGCCCCAAGACGGCCCCTCAACGAGCAGTTTGGTGCCATTTGCTGCACATTTCCGTGAGCCAGACGCACTGTAGATCCAGTTAGATGGCCACTTAGGCATTAACGGCTGCTGTTTCTGGGACAGCCCCCTTATCCACTGGTAATTATTCTAAAGAACTACCTAAACAAAGTCATCCCTCTTTTTCCCCCGACAATACTGCCCGCTCCATTACTGCAGCGCCCTTAAAGGAAAAAGCTGTCATTCTAGCAGTGCCAGACCCTGCAATGCAGCTTAGCTTTGCAGACATTCACGTAGTTGGCTTGGGGTTGGGAGAGTCGGAAGAGTCTCAGGCGATGGGAGAGCATCACTGCCCTGGCCAGTAGGCTGCTTTTACAGATACGATATGCTTCTCTGTGTCAGTCCTCCTTGCTAATCAATATGAACAAACACATGCCGCAGTTCCTCAGCTGAGGAGGAGGATTAAGAGCGTGGCAAGGGGCAGATGTGTCTGTAATGAGTAATTTCCCCATTTCCCATCATGCCTTGCCACCTGTGTGGGAGGGACACCATGACGGACCACACCGGGGGAGGTGACTGGGTCAGGGTGCTTAGCCCACTGCCAGGATGTGGAGCATAAATGGATGGGTGGATGGATGGATGGATGGATGGATGGATGGATGGATGGATGGATGGATGGATGCGCGCGCTTGATGGTCATGGGCTAAGGTTGATCCTGGCTGCCTCCGATCGCCATGTGCCTTCTACTGCAGAACATGGGGGGCAGCACAGCCACTGAATCTGTGCTGACCCCCTCCCCCACCACTATTGTGACGTCATCGGCGTATCTCACTGCCCACTTGTGCTGCCATGGCAACGCTAAGGAAGCGGGGAGAGATGAGGTCATCCCGTGAGCTTGTGTTTTCACTCGGTGGCGCGGGGACTATAGTGCTAGAGTGTGACGTGAAAATAAATCACTCCATTATTATACGAGCTTGCCCAAGTGTCACATCACTTTATGATATTACGCTTAGGAACCTTATCAGATGTTTGGCAGAAAAACATGTGGGGCATGTTTCTATTTCCGGTTGCCAGTTAGTCGCTATCTGGGCAAATACATGAACAGTTGTCTTTGGGGAGTGGGGAGTGTACCTTAATATCTGTGATGTTTTGGTATGGCAACAAGAAATAGCCCCTCTGGCCCGATCCGACCCAACCCAACACACCCCCTCACCTAAGCACCACCCAGAACTACATAACTTGAGACAATTCTCATTAGAAAGGGATTCTGATGTATGTTTAAGTACAGAAACTATATTATTTGTCACTTTGTGGTTTATTTACTGTTCATTTAATAATTAGTTTCTATTTAAAGGAATATTTTTGTACTAATGTAAAAATTTCCCCGGGTGGTTACCATGGTTACTCTTCTTAAACGAGTTGCACATGAGTCTCTCGCGGGTCGCATTGCTGGGTCGCATTGCTGGGCCACCTCCTTTGCGAACTACACTTAAATGGCCCTTGGTTGGCTGGTTAAACTGTAAAAGGCACCGAGGCCTCAGCCATGAACAGAATTCAGGGAGCCTTTGTGTAGCTTTGATTCCGTAGAATAAAAATGGCCACTGGTCTCTTTAGTGCGAGCCAACTCGGACTGTACGTAACTTTCCTGCAGTGCTTTGACATTTTTCTTTAACAAGGAATTCTTTGAAGCAGTAACTCGGTATCATTAAGTAGTCACAGATTGTAACTGTTTCCATCAGTAAATAAAAAGGTTTTTCTGAGGACACTAAACGGAAACCGAAACCTTAATTGAATCATCTCTAAACCTCGTTCTTCAGCTCGACAGTAGTTGAAAAGATTGGTGAAAAGTATCGGGAATTTACATTGAAAAATATATTTGTTGTGGAGTCCGTCAGGCGGGGAGGGTGTGGCTGATGCGTCGTGTGCATCCAGACGGGGCCGTGCTGACCCTGTATGTGCCTTCCCTGTTGTAGATGGGAGGAGGAGCTCTCCAGATGCCAGCAGACGGAGTCCATGGTGGAGGCCCTGCAGGCGGTAAGATCACGCCTTCGCCGTGTCCTGGTGCCTCTTTCCCGGGCTGGTTCACACGGCCATTTTCACTGAGCAGTGCTGCATTAATCCCAGGAAAGTGTAACACAAACAGCCTGGTGCGTCACGAAACCCAAACGGTATTTACATGCCATAGGCAGAGACCCCGTCTGTGTGCCGCCGCCGCTAATCGCTGCTCATTGACAGCTCTAGGTGAGACTCCTGTACCTGAAGTGACCCCAGCGGCTCCGTCTGTTTCCTGTATGGCGAATGGCTTCGCGCGAGTGCGTCTGTAATTCATACAGCTGGCGCACAAGATCGATAAACACCAATAGCTGCATCCCAGCTTGTCTGCGGGTCAGCAGAACTGTTGCGATGACGTCATTCCCAGTGGGACTGTAGCTCCCCATTCCGTACCGTTTCTTTTTTTAAGATCATTAGGCGCTTCGGTAAGGGACTGAGCAGCTTCCTGCATAAATCACAAATTGTATCGTTGCGTCTTTTCAGCTGGAGGAGAGAGTATGCTTGGGTAATTGCAGTAGCTATTTGTTAAATGCATGCTAACATTTGATAGCTTCTTAAATACACAAATAAACCACATGGTACTCTTCCTATGCTATTTTAGTTCGGTGGTCAAGTCTGTTTGAAATAAAAGCATGTACGGTTTCAAATGTAGGATACTATATCCATCGTGTGTGTGTGTGTGTGTGTGTGTGTGTGTGTGTGTGTGTGTGTGTGTGTGTGTGTGTGAGCGGGTATACCGTACCTTATGACGAATACCTGTTTCTTTCCCTTATGGAGAAATAAAATTTAATAAAAACCTGTGACTGCAATGAAAAAACTAAAAACTCTTGTATTTTGCTTGGTTACTTATGATTATGGTTATGGCTGGGTGGGGGTTAAGGTCGTCATAGTTACCGTTAGCATTTTCCCTATAGAAATGGATGAGCGGATGAAAATATCATGCCATAAATGCCCAGTCACTGCAGATTATCTGTGGGTGCTGTGGGGGTCCTGTGGAGAGGGCATTTCAGCCTCACCCTCAGTGGCTCTGCGTCATCTGCTGACTGCTAAAATCAGTCACCGTCTCCCGAAAATAATAAGACTGAAGACGTTCAGATGCACCCTGCTGTTCTCCCCAAAGAATAACTTTATAATGCCTCTTCTCCTTCCAACAGTGACCTGTGTTATTCACCAACAGCAGACTTGCCCTTGGCTCACCTCCCAGTCCTCTCCCAGTCCTCTCCCAGTCCTCTCCCAGTATACCAAGCTACTTATTTCTACTGCTTGATTATTTGTCTAATCAGGGCAAGTTGGACTTAACAAGATGATGAATTTTGTCAGAGTTGCTCTGCATTTTTCTGGGTCAGATTTGTAATGATGGGGAAAAAAATCTGGAGCCCAATTTTACTAAACCTATTACCGTATGTGAAACATAAAGTAAATTGTGTCTCCAGACTGATTCTCCAGCTTTCTGAATCACCCTGATTATATTGCATTTCTTTGCGGATCAGAAGGTAACGCCAGAACATCGCAGCTGTGTGTTTTTTTGCATGACCGGTGCCTGAAGTCATGTGACCAGGACTCCATCGATAAATCATTCTGAATTGCACACTGACCCCTGACTCTTCCCTCTTTGGCAGAGTGCCCAGGAGTCAGAGGTCATTCAGGAGGAGCTGAAAGAGAAGGTGGAGAGATTGAAGGCCGAGCTGGTGGTCTTCAGAAGTCTAGTGTCGGACGTGAGTGTCCTCTACATCAGTGTTTTCTAGTCCGGTCCACGGGGACCCACAGACAGTCCACGTTTTTGTTGCAGTGGGAGCTGGGAAGGAGCAAAAACGTGGAGTGTCTGGCAGGGAGCTGGGAGGGAGCAAAAACGTGGTCTGTGGGCCCTCGGGGACCGGATTGGGAAACTCTGCTCTGTATCCGTTACCTTTCACTGTATCATTTCTGTGATTTTTATGATATCGGTTGTGAAAAATATAACAGTTCCAGTTCTGTGTTTCCCCACTAATTGTCATCACCAACCATGAATTCTGGTTATTTAAATACCCTGTAATGAGGCTTAATTAAGTCAATGATTGACTTAATCACATAAAAATTGTGAGTACACTTAAATAATATAATTAATAATTAAGTAATAAAATTACAATACCTAAATAAATACAACCAACTAGTTTCTTAATTGTAATTTTTAGGTGCTGCGTTTCTTTGACCATAAAAACAATAATGCAATTTTTTTAATTAATTTTCAGTTTATCTCTGTAGCTCTTGAACAATTTTTTCATCTATATTCTTTTGTCTTTATGTCTTTTTGTCAATATTTATTTTATGAGCATGATATTAATATATGGAAGGTGTCCAGGTAATTTTTCCAGTTTGCAAAAGATATTCATGATAATGCAAATATCCTTTTTTACTTATCTGAAATCAGTAACATAATATTTTCGCATAGCAGTTAAATATTTAGAAGTTAAATACTTCTTAGATATGTTTGTTTAATTCTGGGTTATTCTACAGACAGACTTTTAGCACTTTTCAGAAGACTGATCTGGCCTCAGTTTGAGATTCATTCGAGAGCTTCAACTGCTTTCTGTGAATTTCTGTTTCTTCCTGAACATGGTAGCCCGGGGGGGTGGGCAATCTTATCACCGCAGAGGGCCAGTGTGTGTGCAGGTTTTTTGGGACAACCTTTAGGTCACCTGTTCGAACCCAGTTGTGAGGAGTCTTCAGCCACTCAGTCCTCTAATTGGTAATCTGATGCAGTGAAAATCCGCAAACACAGCGGTCCTTTCTGGATAAGGTTGCCCACCCCTGCTGTAGCCATTTGAGCAGTTGGCACCTTGAAGTCTGGAGGGATTATTTGGAACAGCGTGAAAGGAGAGAGCCAGGTCATGTGACCCTGTTTCTATGCAAAACTATATATTTTGCTTTTTGATGTCTTCCTGCACTCCGCTTTGGTCAGTTATTCTGTATGCCGTGGTCTCTTTTGGCTTGTATTTATATGTCCTGGACAATAAATCCACCTCACCACGCTTGGACTCATCACCGGCTCTCTGTTGTGAATGTCCCACAGTACAATGCAGATGGTATGTTTTAGGGCAGTCCCTTAGACGCGGTCTATTTTTTCATCACACATGACGAAGGGTGCCCGGCGACTTCCAGACCTTTCTAGGGGGCCGTGTTTAAGCCCAGTAGAGGCCGTCAGGAAGAACTGGGGATTGAAAGTAAGAGCTGGTATTAGCCTGTACCACATCCACCTGCTCGGCTAAATCCAGACTATTGTGGAACAGCAGCAGGACACATGCGAGGCTGTGAAATGAAGGTGCAACGAGTCTGATCTCATTCCCGGTGGAAGACAGCTTCTTTTCAGTTCACTTTATTTGTATAGCGCCTTTCCCGAGCATGGATAGCTCCAGGCACTGATTTGGCAACAAGATTGGTGTCATGCAGAACTGTGCAAGAGTCTTAGGCAGTCAAAGAAGATGCTTACAGCTATTTATCTGGGTTGTAAGTGTATATTTGCTCAGAAAAAAAATTATCATTACAACATATGCCAATTAATGGTGACACAATACAAACTAATAAGAATTTCTTCTTTGGTCCAAAAACCTACCAATATCTCGTGGGCAAGATGAAGACCGATTTCGCTCCTAAATCTCTCCTCAGGGGCACCCCAGCCGGCCCACGTATTTGTTCAAATTCACCACCAGCTCACTTTAATTAGTTAATTTGACATGTTAAATAACTGGATGAGGTACTGATTACATAGACAATGTATGCTGGTATGGGTGTATGAGATGGTTACTTCAAATGCTGGAGTAGCTTCACATGAGGCTCTGAAGTGGCTAAGCTAACATACACCGATGATAGTATAATTTTACACCAACATGAAGATCATTTAAACCTCATTTTCCTTGATTGCCTAAGACTTTTGCACAGTACTGTATATACGCTTGAAATCTATACGAAGGTTAAAAAACCTAGATGACATTTGAGAGAGGACAATTTGGCCAGTGCCTCCTCTTGTTCTAAAGCAGGATAGCGGGTGGCCAAGTTCCTCTTGCTGTCAGCTTCCTGCTCTAAACCAGTGCTTCCCAACCTGGTCCTCGGGGACTCACACACAGTCCATGTTTTTGCTCCCTCCCAGCTAATAAGGAAATAAACGCAGGGAGCTGGGAGGAAGCAAAAACCTGGACTGGCTGTGGGTCCCCGCAAACCAGGTTGGGAAACACTGGTCTAAACCACAGATAAGGTCTTCAAATAGTCTCTTATGATTGTCTTGACCATATCTGTTCCACATTAGGTCCATCCCTTGTGCCCACTCATTGCATTCTCCTGCTTTGTATCGTCTCATGCACTCTCACGTGTTACACAGCGCACAACCGCAGTGAGCCTCGAGAGACTTGGTGCCTTAAAAATCCCATAAAGTATGAATGTAGGAGCTGTGAATCCGCACGGATTTGTGTTTGTATGGGTTTGGACCTCATGATGCTCTGAGACTTCGTTCTAGTTCAGGATCAGAATGAATGACATCGCAGAGAGGCTGGATCTTGTGTGAGGTTCTTCCCTCCAAACACATTGCATGGCGTGTAACTTCCTGGTTGCTGTCATTGCCAGATTGATCCAGGAGGTGTGAGAGGCTCATCTCAGCTTGTGCTACTGTTGGAAGCCCTTGGGTTTTATTCTTACCATGGTTCAGCTGCATTTTACATACATTCTGGTTATACAGCTTTTTACCCTGTGATAACAGCAACTGAGATCAGGTCCAATTCAAACAGATGTTAAGTAGTTTTTATAACCGATAATAATCAATAAAAGAGACCAGAGCTTAGCGATTATTGGGACAGAATGAGACAGACTGGGGATTAGAGGCTGCTCCTGATGCATGGGTGGGATTTTCCGTAAACCATCGCCCTGAGCTGGCCTTCTCCCTGTTTAGCAAATGTCGGAGTTGGACACCAAGATCCAGGAGAAAGCCATGAAAGTGGACATGGACATCTGCCGGCGCATTGACATCACGGCCAAGCTGTGCGACGTGGCGCAGCAGCGCAACTCGGAGGACATGTCCAAGATGCTCGGCGTCAGTGGGACCAAAGGAAAGTCCGACCAGAACAAGGTGGGTGGTGGGTGCTCACTTCACCAGCTGGACCAAGCGCGACCCCCCCCCCCCCCCGGCATTGAAACTGTGTGTGTGAGAAAGAGAGAGAGAGAGAGAGAGAGAGAGAGAGAGAGAGAGAGATAGAGAGATAGAGAGAGAGAGAGAGAGAGAGAGAGAGAGAGGTGCACTTAGATAGTACAAACAGCACCATGTCACACATGGATGGAGGAGACAATTTGTCGGGGACGAGATTCAGCAATCGCTAACCTTCTCTTAGAATGTCAGCCAATGTGTACTGTACCTTCCTGGGGAGGGAAAAAATAATAAATTATATTTTTGCCTCTTTACATGGGATGGACAACAAGCAAAGCTGCAAAATCTGTTCACGTCTCTCCTTCCCAAGAGTCCCGGATGCCCAGCCCTCCTTTTCGCAATTGAATCTATGAAGCACATGCAGAAGTCTGTCTTAACTTAGAATGTTTGAGTGATAATGACATCATGCTGGAAGCATAGTGGTTAAACTGGTGTTGGAACAAGAAGGGTGCTGGTTTGGAGGCTCCTGGCAGGAGCTCTGCTGCAGTCCTCCTGAGCACCGTGTTTAGCCTGAAACTGCACCGAGGCATAAGCGAACTACGTGGCTGCTTTGGGCCCAGTGGCCACCAGGGGGCCCCCTCCTCTGATCAGTCTGTCAGAATAGGAGGGAAGGTGACATATGATAACTAAATAAATCCAATTTCGCTTAGGGCCCCAAGGAGGGTTGGGCCGCCCCTGCTTCAGCGGAAAATATGCACTATGTGGAACAATTCAGGACGGAGCCACTGCAGAATCCAGCTTTGCCTAACCTTTGTTTCCTCCCCAAGTGTATCCAGAATAATTTATGAATGATGCGCACTGCAAATGCAAGGAAGTGAAAGACAAGACAGTGCGCATTTAATGCTTAAGAATGTGCAGGATTCATGCGTCGCGCAGTGCCGGCAGAAAAGGCAGAACACATTAAATGCAGGGAGTCGAGCTGCTCCCATTTTGCCTGTGGAGAGCGTGTCCGTTATAAACCCGAAAAAGCCACGCGGTGTTATATGGCAGGTATGCGACGTTCACCTTGGGATCGCAGCTGCTGCTGGGGATTCACGTTTTAGCTGATCTGCGCAATCTTTTCTCCCTCAGCTTGATGACAGAGAGCTGGGTTCATGCCGCTTTGCCACAAACGGCCTTCCACCCCTAAACGGATGTCGTCTTGGTCTGGGAGGGCAAACCGAAGGGCAGACAGGACAGCTTCTAGTGTGTCTGAGCGAGACTGGCCTAAGGCACCAGCAAATTAAACAACTGCTTAGGGTCCAGACGGAAGATGACAAATGACAAATAGGTTAATCAAATTATGCAGTAACAATTTACTTGACGGGGCAGAAACAGTACAGCAGCACAAATCAGGACCAAATCATGAAAAAAAATATAGTCGCTACTTCAGGTTAAAGATGCATCACGATTCATTAATGATGAACAAACATGAGATCAGTATTTGACTCCTGTTATTTCAGGCTTGTTCCTTCAGTCGTTCACAGAATTAACAGATATAGTAACAAATATAGTAACTGCTCGAGAAAACATGCGTCACGATTCATTAGTGCGTTTTCTGTTTTTGTACAGCAGTGGTAAAGAACAGTAAAAATGTGGGAGTCACTCCTTCTACCTCCTGCTACCGGTGACGTTTCCTTCGTCTTCGTGTTCTAGGGCACCATGACCTACAGGAAGAAGGACCGCAAGGCCGTGTGGGAGGACGACAGTTCCGAGATGGACGGCGACCCCAGCACCTCCGAGGAGGAGCCCCCAGGATCGCTCAACATCACGGACGAGATGAAACGGATGCTCAACCAGCTGTGAGCGTCTCGTCTCCCCAGCAGTGTGACTCATTGTAACCCCCTGCCTTGGAATTGGCTGATTCCCTGTTTCCCTCTGCGCATTTCCTGTGTGTCTGTGTGTCACTGAATATGGCGGCTCCCCTTGGGTGTCCCGCAGGAAGTCCCTTCCTCTGCTCTTCTCGCCTGCATTGGTGTCTCTCAAACATGGAGTCCGTTCCTTATCTGACAGGAGGGAGACGTTCGACTTTGACGACGACTGCGACAGCCTGACGTGGGAGGAGAACGAGGAGACCCTCCTTCTGTGGGAGGACTTCGCTAACTACAACACCCCCGCGGCTGTGGCAGGCAGTGCTGACTTCCAGGGGGACAGTCTGGAGCCTGTGAGTTCCTCCACCTGCATGCTTCAGCTAAATCACCCGCCTACATATTAGCGCCTGGACAATAGCATAGCTACATAGATCTTCGTATTAACAGACCTGTTTACACTGGTTTACCTGTACAGATATTTTCATTAATAGACCTGTCTATACTGCCATAGGCCTACAGATGATCGAATTGGTAGGTGTATGTAAGCTAGCATATCTATGTGAATCTTCTCATTAGATCTGTCATATGTGCTTAGATTTTCTTACATGGAAACCTGTCTATGATAGCATTTTTCTCATTGCTATTCTTGCACACTATGTGAAAAGATGTGAAAAGATCTTGCGGCAGTGTGCTGGGGCATGTCTTTACATTAGTACACCTCTACAAATATTGAAAGCATCTGTTAAAAATGCTGCACCACAGAAGGGGAAACATTTATGAAGCAAGAAGATTGATTTGAGAGTGATTATCGAGGGAAAGCAGAGGCGCGATTTTGCTGAAGCGTGTGGTTTAGGCTCGGCGTGTCAGCAGTGTTGGCTCGGACCCCCAGGACTCTCAGGATGGAAGCCTGGGGAACCTCATAGACGAGACAGAGTCGCTATTCAAGAGCAGAGAGCAGGAGTACCAGCAGACGATTGGGGAGATCGAGGTGGGGGCCTCACCTCTTTGCCACTGTCTGTGTCACATTTTTCTTCCACATCTACATTCACATTACTGCCCTTCTGTCATTAGTGGACAATAGAGTGCTTTTAAAAATGCAGAAAATTCTCCCATTTATTCAGGAATTTCACTAGCCTCCCCTCTTACTCTCGCTGTCTCTGTACACCCCCCCCCCCCCCCCCAAGATGGAGCTGGCGTCGGCCAAGAACGACATGAACCGGCACCTGCATGAGTACATGGAGATGTGCAGCATGAAGCGTGGCCTGGATGTGCAGATGGAGACGTGTAGGCGACTGATTAAGTGCTCCGGAGGCACCGGCAGGTAGGATTCTACTAAGAGCATCCCAGACCAGCTCTACACAGATAACATGCGATATAACATGCGATATAACATGCGATATAACATGCGATATAACATGCAATGACTGGGTACATTTTAAGATTACTTGAACAAATCAATAAAAAAAAGAAATGAATAATAACGGTTCTACTTTGACAGCGATGAGATGAGTGAATCTTAGACGCCCACATGCTGACATGTTTGTTTCTGTCTGTCTTTGTTGCCCATAGAAATTCCCCGTCTTTCAGTTCGGTGGCCAGCAGCGACTCAGGGAACATGGACGAGATCCAGGACGACCTGGAAAAGGACAGAGAAGGAGAGGGCCTCGTCAGCTGATGAAGACTACAGCCTCTGTCGTCTGCCTGACTCATCCCTACAGATTAAAGGGAAACGATCAGAGGAGTGTGGAATGCACACGCATACACACACACACGCACACACACGCACACACACGCGCACACACATGCTCGAAAGCTCTGCTCCTCTCTCATCAGCGGGACCCTCACATTGGGGGCTGACTCCCACACCGTGAGTATTGGTGCTTAATATCCCCCCACCCCCCCGTGTGGGTAATGGGTGGCCCTTCCTCGACTTCCTGAGCATAAAACTACACGGACGCAGCATCAGTTAGTGTTACATCTGTACCCCCCCCCTCCCCCCCCGTGCCATCACTGCCGGGTGCCCACTTCCTGCTGCTTCCGTGCCTGCAATCCCATGAGCCTCCGGGGCACCGCTCACAGACCTCCCCCCTCCCCCTCCCGGAGTTGGGCCGGAGGTGACTTCGGCTGTTTGAGATGCCCCTGGGAACCACAGATAAGCCCCCCAGGACAGATGTCGGCAGCTGGAGAGGTGATTAGAGATGCGATGGCGAGGAACTCAGCTATCCAAAATGTCCCGGGATGCCGCTTTACGCGGCGGACAGACACATTGTCACTGGAGAGTTTGTACCTCACGCCTGCCAACGTTACCCAGAGTACAGGGCTGTAGGAAAGGTCCCAGCTGCCTAGAGTCATATAGGAGATTAGGAGGGATTACAGGAGGTAATTGTGACACACACAAGGAGCCAGGAAGTGCCCCCCTGCCCAGCCTAAGAGCACCTGGAGCGTTAAATCCGGCCGTGGGAAGCACGCTGGGACCAGCGGGGACCAGCGGTGCCTCAGGCAATTACCGCGGCCTTGCTGAAGTGCTTGTAACACTGTGTTTCACACACTATGCAATAAGCCTATTTTGGATTAAACCTTAATTACTATTATTTGCCTTATTATGTTGCTGGGCAGGAAACATGCTTCTGTAAATAAGACTTGGTTTGATTCATTTTTTTGATCAGAGGTGCACAATGTTTACTTATTTAGGTAAACAGAACATGAAAGGGGGCGAAGTCTACAGGAATATTTAAAAGCGATGTATCTATTCCCCAGTATAAAACCACGTGCCTACCGATGTGTACAGAGTCTGATTTGATTGCCTTATTCCATGTTTTCAGTTATGTTAATTGTACATACGGTTTTAATACGTTTTCAATACAGAATGTTGTGGAACTGAAAATGGTCAACTGACTTTTAATATTCTTCATGGGCCCTCTTTAAAGAATGAATTTAGGTAAAATTGATTTAAATTAGTCTCATCATGGACCACATGATTTATATAAACTGTACCCAAGGTGTGACTTAGGAATCTCGCTGCTCATCTCAAACTTGATAAGATGTGTTACACAAAAGTGGAAAATATGTTGGATGCTTGAACTTCTACGACAAACTGTCTTACACCGATATCCCCATCTCTTCTTTGTTTTTGAAGATATTTGTCACGTGTGTTTATCCCTGACCAGTCTAAAATCACTAATAGTGATTTGTACTGCTGAGTAGATCACTAATCCCTCATTGGTTCAATCCGCTAATGATGTTCTGAGCTCATTGGCTGAAAGCATGAGCTAATTAGTTTAACTCGCTCATGTGAAATGCAACCATTATCCGAAGGTAGCTTTTTCATTGTATTTTCTTCTGTTGTATTGTTTTCCAATTTTTGAAATTCTACATTTTACATCCATTGTATATATTGTTTTTTTTTAATCAAATCTTACCTGAAAGGTCTGTTATTATTCAAAACACATTTCAAACAGGCTTTTTGTTATTGTAATGGGTTTTATGTTCGACTAATTTTTCGATAGAATACAATAGTAGCCAAAAGAGGAATGCGTAACTGTATTTTATTTTTATTTCCCGGATACAGCTTTGCGTAGCCTCTAATACCCACTGAATTTCCAATCAAACTTAATTACACTCTGAATTTAATAAGGGCTGTGTTAATATCTGCCACATGTGCACTGTACCAGTTACTACACAACGCCAGACTTTCTGCAGTGGAGGGGAACTTAAAGACATCGATCAGTAACTTCAGCTACTCCCTATAAAGACTTACTGGGCACCAGTGCCCCCAGCAGTGGTATGAGAAAGACCTACGTCATCAGCCTATCACACTTCAGAGCTTCTGCAAAACCACAGCAGTGGGAGCGCCTCAGCAGGCTGCCTCATTGCCGCCCCCTGCAGGTCTGCTGTGCATCTGCGCATCAGTATTAATTTAGCTGAGAGCAGCGTGTGGCCTGATTTCTTTGGGCAGATGTTAGGGACTCCTGTGCTTTCTGGGACGCAGATTATTAGTTCTGCATATGGGATTTAGTCCTGTGCTCAAATTACTTGTCTCTGGCCAAGTGTCACATTGACACGGTTCATTCTAGACTTGACAATATAGCAATCATTCATTTTCCTAGGCATAATATAAAAAAATAATAATTTTGTTGTAATATGCTTTTAAAAGAAAACCACTTTAGATACAATAAGAACAATGAAGGACAATTTATAATTCTGATCATTCACTTGCCAAGAAACATTCATGAGGCACCTAGAAATGTAATATACAAAAAAACGGGAAAAATAATTTTAATCCGACCATTATAAAGTATAAAGTACTTTGGGTCCTTCCTCAAAAACTCTGAGGGTTTTTGAATTTTAGCTGCATTTCGGTTAGAGTAATTTGCATATATATAATTTATATTATTTTGTTGTTTTTAAAGAAGTTGAGTCTTGGTCGTTATGTACAGTTCTAACTGAAAAGATAACACGCAGGACAGTGTCTCTTTCCTGTAAAGTTGAAAGCACGTCAGTGACAATACATGTGAGGAAAAAAACGGTGCTTTTATAAAACCTTGGAGAGGCGCAGCTTCTAATCCTCAGATTCTGCTTACATGCTGTGTTCGGGAATGGCAGCCTAATCAAACTGGTCGTTTGCGGACGAAGACGTCACCGTTTAATTTCATTCAATATTTTTTCAATGTCAAAATCCTCCCTGAAAATTATGCCCTCCATAACCAGCATTAATAACTAATCATTAATTTTGAGCCAAGGTTAGACGCATGTGAAATATGTTATTTAAATGTTTTTTTTCTTCATGTTTTTCGGAACTGCAGTCTTCCTGTTTCCGTCAGATTCGTTTGGAATGAATAGCTGTGTACTGTATGCATGTTAGAAATGTACCAGTAGAGGGCGATAGAATAAAGCAAGTTACTTACAGCGCTGAACCAAGAAGACATTCGCAAACGTCACCAGCTTCTGTTATCAGTGTAGCTTTTTTACAAGGCAACAAATACCTTTTTTATAAGAATGGAAATTCAAAAATGTTTTAATTTTAATGTAAAGAACCACAAGAAAATCAAGAAAATTATATTTGTAACAGAGATAAAAAAACAACAACAAATGGGAACGGTATACCCTGTGCGTACGCTTTTTTCCTAGTTGGTTTTGTAAGACATTACGATAATTATCACAAATTGTTGCTTAATTTTATGAATCTGTCTTCCTCCATACACACGTTTTTTTTTTTTACATTGTACCTTCATTTCTCTGATGTGTAGTCGGATCCCAGCATGGGGCCGGGCGTCGGCAGCGTGGGGGCGTGGCTGCGTGGGGCCGGGCGTCTGGGGCGTGGCCTCGGCGGGGCGTGCGTCTTGGGCGTGGCTGCGTGGGGGCCGGGCGTCTGCGGCATGTCTGGCCGCACCTCTCGCTGCTCGCACGTGCTGCTGTATCTCTATCTCCGTACGTCTGATGACCTCTGCTGTCAAAGTCTACAAAAGCCTTGACTTATTTGCAGAGGCAACATAAAAGAAGCAAACTTCTACGTCTTTTACTTCATAATGAAGTATCTATGCTACTTTCTGCTGGCTTAAATATATTGTCTCATATACAGACTGATCTCTTGTACTTTTGGGTAGCATGAATGAGAACCCTCTTTCCCAAAGGTGTCTTGTGTAGTTTGACGTTTTCTGTATACTGTATACCGTACTGGCCTTATCGTCGGATTGTATGTCTGTGTCTCATTAGCAGAATGCTAGGTGTGCGCATTTCTGTACAGTGGATGTAACCAAAGTTCCGGTTGGGGTCTTTGCCGCAATGCTGCCTGCCCTTACCGGCCCCTTGCCCCCTGCCACGGCGTCGGGACGCACTGTTGATCGCTCCCAAGGCTCCCGCAAACAATTTTTTATTTTATAGGGTGGTTTGGGGAAACTCATTTACAGTCATGAGATAAGTTGCCTGATTAACCGGTGAACGTGCGCCCATTGACATGTGCCACCTGTTTTTTTTTTTCAGGGTGGCTTGGGAAATTTATTAATATTCATTAGAGAAGCTACCTGATTGATAGGTGAACCCTGTCACAGACAAGGTAATGTGTCCCTCCATTTGCAGCGAGTGAATTGCATTAAGTGTTCCTGTCCTGACAGCTGTGGGTCAGGACCTCCATATCTGGCCTGAGAGGTTTGCGTGAGGCTTTGCAGAAGCACATCAGCCTTGAGTAGACCCCCCCGGGGTGACATATTAAATGCCACAGTCCCTGTTACTGTCTAACCCTGGCTGCTGTAGCCACTTAGATTTTTTTTATTAGTCTGCTGTATACCCACCCCTTTCTGTTTCTAAATCCATTATTCAGAAATGTGTTCTCTTTTAAACATACAGTATAACTGCGTTTGCATTATTTGTTTTTATTTTTTTTAAGCATTTTACAATAACGTCTGTTTGCCTTATCTGCAGTATACAGTTGGTATCAGTATCACGTGACTGCAGCTGGCTTCCGATTTATTCGTAGCCTTTGTGTGATACGAATAGTTTTGATAAAGCAATAAGGAAGTGGCTTTGTTACTTTGGCAAATTTATGTTGTTTGTCTTGCAACAAAACTGAAAGGCATGTTTCAGATGATGGGCAAATATATATTAAAAGTCTGGACAGTCATGTGCAGAATGTCATAAACTCCAAAATGATTAACAAAGATCATATTCCTCTTATGGTTTAGATTCCTCACTTTAGTTAACTATCAATACGGCACAAATCCATCAAAACTACTGCCTAACTAAACTGACTTTGAATATTGAATTGGATGCACTGTACATTAAAAGAAGGATATTAATAAATTAAAGAAGCCAGTCTGTAGTTCAGTGAAATAGCTTGTTTGTAAAGGGGTTTATGATTTCAATGTGGGTTTGAGAAAAAAAAAATAAAAATATGATCAACTGTGAATTTCTGAATTCTGGGTTTCTTTAAATGCATTGTTCTCAGTTTTTATAAACGCTTTGGAGGTTTTTTTTAAAAAAAGAGTTGTCGCACATTTGAAGTTGCCCTAACACTGCGTACATGCCAGTCATATACGATCTGGGGAGGGGGGCATCCAAAGAACTGCAGGTCTCTGCGAAGGTCAGTATTCATAACTCCACAAGAGAGAGAGAAAGACGAGGTTCATGTGAGAGTAACGGAGCAGCCGTCCCTGCTACCCAAGAGTAAAATCAGTGCTCATTGCTCAGCCGTCCTTGTAAAAACAGCAGAATACCTGCAATCACGCTCGAGTGGTGAAGGTGTAGCGATGCTGTACTCCCTCTGGACCTGGAAACCTAGACACTTACTCAAGGGCTTCCTTGAGTAATCATTCAAGTACCGTATTGTGTGTTCACTCAAGTTGCCTTTGTCTAATATTCAATTCTGCTTGAAGATCTGAAGCCGTTCATCGTTGGAAAATATGTAAAAGCTTTAAATGATAATTCTCATGCTGCGGCTCATCACTCTCCACACGGAACAGAAAAAAAGGAACGATGATGTTAAACTTAACTATCTGTACCGTTAATAGCCATTGATGTTTTTTTGTAAATCTTTTGAGCGACTGTGTGTTGCATGCATAGATTAATGACCCAAACAGTTTCATGGCTGGTTTGAATGACTGTCATTCTGACACAATTTTGCAGATAAATCACCATATATTTTTTTTTTGCAAATTTTTTTACAGCCTACCTGATTTTCCCAGCAGATGCGTGATCATCCTCTATCCTCCTCACAAACCTGCAGAGTCTGTTCTCCATGCAAACACACACACACACACACGTGCTGGATCTTTGCCCTTCGGACTTACAAAAACAACATTCTGTTCCTCGGTTTGCTTCCTATACGTGGCCTGCACACTTATCAGTGAAATGATGTACTGCACAAATCTGCTTTGCATAAACCAGTGGTGTGATGACAACCTATAAACAGGCAGCCCTTTACATACAACACAAACCCTTGTATTTGCATGTTTGCATAGGCGTAGTGATTTGTTGACATTTCAAATCATGGTAAAGAAGTATCGATCACAGAAGCCACTGCACCGCACTGCACCCCCAGTTGCCAGAGTCAAGCTTGCAATTAATTGGCAAGACCAACAGTGCACTGGTTCTGTGCTGTACACTGTAGGCAGACAAATTAACAGCCTCTGTGCATCAGATACATTCAAGGTATGTAGGATATGGTTTTTTTTCACCCCCCCCAAAGCACAAACATCAAACTCCACTTATAATTGTTAGGACCCATTGCCCAGAATACATGCTCTGTTTGGATCTGGGCTTGACAATCAGTCCACACTTCTCAGAGCACAGCGTTCCAGTGTGTGGACTTCATACCACTCACACTGCGAATGGCACTCAAATGAGTGACGAAGTGTCTTTGCAGCTACGTATAAGCGGCCAAGTGTTAGGGAAATACTTCACTGTCAAGGAGCAAACTGTATCTAATCAATATCAAAGCTTTTGTTTTTTCCTTTATCTTCTCTTCTTTCATCTCAGTTCCCAAAATAAATATTTTTGGACCTACTGAAAAATGTAAAAAAAAACTCAGAAATCAGGAAAGAAATCATGCTGTATATCTGTCATCATAATAGCATCTGATAAAACTGATCAATAGGTTTGACACTTTGAAGAACTCAGTTATAATGATGGACGAGCCTTTTGTGGCAGAAGTCTTCCCTTCATAATATATTGTGGAATTAATGGTGATACACAGAAAGCAAAAGATTCCTGTCTATTAATTTTTAGCCCTCGACAGCCTGTCCTTCACACCCGGCTATTAATCATCATCGGTTAATGTGCATGTTTAAAATCATGTCATTGTGTCTTCCTGTTGGAGGATTGAACCGATCACTGCAGAGGCCTCCGTAATTAGATTGCCCGTCTAAGAGCACAGGCTGTTGTATTGTTACAGGAAAATCGATTTCAAAAATCCTATGAGAAAATGATCCCTCCATCTTCATAACAGATGAAAAGATAACGCCGCCCATTTCAAAGCTGCTGACTGATGTTGCACCTCCGTGTGAAATAATCATTTTCCCCAAAAGATGGACACGGACTTCCATTCCACACTACGGCACGAAGCCTCTGTTTTCTCCATAATAGCTTCATTGATGGACAGCTCAGGGCAGAGAATAACTGAGACCATCACGAAGGCTCTGATCTGCATGGCTACCACAGGCTGGACTGACTGGGAATTGGCATCGGTTACATTGAACGCTTGAGTCCCACTTTTCTCTGCAATTCCTGGCAATAAAGTTTCCTTTGAAGTTCCATTCATCACTGCTTAATCCCAACTGGGGTCACAGGGTGGACCTATCCTGGGAACAGACAGTCGCCGACACACACAAACTTCATGGAGAATTTATACTCGCCAGTCAACCTGCTCTACACTCTTTTGGACCGTAGCCCCCAGCGGAAACCCACGCGAACACGGGGAGAGCGTGCGAACTCCACACAGAGGGGACCCGCGACCGAACGCAGGAGGCAACAGCGCTAACCACTGTAACACACCGCACTCCTGTGGATTTATTGAGTATGTAACTTAGTTGTTAGCCGTTGTGGGGAATGTCTCTTTGCCTAATCTTGCTGTCCCTGCAGGTGAGAGCAAACCTGGGGTTGGGGGCCTTGCTGAAGGGCCCCCACACATGTAACTATTCTGCTGAGGCTGGACTGGAACTGGCAACCTTCTGATCGCCGGGACAGAGGGTTACATGATGAGCAAGAGATGGGCCCATTTTACACCAAATATGTCAGAGATGTTTCATCCAGTAGTTCCCGGATACTCTTGTGATCTCAGATTTCAGGAAAACACCACTAACGTGGACCACAGTGATATTTTCGCCGCAATGTTTGTTAAATATTTGTCGCAACCTGATCTGTTCTTTCCGGGTGCACTTTATGTATATTATATTATGTATATGTGTATTAATGCTAGTCGCACCATTGACATCATGTCTGTTCCATGCTTGGGCACAGTTAGCAGTCACACTGGATAAGTACCATGCACAAGTCCCACAGAATCATGACTAGGTCCACCTCTTCGAGTGGGCTGTGTCATGATACGGAGAGATCACACTAGTCTACTAGACATTGGGGGTGAAACCTGCTCGAGTATGGTATGGACTACATAGAGTGAATACAGCCGTAGACAATACACCATGTTTAATCTTAGCCAGACAGGAGTCACAAGATAAAAGAGCAGGAACCAGACAAATGTGAAGAATGGCTGAGTTCTCTCATCGCCCAACCTTGTGTCAGTCTGAATACTCAGGCGTCGTGTGCTGATTTGCATAGACCAACACCTTGCCTTTTGGTCTCACTATGGAGTGAGGGCCGGATGATTTCCTCATTTCCATTATTGACGCTTGGCTGATTACAGGAAGCCACACAAGCTGGGATTTCGGTGTTACAAAGTGATAAAACAACCCGCAATACAACAAAATAATATAGCAAAATCCTATAAATTCCAGCTAGCAGACAAACCCAAGAGGAAGACGACAACTGGGCTCTTTAATCCATGTACCTTGAGACTCAGGAAACATGCAGTAGGTTCTGTAATATTGTTTTGAGGCAGCTCAGGAGAAAACAGACTCTGTGAGACCTGCATTCATTTTTAATTGATTAATAGACTTTCACCTATTATGCCGTTGTCACGGAAACGCTTCGGCCAGCCTGGTAACTCTGAGCTTTTTCACCTGTTTGAGAAAAGTCTTGAAGCTTGAAGGGACTTTTTGGAAGCTCCATCCTCGAATGCAGTTGTTCTGACTGATCGTACCTTTGTGAGGGCGTGACTGCCGGCCGTTGCACTGCACTCTGTTTTTGCATGAAATTTTACTGTGTCGTGTTAAGGACGAGAGTCCAGGATTTGGATTACTGACCACAGTGCATCAGCGAGCCTTCAGGGCAGAGGATCACGCATGCAAATGTCCTGCCTGTGATGAGGCCAGCGAAGCGTGCAGTTCCTCACAACGGCTAAACTCGTTTGCCTAATTGTAACCTTTCTATGAAGCTTGTTTTGTCCTGTTTTGCTTTGCTGGGGAATCACTGTCTTCCGCCGCTTCGCAGATCAGGGTCACATCTTAATTACCCCGATTTCTCTCATAAACAACCGTGTGCTTCCAAAATTGTGTTACGCTTCAGCCGAGCACTCAGACCTGCTGATTTTATTTGGTGTCTCACACAGCAGGAAATAACTCGTCTCCGTGAATCAATCCATTCTATGACCTTTAGATGGTCATTTTTTGCAGCTGTTTGGGAGCATTAAACAGAGCCCCTTCCTCCCATATTCTCCTCATGTCAAACACTGATAAGACTGTTTAATATCGTTAGAAACGGGCTACAAGAACAATGTCCTGTTCATTAATGTTTATTACTATTATGGTTGTTGTTTGTTTATTCATTGTTTAGCCTTGAGCCCTTTCTCCCCTTTGGGAAGGTGGGTGTTGCCGTATCAGAGGGACGAGTCTTGCGGGAGTCGATTTGCTTGTCTAAGATCACTTGAAAATATGCAAATGCGCTCAGCTCTTCGATAAGAGAAGGCGGCGGTGAGGCAGACACCCGCCCGGCGAGGAGGTGAGACCCGGGGGCACCATGACTCCGCAGGCATCCTCCCTCCTTGTGCAGCTGGCATTCTGCTCCATCTGCAGGACCCACGCTCTGCTCACGGACAGCCCCCCCCACTGCGAACTCGAGACTCCGGGGGACTATATCATCGCCGGGCTGTTTCCGCTGCACAGTCTAACCTACGCCTCCAGCTTGCCTGATCTCTCTGATTGCCAGCAGTGAGTAATACAAGTGCAGATAGCAGGAAGGAGAGCAGGTGGTGAAATGGCTAAAGATTGGGCCTTATAACCACCTGGGGGTTGGGGGCTTCCCATAGTGACCTGCTGAGTTGCTGTATAAAAGGGGGGATCTGGACCCTGAGCATGTTAAATGTTTGTAAGACGGACAGATGCATGAAGGAATAACAGAATGGATGTAAGATGGATAGAGAGAGTATAGATGTAAGACTGATAATGGGGAAAGGAATCCGCTGAACAAGTCAGTCTAATTAAACCTTCTTGTATAGATGTTTCTATCCTGTGTTCTCTTCCAAGGGGCAAGATGAACAAACATGGCTATCATTTAATGCAAGCTATGAGGTTCGCCATCAGCGAGATAAACAATGGCACCAAAGACGGGTCCTTGCTGCCCAACGTCACTCTGGGATACCGGACCTACGACACCTGCTCGCTGCGGGCGAGTACGCTGGTCACCTTTGCCTTGCTGGAGGAGCAGTACAGGCGAGACATGGGCCAGGAGACAAGGCAGGACACCCCGGCCATCGCTGTCATCGGTCCGGACAGCAGCAGCTATACCTTCCTCCCGGCTGCTGCCCTGGGGGTCTACATGCTGCCTGAGGTGAGCTTAGCTTATTCTGTCCCTTTAAGTCCTATATGTGCATGTGGCTCCGCAGGGATAGCCTCTGTGCCCGTGACTGGAAGGTTGTTGGTTTGAGGCTCACTTTGGCCAAATATTCGCATGTTTGTCGGCCCTTGCCGACACACCCTTAACCCCCACCTCTGTATATGTCTGTATGTCAAGGAGAGCAAGAGGGGGTGAGTGAAAAGAGAACTCCCCCCCCCCCCAGGTGTTCAATAAAGTATCGTCGATACTATAGTAACCCAGTATTATATGTGTTCAGATGCAGGTGTTAACAATCACATAGCAGTAAAAACTGAGACTGAATGAATGACTTAAAGTTTAAGCTCAAATTCTAGGCAGCTATAGGTCTGTGTATATATGAAGGCTGGATCATTTTGCTTATTTTAGTTTATCCGCATTTCACATGACCCTTTCCCATCTTTCTAGATCTCGTATGAAGCTTCAGACAAAATGCTGAGTAATAATCTATTATATCCAGCGTTCTTCCGCACGATTCCCAGTGACAAGAATCAGGTAAATGCCATGATTCAGCTGCTGGTCAGATTCAACTGGACGTGGATCGCTTTGCTCGGCAGCAACAACGATTACGGCCAGCAAGGCATGCAGAGTCTGCAGGAGGAGGCGGCAAACTACGGCATCTGCATCGCCTACCAGGCGGTGATCCCCACCTGCACGGACGCCACGCGCCCGCAGATACAGCAGATGGTCAGTAAGATTGTACAGACGCAGGTCAACACCATCGTGGTCTTCTCCAGCAAGACGATAGCCAGTTTCTTCTTCATGGAAGTGATTGAGCAGAAAGTCACAGGAAAAGTGTGGATCGGGACGGAGGATTGGTCAGTGGCGACGCGGATATCTAGCATCCCCGGCATCAGTACCATTGGCAGCGTGATCGGAATATCTCTCCAATCTGTCAAGATGCCAGGTTTTAAGGAGTTTGAGGACTTCTCCATGGCAACATCCAATCAATATGACAAAGACTATACGGCTACGGGATGCTCAGGGCTCAGTGATGTGCCCTGTGTACAGAACACCATCCTCAGCAAGTTTGCGTCTATAGATCTCTCTCAGGACGTGTATGACATCAGTTCTTCCTTCAATGTCTACAAGGCCGTCTATGCCTTGGCACACGCCTTGCACCTTCTGCTTGACTGTGATTCCGGAAAATGCCAGAAGGTGCAGGCTAAACCCTGGCAGGTGAGTCGTTTTGGTGTGAATTTAATCAGACGCCCTAAAGCACAGAAGTGTCGCTCTCTGCTTCGCGGGGCACAGCCGAAAACCGGCATTAAATTCCATTTTGATCAACGGTTATTCTCCCAGTGTGAGTTATCTCTGCATTATCTTTGCTCTTAGCTCTTGCAGAAGTTAAAGCAGGTCAGATTTCTCGTTGACAATACGACGATGTACTTCGATGAGAATGGAGACCCGCCTACTGGTTACGACATTGTCACATGGGACTGGACTGAGGGCAAATGGTCTGTAAAGATTGTGGGAGAATACAGTCCAGGCCCCCCAAATCTGACGGTCAATATCAGCCAAATCTACTGGAACACAAATGACCGCAGCAAGGTGAGAGGCTGTTTTAGTGGAAATTCTATATTTCTGAAAATTTCTATAACGACCAAGCGCCTATTGCCTTCACTCTCCTCTTTCAGGTACCCAAGTCAATCTGTTCCCCAGAGTGCCGCCTGGGTTACATGAAGATACTGAGCGGGCAGCATAGCTGCTGCTTTGACTGCCAGCCCTGCCCAGAAGCCACTTTTCTTAATAAGAGCGGTGAGTAAACAATGGCGGTCAAATTCCTGTTAGCTTCTTAACCTCCAGATTCAACATCAGCAGTTAATTGCCCATATGGGATGTACTTAGATTTGACATGATTGGGAATACAGTTTGGATATGGAGGTAAGGGAGGAAGGAAGGAAGAAGCTATGGGAAGGACCGGTGTGCCGTCTGGATGGATGGATGGAAGAAACAAATTTTATTATTATTATTATTATTGATGTTGCTGTTTTCCTACATGCTGTTACTTAAGATCCAACAACCTGCCAGCCTTGTGCTCTTGACGAATGGGCCCCACCTGAGAGTGCAGAATGTCTCAGTAGAACCATCATCCTCCTCCATTGGAAGGATCCTTTATCCCTGTCGCTGCTGTTGCTCCTGGGTCTAACCATCCTCATGACCTTGGGCACAATTGTGACCTTCCTGCTGCACCTGGACACCCCCGTGGTGAGGTCCGCTGGAGGGAGGACCTGCCTCGCAATGCTGCTGTCCCTTCTGGGGGCTGCTGGGAGCTCACTCTGCCACTTCGGCCACCCCAGTCACGTGTCCTGCCTGTTCAAGCAGTCCCTCTTCAACCTCAGCATCACCGTCTGCCTCTCCTGCATCGCCGTTCGTTCCTTCCAGGTTCTCTGCATCTTCAAGCTGTCCTCCAAGCTGCCGCGGGCATACGACACCTGGTCCCGTAACGGCGGCCCACAGGCCACCATTCTGCTCATCTCTGTGGCAGAGCTCTTCATCTTCCTGCTGCACATGTTCCTGGACACCCCTAAGCCCAGCCGCGATTATGACTTCTACCCTGACAGCGTCATTCTGGAATGCAGCAACCTGCTGTCCGCTTGGTCCAGCGCGGGGGTGAGCTTCATGGTCGTCCTCTGCATCCTCTGCTTCTGCTTCAGCTACATGGGCAAGGAGCTGCCGGCCAACTACAGCGAAGCCAAGTGCATCACCTTCAGCCTGATGATCTACATCCTCTCCTGGATCTGCGTCTTCACCATGTATTCCGTCGACAGGAGTGAATATTTCATGGCTTTGCACGTCATGGCCATCCAGGCCAGCGTACTGGGTATTCTCAGTGGCTATTTCTTACCCAAGGTATACATAATCCTGCTGAAACCCCAGATGAACACCACAGCCCATTTCCAAAATTGCATTCAAATGTACACCATGTCCAAAGAATAACAATCTACCGAATGGAATGTTCTTCCCATTTCCACCACTTACTTTACAGAAAATAAATGATCTGTCCTGGAAGGGTTGAAGGAAGCACATTTCTGGTTTCAGTTGAATCCGGACCAGAAAGATGCACTTTCTTCTGTAATTTCTTGAACTCATCTCATATCTTTGCAGCGTAAGCCAGTGATTAGATTAAAATCGGTTAAATTAGATTAAAGCGAACAGACGCTGCCCTTGGAAGCCAGAAGAAAATAGAAACAAAGGCAGATATTTAAGGCTGACTCTCTGAACACTGTTTCTCATTTATTTTTTAGTTTTTTGTTATGAGTTTGAGGTTCACTTATCTCTCTGCATTGGGGATTCCAGCCCCTCCAGCTACTGAATGAATAGAGGCGATAGTGCTTGGTGTAGCCCTAGTGTTTCCCTCCGTCACCCTTTGCTAATGCCACTGTACAAAGCCACACCTGCCGGCTGTCTAGAAGGTGATCAAGGAATAGGATTAAGTGGTCAAGGGATAGGATTAAGTGTAACAAAACTAGTCACAATTACTTTGATATTTATTTTATCTTCTTTCATACACTGAAACATTTTATTACCTCCCACGCTGTGACAAACCAAACAGCACAGAATCCCATTGTTGAAGCATCACCTTCCACATTTAATAGAGGGGTTTCCACAAACAACCCTGGTTCTTGGGAAACGTGGTCATGCACACACCTGTACTAAATCAGCAATGTTATCAGAACAGATGTGTACTTGTGGGTCTTTGCCTCATGCCGTACAATAAACAATTAAAGTGCTCCTTTTGAAAAGCATCAACTACTTACAAAACACAAAACAAGTCAATACTGGTTAAAACTGATGATGTTCTGGTGCTGTAGACATATGCCAGTGATGCAGAAGTGTGCTTGTAACTGAAAGACTGCTGATTCGAATCCCCAAAAAGTCCCTTTGCACTGTCATCCTGTACTGGAAAGGCAGTTATAGAAGAGTGATGGATGGATGGATGGATGGATGGATGGATGGATGGATGGATGGATGGATGGATGGATGGATATTCAGGGAGAGTTCCTCTGAGTTTAAGAGCTATCTTAACATCTGCAGGTTGTATGTGGTGAATGGGGCTTTCAGAAAAGCCGCGTGACCCTCAGCTGGGGGAAGGTCCGGTGTGCAAATCGCAGGCCATCTGTTCTACATCGTACTTTGTCTTTTACTTTTTCCCACACTGCGCTCACTGCGAATTCCCAACGAGCTTCCTCCTTGAAATGCTGATTTATTCTCAAATTAGCTATATATATTTTTTCTCTTACTGCAGACAAAGATTGTTAACCATGTATTTGGCACGTAAAGTGAAACATCGGTTTTGATTTCTGTGCACAAAACTGAAATCTTCATGTGCTGGTTGACAAAATGTAACTGGAGTTTGTCTTTCTGTGGACAAAATACAGCAAAGCATCACTTCATGCTGTATGTTTTCTCCTTTTACAGTGCGATAGCCTAATTGATTTGGACTCACAAGCCCACCCATGAAAGCAGGTTCAGAGAAGCACAGCCACAGAAGGTGACTTGAATTATGTTTGGTCAGTGAAACCTTTGGACAGATAGAGTTACTTTACTTACTTTATTTAGCAGATGCTTTTGACCAAAGCATTAAACAAATGACATATAAGGCTAATAGGACATATAGGACATGACAGACAGCTTCCAGGAGTCGATTAGGTATAAGTGCAGCTAGGCTGAGCTTGTAGTAAATGCCCAGTTACAAGAGTAAGTGTTAGACCAGCAGGAACACAGTAGCCTAAAGCGAATGTAACAAGACAGCCCATAAAATCAGAAAACAGAGTATCACACTAAATCTGTTAGACATGCAATACCGAGGAGTCTATCTGCCTTGGATCCAAGAAGGCTGAACCCCACCGTTTTGTTGTTGCATGTGTGAGTTACTGTGTATCGTCAGCATGCGTGAAGGCAGCTACTGGGATCAGAGGGTAGAAATGGGGGGGAGGGGGGTCAGGATGAATATTATTAGGGGAAGTGTATGGGAATGAAGAGATCTTCCATGATGGGGAGTGCACATTTCACATTTAATTTTTGCCATATACTCATTATGGTTTTGGAATCATCTTTATTAAAGCTGCTTAGATAATCTGCTCTTGTAAGAGTCTTGTCTAGCTTGACAAAAAATGTTTCATTCATCAATAATCACCAACCGTCAGAAGGTTCATCATCTCAGCTGTTGCCTTCTTTATATATAATACTGAAAACACGCTGTGAGGAATAATATCTCACTCTGACTTTATTTCATCCCCTCTGCGCTAAAATGGAATGAGATTCCAGCATTCCGAAACCTCCAGCTGGAATTATGTAACAGGCGAAGCAAAGGATTTTTAGTGAATTTATTCAGTTTTTATGTAAAACGTTACAAAAAAAATTAATCTGAAGAAAATAAATCTTCATATTGACAAATAATGTTATAAACACCAACTTTAAATGGGAATGAAAATCACTTTCATACTCCAGGATAACTCTTACGAGTACAGTCCTTATATCGGAAAGTCTTTATTGAAGTTATATTAACACACATTATGTATCTTAAACGCCTGAACACTTCTGGACAGTTGAAATATGCACCGTGGACCCAACTTTGCCAGAAGCAGTTTTACTTAAACTGTGTGTCTATATATATATGAGTAAATATTTTGTTTCCCCGAAACTACAGTATTTTTATTTAACAAGAAACATCAAATTCAAGCTCACTTTTTCTGGCAAGTCACACTTTCCTTTAACCTCCTGTGCTACTGCAGACCAGCAGTTCTATACAGTGCAGACGTCCTTACAGACGTTAGTGCTTCCAGTGTCCATCACACAGATAGCAGAGGATCTCCGTACAGGACTCCAGCAGGGCCGCCGAGGTCTGGGAAGCCTCCCTGGAAGAAGGAGGCCGTTCCTCAGCCTCCTCCCATTCCGTCCTCACTCCATTTGCAGAAAGCTGGACCTCCACCTCTTGGAGATGGCCAAGGACCTCCACCTCTTGGAGATGGCCAAGGTAGCCGGCTGCTGTTCATCTGACAGTGGAGTTGAACTTTCCGGCTGGCAGCTTGATGAGACCGCCTCCCTGGTAGGTTCTGCCTCCAGGACAGGATGGCGTTTGTTTAGTGCCATCGATATAGTAAGCAGCCCATCGTCCCCCATAGCTCTAAAGACAAAAGCAAAATGCATATTTTACAATCTCTTCTGGCCATGAATCCTCAGAAGCATTTAAATTGTTTACCTACCATATTGGCCAGTGGGCTGCTCTATCGGCTTAGTCAGTCTCTCTGTGACCGGACCGCACTGGTCCGCACCGCGCTGGTTCACAATGCACTGCACCGGTCCGTACCGCACTGCACCGATCCGCACCGCGCTGGTCTGTACCGCACTGCACCGGTCCGCACCGCACTGGTCCGCACTGCACTGCACCGGTCCACACCGTTTCGGTCCGCACTGCACTGCACCGGTCCGCACCACACCGGTCCGCATTAGGTTGCTGGGTTCCTGTTATAGTGTCAAATCTGCATATGAGTGCGTGGGGTTGAAGCCGGCGTGAGTTTCTCACGCTTTTCTCTGAATGGGGGGCCCATGGGGGGGATGCAGGGAGACAATAGGGAGCGTGGGGCTGCCACATGTTCATAATGGAATTCAGGGCTGGAGGGGGGCTTGGGGGGCTTTTAACGATGGCCTGTGGTGACCTGGTGGAGCTGGGAAAGCAGTGACCATGCAAGCAGAGGGGCTGGTGACACTGGTGACACTGGTGACACTGGTGACACTGGTGACGAGTGCAGATGATGCTAAGATTTACTGTGAAAACCCGTCGTTCTCAATTATAAGATATATTCTCTAAGAAATATTATTACATTGCCTGAACTATTGTGTTTTACAAACTACCTCGTAATTCAATACTCTTTCATGCAGGTAAATTTTTTACTGGGCCAGTTTCCATTCTTATTTATTACATTTTTATTACATTGTTATTTTTTGTTTTATTCATTTGTTGTTATTCTTTTTTTAATTATTTTCAGAGTTAACTGCCTTTCCTTCCACTGCAGGTTATAGTCTGATTGTATACCTTGCACGTGGTCCAGTATTCAAAAGCCTTAAACATATATTATAATGAAATAACTGAACAACACATATTTTTCTATAATATATTCTCAGTAATAACAAATTAGTTAATTAGTTTAATTAAGTTCACATTAACAGTTTTTTGCTGTAGATTTTGCCATAAATGTGATAGCAGGGCTAAAATAAAATAAAACTGAGAAAAAAGTGAGAGGGAGCACTCTCAGCAGAGAACCTTCACAAGTGTGAGGGAGCACTCTCAGCAGAGAACCTTCATAAGTGAGAGGGAGCACTCTCAGCAGAGAACCTTCATAAGTGTGAGGGAGCACTCTCAGCAGAGAACCTTCATAAGTGAGAGGGAGCACTCTCAGCAGAGAACCTTCATAAGTGAGAGGGAGCACTCTCAGCACAGAACCTTCACAAGTGTGAGGGAGCACTCTCAGCACAGAACCTTCACAAGTGAGTGGACAGCATGAAAAAACAAGTCATGACGTCTGAGCGTGATACAGAATCCCAGGCAGAATTTCCCGACACAATAGCCAGCTGGCACTAGGCAGTTCTGGGGAGGGGACAGGGGTCCTTTATTTCCGTCGTCATCTCACTTTCCCACCCTCCAACGAGCCGCTCGATTGACAGGGAACATTAAATGGACACCCTAACACCTGTTTGCATGGGTCTGAGCCATTGTTCCTTTTCTTCTACCCAATTGTGGGTTTTTCTGGAGTGATCTGATTGGTTCCTGGCTGTGAGAAAGCACCATCACACCAAACAGAGCCAGTATAAATGCAGCTGGGATATGAACGCCTTCCGGAACATTGGGGCTTTTCAGTAAGTGCACTGCTGACTATCTGCATATCACCATGAAGGATCAGCGAATTGGGTAAGTCGAGGCTGAACAAAACTTAACAGTGTTAAAAAAAGTAATTGTTGTGTTTTATTGTGTTAAAAAAAGAATAATATAGTAATATATGAGATTTTTACCTGATTTATTGATAGTTTTTTTCTGCCCTTGTAGTTGTAAAATCTTGAGCCTTGAGAGGAAGTGTACCAACGGCGTGGGGCGACTGAAGACAGCGATTGGTGAACATTTCCAGAATGGCCTTCCCAACCCAGACGTATGGGAGAAGACCCTCTCTCTCCTCTCAGTGAAGAGAGCCCCGCTGTTCAGTAACGGCTACTCCAGGTGCTCCCGCGAGGCCCTGCGGCTGTTTCCAGACCCTGCGGACGACGTTGCACCCCTGTGCTGCCAGCAGTGACCAAGACAAACTCCACTATGGGGTCAAAGGGTCAAGGGTCAGAGGTGACGTGAGCTACACCATAAGGGCCCAAGGCTGATGTGCATTCCATGTCTGTGGAAGAGTTTGTATACTTCCAAGAGAAGGGGCAATATAATCTTTAAATATTCTAGATATTTTTTTTTCCTTGTAATTTTTTCTTTTTCTTTGATTGAAAAAAAAAAACGACATTTATCAGTCGATTCAGCTGAAAAGAAAGTCTTTTGTAAAGACTGACTCATGCTTATCCAGAAGGTCAATGTGATGAATATTTTGCATGTGACTGACGAGTCAATGTATCATTGCACTGTGCTTTTCATGAAAGTGTAGCTCTCTCCAGACAAACTGGAAGATGGTGGAGAAATGTAGATGTGAGCAAGATTGTGTGTTAAACAGCGCTGCTAATGGGAGAAACTATTCCTTTATACAAAGGAACAATGTAATGTTGTCTATGCTAATGCATACCCGTTTTTTAGCCAGATGTATAGCTAAATTTAATAATATTTTGTTTTGTTATTCTCTGTTAACTGTTGTGTATAAAAACGTAACTATAGTTTAATCAACAAAAAAAATCAATAAAGACTCCTAAAACTTTCATGCTAGTTCCTCCTTTACTCATTTTACATCTTCAACATATTTTAGAAATGATGCTAAACTATATCCATCCATCCATCCATCCATCCATCTTCTGTAAGCGCGTGTCCTGTTCTAAAAGCAAAGTATGGGGACATTTGTGACACAGAAAGCAAAAGCGTGCAAGTACGAAATACTGTCATGGTGATAAACTTTCCTGATTACATTTCGTTGCTGTTCAATAATAAATACGTGCAGTATCTCCAAATCTGCATTATTTCAGAAGCATAAAAAAACGGATTTTCTCCTAAACTACTTTACAAAATATACCTAAAGCAACGTAATGAGGAACCATCAGACCCACAATTAGCTTCAAACAGGCGTCGGAAGGCGGTTTAACGTTTTAAATGAAGTTTAGTCGATTGCTGTCAGCGAGGAAAACATTCGGAACGAAAACTTAGTGTCCGATCACGTGTGCGCCGCGTGCTTGTCCCCCTAATTTTAATAATCAACGATCCACACCTCGCCTACCTCCCTTGCTTGTTAAGGTAAGAGAGTCGGAGAACTCACCAGAAAGAGAGCTGAACCCCGCCAGATATCAAACTTCACACGAGTCATAAAGCTGACATGCAGCCTTTATTGGTAAGATGCATGCAGACTCTCCTTTTCTTTGTATAACTTTATCAATCCATTCATCTTCTGTACCCTCTTATATAGCTAAATTCGTTAGGCCTAAGTCATCTGAAACGGCAACCATTTGGATGATTAGTTAAATGAAACCGTACACTTTAATACATATTTAAATTGCTTGAGAATAATTGTAGCTTTGCAAGTGCAAGAAATAATAATTAAAATCCGTAATTATACATCATCAGGGTTGCCAGTTCTCACGCATCTGACTCAGGCTCACGCAAGAAATCTTACGGCAAATCGGTATTATTCCATTATAAACCTAAAATTAACTACATCAAAAGCGTCAAGATAGTTTGCAAACCATACCGACTATTTACCAGGTAATAAAACTGTTTAATGCATGTAAATGCGTGTGGTAGCGAGCTGAACGAAGTTGGCAGTCCAGCGTCATCATACTCTTAAGTTATAAACTTCTATCAGTTTTCAGGGCACATTCCGATAAACGCTGCGATCATAACGAAACCCTTATTTGCAGAAGGGATTTCCGCTGCATAGACTGACCGTGTGTCTTTCTTTATCACCCCAAAAAGGATCCAAGAGCTGCTGGAGGAAGACCCGCGAGGTCCGCACCCAGCGAATATACCTTAATTTTCTTCGACCTGGAAACCACCGGTTTGGGTAGTGCACCAATACTCTGTCACCAGTAACAACTTATTAAATGTTATAGTATTTTTTTGTAGTATGGTGTGGAGTCTCCCATTTCCAGCACTGCCCGAATTTATCTTTGTGTGTTCATATTGGAATTGTAAGTGATTAATGTTCTGGTAGAATTTCCTATTTAAATAGGCTTTAAAGAGCTGATTTAGATTGGGTTAGAATAAAGCAGCAGGTTAGTTTTGATGGCCTCATATAGTCTGCTGGTGGATGAGGTAGATCATGTCACCCACTGATAAGGCTGGCATTTCCTCTGCAGATGTCTCGGGGTGTGACATTGTCCAGCTGTCTGCGGCCTGTGGTGAGAGGACCTTCAACGCGTACGTGGTGCCTCGCCGCGGGATGGGCTACAGCGTCTCCTTTATGACAGGATTCACAGTGGAGGGCGACTGCCTGCTGCATCATGGTCGCCCCATGACGATCGTCCCTCTCCAGGACGCACTCGCCGATTTCCTCACCTTCCTACGCGGCTTCCACAGCCCCGTCCTCGTGGCCCCCAACGTGCTCAGGTTCGACGCCCCCATCCTCCTCCGTGCCCTGAGAGGTTTCTCCCTCCAAAATGAGCTCGAGAGGGTCACCCCAGGTTTCCTCGACACTTTATTGCTCAGCAGAGACCTACCAGCCTGTTCCGGGGTCAGGAAGTTCTCGCTGCAATACCTCGTTGAATACTTCCTGGGCAAGTCGTTTGAGGCTCATGATGCTCTAGAAGATTCCAAGGCCCTAGAGCAGCTGTGCCATGCCTGGAACCCAAGCCCAATGCTCATACGCAGACACCTGTACGCAGTGCAGCAGATACATTTCTAACTTCCAGTTTTCAACGCCAGGGGGCGCCAAGGAGAATATTTGTTTGTGAGGCCTGTATCGGTTGAACATGCCTCTCTAAAATGATGTTTTTCGTTTAAAATTGGGCACTTCACAGTTTCTCATACGGATGTTAAAACGAGCTGTGTTTACTTCAACTGCCTACATTAATCTTTTTGGCATAATTACAATATAATTGCATCATCACCATATTTTACACAAAATACTTCCACATTATTTCCCACAGTACTGACAAATAAAATCATGCTTATTATGTTGCCTTTACTTTTGCCAAACCTACATGGACTGTGGACCAAACTGTTAAATACATTCTGGTTACGTCTGCCCTCTACACTTGTGTTTTCATAATAAAACGTTTACAGACAGTACGCTTATTTATTTCACACTTAAAAATACTTAAATGTAACCGAAGTATAATGTAAAAATTTACTGTGCATTGTACATGCATTTTAACGAATGTCTAAACAAATCCGGTTTGCCCCCTTCTCCAGCACACCTGTGAGCGGTGCACTTAATGCTTCCGGGACTTTCACGGGACTCCAGTGGTGCAAAAAGTGAACAAAGCAAACGTTTTTGGGGGGATGTGGACAAACATCCATCCATCCATCCATTTTCCAAACCGCTTATCCTATTGGGTCGCGGGGGGTCCGGAGCCTATCCCGGAAGCAATGGGCACGAGGCAGGGAACAACCCAGGATGGGGGGCCAGCCCATCGCAGGGCACACTCACACACCATTCACTCACACATTCACACCTATGGGCAATTTAGCGACTCCAATTAGCCTCAGCATGTTTTTGGACTGTGGGGGGAAACCGGAGTACCCGGAGGAAACCCCACGACGACATGGGGACACTCCGCACACATGTGACCCAGGCAGAGACTCGAACCCGGGTCCCAGAGGTGTGAGGCAACAGTGCTAACCACTGCACCACCATGCCGCCCCTGTGGACAAACAGATCACTGTTTATATTTCGCAGACAGAAAGAGCACATCTCTGTAGAGGCCAGCGCCACTTTGACTGGGAAACACTTCAGGAGACCAGTCCGATTAAGGGTCCCGTGTTGTGTACAGAACAATGTCTTTACTGTATTGCTAATGGGACTGCGCTGCACATCGGACAGGAAAGGTGCTACTCCTCTTTGTCCTCTAGGTGTCACTATGGCTCTACCGAAAACTATTTTCTTCAGCCGATTTATTTGTTTGTGTTTGTATGTTTACTTAAATGATCACCTTTGAAATGCTTTTGCGTTCTAGCATTTTTCATTGATCGTAAACTCAACCAATTACTCCGAATTAAACGTTGCTTGTTCAGAAATGCTTACATTTTCAGCGCATGGTGTCGAGAACAGTGTCTATAAGGGAGCCAGGAGAAATGATGTTTAAAATTGAACAGATTCACGTCCGATTATTAGTAATGTAATATTTACATTACTTATGTAATGTAAAGGAAGGCGGTGAGATGAGTACAATTCAAATCTTAATTGAACTGAGTACTGGTCTAATTATTTAAGTGTCATTCCGGCTCGAGAAAGATAACTGACAAAAAAAATGGGGCTGATGGGGGATCTGTTGTCAACACGATTTTAAGTTCACGAGAAGAATTTTAAGTGTTTCTAATAATCTCTCAGGTTTTCCTATTGTCTTACCGGGTGAGGTTTGATTTAATAGCATTTCTCATTTGAATGTGCAGACGCTTTCATAATGTCGGCCGATTATCACATTTCCCATTTTCAGGTCGGATCCTAATGCAAAGGAAATTACATTATCAGACGGGTGATGTGTGAGTGTACTCAGATTTAAATGTATTTTGCTCCCCACACTATAGTCCAGATAAAAGTAATACACGTCTGCTCTTAAAAAAAAAGAAAGAAAAAAACGAGTCCCAAACATGAAGGCTTATGGTCCAAACCTTTTTTCATGGGTGCAATTTGACACGTATCCAAAATTAGCCAGCGAGATCTCATTTTGGGAATCTGTTTATAGTAATGAGACTCTGTCGTTGCAGAAAAATGGTCAAACCCCAGTGGCAAGAAATTTTAACAATAGGGAGGAGCTGCAGGCCCATCGGCGTGTTCCCTGCAGTGTTCAAAGGATAATAATGCAGAGATGTGCTGTGTGTGTCATGAGTAATGCTTGACCCATGCATGTAATTAAAGTATGATTCTGCCAGTATAAAGAACGTATACAAGCTCGCCGGGTTTTTACAAAAGCTCTGTGGTAAGGCCTACCGCTCATAACACTCTTACCCGCACAGGGGAGGTGAACGCTTCAAAAGTGCATTAATCGTGTGCGTGCTCTTTGAGCTTCCACCAATTTTAGACCAAGTGCGTCTTCCCATATTAAACCTTAAAGGAATTACAGTTATTAAAAGTTAAAGAAGCATTTTTTTTTTTTAGTTTTGCTGAATCAGGGTATTGTACTGAAGCCCGTCCCCTTATTCCCCTGCGTTGCAGGTTCCTGTCCTCAGCGAATGGCGCCATAAGGACGCATGATTGTGTGAGTGGTGTAACTGTTCATGTCCATGTTATTTAAGTAAGTATATCTGAAAGTGAGTAGAAACTGCAATGAATTGCACTTCAATTAAGCCGTTTATTTTTTTTTATTCACAAGCGTCCTGTGTGTCGCCATATGTCCTGCCAAACTAACATTTCCTTCGGCGTAGCCTATATCAGTCAAGAATGACAACAACTTAGATTTATTATCATCAGATCTATACATATATCAAGCCTAAGTGGTTAATCATGTTCACTTAGGGATCTTTTCTATCTTTTTAAATCTAAAACAAGTCTACGAAGATAAGGCCCATTGTTCAGAGTAATGAGAACAATTAAAACGGCAAAGACAATTAAGGCCCGCCTGAGTACTGCAGCTATGCAGTTACTGGCATTATAAGGGCTTGATTTATTGCTGCTGCCCGTCCCGTGGGAGTTTGTAAGAGGCTGCTACGGCGGACGCCCCAAATCTGCCGAGGGTGGAGGGGGGTGCGGACACAAATGCAATAATAGAGACTCGACTTAGAAGGTTTCGTCATGTCAGTGAGTCCATTGCACGGCATGCGGGCAAAATCAACGAATTTCTCATTTCTCTCATTCAGATTTCAAGCGGTTATTAAACTGCATTTACCTATCTCGTTGTTATTTGTCTCCATCGCATTTATTTGGGGTGCCATAGATTATGATTTGGAGTTCTCCCAAATCACAGTACGCATTTTCTCCCTCGGCCCATATTCTGCAGTTATGTCAATAACTTATTGTCTCGAAACGTCCGGTGAGTATCACTGTGTGCCTGCGCGTGCATGCATGTGTCCTATCCTACGTTGTACTTGGGGTTCTGCTGACAGTAGATTTCGAAAGAGCGGGTTTTCTTTAATATTTATGACGACTCCTTGATTATGCATTCATATATTCTTAAAAAGCCCTTCAATTTGCTTTTTATTCGGCTGCGATTCAGGAAAGTACCCCCAGGCAGAGCTGTGTATGCTGAGGAAAATGTGTATATCTCTGACGCTGTTTGTTTTTCTGTCTATAGCAGCAGTTATGCGATTGTTCCTTTTTTGTTCTCTTTTCATCGGCAAAGTTTAGACGTGTGCCAAGGAAATCAAGCCATATAAAGCATGACATCCCATAAGAGCCTTTCTGAACACTGTATTTATCATTGCGCACACACTGTCCGTGATGGTAATACATGCTTTATTTTCTTGCAATACTTAAATTTTCCTCTTTTGTTCACTGTCCAGAAACGCTCGCCGTCCGCAACTGCCCGCCCCCCTCGAGTGGCACACCCCCCCTCAGGTACACCCAGGACGCGCGTTGACATCAGCGCACAACGGGGACGCGCATCGGAGTTGAGCACCAGTGGTTGGTTCCTATGATAAATTAGTTAATACTGCGCGATCAGTAACCAGATCACCGGGACCCTCTGCTTTATCGCTCTGTAGATCTGGAACTAAAGTCCCTTCCAGTTTGGCAACTGACGACAACGATACCAGACCAGGCAACACGGGTAAGCTGATTTCCCTTAGGTCCTTTAAAATGTCATTGCAATGCGGACGCTTCTAAAAACAAATAAAAGTCGGTTCAGTCCTTGGTTACGCCGTTACATCACAACTTCCCAGGTCCAGGTTATCTAACTCATCATCCTATTTTTCGTAGTTATATGAAATAAGATCGAATGACTCAAAGAATGCAAGTAGGTAAATGACATTACCTTTATAAACAGCCGTAACAGGTAGCTGTGATAACTGCATGCTAATATTTCGCCAATGACAGTTGTTTTCATGTTGTTTATTGTTTCTTTACCATGTCTTTATAGTACATGTGGTATTTTGTTCATTTAAAAATGTGTTTTTCACGCAGCCGAAGTATACGATCTTTTGTAAGATTTGCCTATAGTTGTACTGCTTGACGGGAAACCAGGGACGCACCAGTCGCGGCGCCCAGTTACCGCTGTGGTCCCCCTCTTTACTGTAAGGACCCAGTGCAGGAATCTCCATTGACTATAAAAAAGAGGATGTAGTTTTATTGGTCATATGACAACCCAAGCAACATGTCTCATGCAGACAGCGTATTTGGCTAATGTAGACGTAAGATGATGGCGATTTGAGTTATATTAGCGCGGCCAATATAATTAAGATAAGATGAATGAATAAAGTAATAAACACTAAGAGAAACGGCAATAGTCGAATCTCCGAATATGTCTGACATTGTTGCTGCACATACGTTGGGATCCCACTTAAATTTCGTCTTTGATATGTCGCGATTGTTCATAATGTTCATAGACTTGTATGATCTGAGTCATGTTCATTATTGTGTATTAGAAGTACATGCTAGTTAACATCTAGGGCGTTTATGGGACGTTTGCACTTGTTTTCGGTCTCTTGCTGGTTCGATTACAAATAATTGTTGTACCGTTTAGTAGGATTGCGATGTCATATATTATCTATACTCACTATTACATATTAATAGTATGAGATTATGATAGGAATGTTTTGTGGAAAATGGTGGGTTAGAAGAAACTATTTTGTTTTAATGTTTTACTGTTAACTGAAATTTAAACAAGAGATGGATTTCGTATGGAATTCCATTTTTTTTCGTCGTAAAATGAGAATCATCTATACACAAAACGTTGATGACACTGATCTGTCACCCTGACGTGCTGTTAGGTAACTCGATTTACAACAAATTTCCTTGACAGGATGCATTTATGCTACAGCAACCTTAATTATTGGGAACGATCCTGTGTGTAAATAGCGCGCCAGAGAATGATTTATTTCTCTCCAGTGCACAGGGCAATGCACCTAATCATGTTCTCCATGTATCAGATTGATTATAGTAGCTATAACAAACAATCATGAATTTAATTAATAAAATTTATTAATTTACGTATCAGCAAATAATCGCACATATGCTAACCAAAAGTGTAAATTTGGGGTAGTTAAAAAGTAATAAATGCCCCCATAATTGTTCCCATCGTAAAATTCGTTAAGATGGTTTATTTCAACAATAGCAATTATTTGTGTTCTGGCACTAATATCCCACGTATCTCATACGTTCCTGCTACTGGTATTACAGAGTACCTAACATTATTTTTAAATCAATATAAATGTTCCTTTCTTTGCAAAATATATTCATCATGTTAATGTGCGTATCATGTTAACAAGGAAGAAAACCTTTTGTAATTCAAATTTCTGCTTAATTTAGACGGAGCTCGCTCGAGGGGAGACAGTTTTCTGTGGATACGCAGTAAGAGATCACACAATTAAAAGTGAATATAAAAGAGGCAATTTTTGTCGGCTTTTCATTACCGGTCATGTGTTGATTCAGTGTGAAACAGATTTTTTGTGTTGCATGGTGGGAGTTTCAGTGAAGATGTCAGCAGCCATGTGTGGTAATCCCAAAGCAGCTCAGCTGGAAAGGTTAATAATTCACTATTTTTACATGGTTACATCACCTGTGATCATGGATGTGTGCTTATAGATGGATGGATGGATGGATGGATGGATGGATGGTCTGTAATGGCCACACAGGAGCTCATTGCGTTGCACTGTGGGTTCACTATGATTAGACGTCTCGCTCATGTTTGTTTTCCCCAGTTATCTTCTGCAGTGCAAAACCACGCAGTTAGGCTATTTGTCATCTCCGAAACTGCCTGTAGGAAGGGCAGCGGGTGTTGCTGGCCATCCGGTCTCTTGCCTTTCAGTCCCAATGTGCTTAGGATCCTTGTGTGTTTGCCTTGTGACACGGGCAGTCTCACCCCTCTGTTTCTATTGGTTTTCTGTTCCCTAGTGATTGTTATTAGTTATCTTGTTTCCCAGTTTGGTTTCCCCCTCTTGTGACTTGTTTGATTTTAGGTGTTTTGCAGTGTATTCAGCCCTCTGCGTTATGTCTCGTAGTTTCTAGTTTTGCTGTATGTTAAGGTTCCTTTGTTTCATGCTTGTTTAAGTGTAATCTGCCCCACCTGTTCCTTGTTGTCCCGAGTCCTTTTTGATTTGTTAATTTGATTATACTTTGCACCTGTTCCTTGTTTGCCCCGGTGGTCCTGTTTATTTAAGTGCCTGTCTGTGTTCTGTTCATTTGTCAGTCATTGTGCAATTTTCCTGCCTGTTCCCGCTTTGTTCCCTGACCTTGGTTCCTTGTGGTTAGTTCTGTTTCCCTGTTTGTTTTATCATTCGTTTCTTAGGTTGTTCTGTTATTTTTTTTCCTATTTTGATCCCTCACAGTCCTTTATTTTGTACGTTCCCTGTTGTATTCCATTTTGTTAATAAACTTTGTTTTGTAGTCGCAAGTGAGTTGTCACGCTTCCTGCCTGCGCCATGCCCTGCATCCGCAACGCCAACGTATTTGGGAGGATAAGCATAGACGCATGCTAGGGTGATGACCTCAGCGATGCTAACATAGCATAATGGGCCAACAACTTGTTTATCACCTAACAAGTACCAAAAGAGAGACATCCTGCGTCAACCTGGGTCAACAAGGCTGGGGATTGTGTTTCACTACTTTAACCAATCACAGTCTTCATCATACTGGTCCATTGTTTTCCTCGTTTTCAAAATCAAGGCTTCTAGCCATCCAGTCCCCTGCTCTGGAATGTTGTGTGGCTCAACAAGCTAATCCTCTCTGTTTGTGATTGAAAGATTGCTGCTTCAAGCCCTGTTGTTGTCATCACCGTGACATGAAGACACGCTCTTACATTGTTCCGTACAGATTTTGCAGGTAAGAATATTCCTGTTTTATTAATGACGTGTCCCTTAACAAAAGGCATACATAATAAAACAGGTACTTCACAAATCTGTGCGCCTTGCTGCGTGACAGAAAACACTAGTTTTACTGTTTAGTGCAGTGATGTCATACGATGAAGACTGATTGGTTAAAGTGAAATGCAAGCCCCTCCCTTGTTGACCCAGGGACACATCGAACTCGGCAAAATCAGACACTGCAGTTGCAACCAGCTCGTTTAGTGAACTAGCCATATGGACGGGTAAGAATGAATACTACGTAAGGCAGAGAAGATGACGCCTTCAGTAATTCAACACAACACCCAATTCAGGCAAAGCGTGTTGGCATAGACACTGTTGTGTGGCAGAGTGGATGGAGTGGGGAGAGCTGAGTATTAAAACAGGAAAATTGATGTTGGGATTTGGGAAGGGCGGCAAATTGAATTGGGGAACCAGTCTGGGCCTCTGGTCTTGCAACGGAAGACAAAACAGAAGTTTAATTTATATTAGTGATTATGGCAGGTGGCTGAGGGACTGAATGAACTTTTGCTCCTGCCCAGCAAGCCCATGATCTTGGTGAATCCTCTGTCCTTAGTTACACGCTTCTTACTTCAGTACAATGTGTGTGGTTCTGGTGTAGTTTTTACGGCATATTTATTCTCCATAATCAGCGAATTTTGTGATATTTGTGTCCGTCCCGTTTATTTGGTCTAAAGCTGTTCCAACCCATCCCATCTTCCCCTAACCCCTTTCTGAGCAGAGGGTGGCCTGGTACCTGAGGTGTTTTCCGGGGAACGTCAAGTGGCTCCCTGGGTAAGATGCCGGTCCATCACAGGGCATTTAAGGGCTTTTGTTCTGACGAGAAGGAATGTTGGCAGAAGGGATTGTCGACAGTTTAAATGTGGTCCAGAAGACTACAATGTTTGTGCAGAGTGACTACAAATATGAAAACAGCATTATATATATATATATTGCTGCGGGACACTGTTATGACTTGTGAATGAAGAAAGCTTTAGAAAGAGCGGACTGATGCTGCCCAATGAGGCCTTAGGTCCGACTGGTGTAGGGTGAGGCTCCCTGTCTCACCAGTCTAGTCAAGGATGGATGGGTGGATTATTGATCCCACACCGGAAAAATTTACTTGTTTCGACGGCCAATTGAAATAATAGTGATAGAAAACAAAAAACTATTACAATAGAAATAATTATGTTGTTATTGTCTCTCTGATGATGAAGGGGACCCCCCTGCACCTCAAAATCTCAGAGTGGATTGTTAATAAAGTGAGCATGACTGCTCTGCATCCCTCAGCAATTAATTATAACAGGGGGAAGACAGAGTGGGTCCGCGTTCTCCCCCCCCGCCCTCCGCAGAGGAGTGACGCACGCCGATAAGCCATACCTGCCTTCTGTCAGACCTGCTATTTCACTTCATCCGCAGCTCCTGCATGTTCCTCCAGAAACTCCGTAATAGAACCGCGGCTCTCCTAGGAGCATGAGAAGCAGCCAAATGGCAGGGGGATCCGCGAAAATGGCAGACGGAACCAAACATGGCTGTGAAATCAGGAATGTTTTCATTAACAGCCTCAGTGCTTGTGTTCATGAAGCGTTTGAACGTAACTCCAAATTGGCGACGTTCAAGTAATAATCAGAAATCATCCATTTCAGTCTTTATTCATATAAACACCTTCACTTCGCAAATATCCTTTTTCCAGAAGATACGATAATTTCGATAGTTTTTTTTGCCACTTTAAGAATAAGCGAATAGGTGCCCACACAGTTCAAAGTATTGAAAGATCAAGTAATAAAATTAGTACTTAGTGCCATAATTGCCTTTGCGAGTCTAATCTGTTTATTTTCTTCTTATGTTTTGATATCTGACCTGCACAGATGAGACTGCCGGTCTGCCTCACACACGCTACTCGGGGTCTGACGTTATAACTGACTGCCTGATTTCATTATTCCTCCTAGACGTGCGTGTTTGCTGTGGACTCGCAGAATGCTATTTTTATTTGCATATTTGAAGATTATTCCTTTTATGTGCCAGTTAACCTGCTAATCCCTGCTATACCATTTATCGTATTAAGGGGTGACGGGGATGCGTTCTAATCCGTACTGGTGCCATGCTGTGATTTTTGCCTACTTTTTGCTACAGTTGAAAGCATTTTGTACAGTTATTATCCTTAGACACTCAAAGATGCGGAGCTCGGTGTTTTTTTGCTGATGCATATCTTCAAAGCTTTAGTCGTGGTTACACCGAGTCCTTAATTCGATTCTGCGATTTGAAAGCATGTCGGCTGCGCTGAGATGCAAAGCTTGCTCCGTGAATTAGACACACCCGTCTCATTTGTGTCTCTGATTCGCTGGGTGTGAAATCTCCTTCTGCTGAGCTTACTGAAGCCTCGGTGCGAGGCGCCCTAATCGTAAACACTGCCCACCTGTACGTCTCCACCATGCCAGTCACAGCACGGCGTGTCATCTTCCTTGGTTTGCTTATTTCTTGTCCTGGGCCCCCCCAGCCAGGGTGCCAGCGAGGCCGCACGCCCAGAGTGAGCAAATGCACCGGTTGCTATTAGCGTTTTCTAGACCAGATGGTTCCTTGTAGCCTGGGCCCAGCAGGCGGCCCAACAAATTCGCCGCAGTGAATAACGGCCGTGGTGCTCGTGTGTCCTGCTCTCTTCACCTGTCCCGTCCGGGGACGGGTGGGCAACCGGCCGGCCCACAGGGTCTCCTGAAGTAATCAGAAAATAAGTAATAAAAAAAACACTTTACCAGAATAGATTTGTGTAAGATTTGCTTCCACTGGGATGGCAAAACGCAATTACACTGGGATTGAAGCAGAGAGTGCAGATATCGTGTGGGGGGGGGGGAGGGTGGGCTTTACGACACCGAGGTGTGAAAATTAAAGAAAAGCAGGGGCGAAACAAGCAGGGAGAATGAGAGGCAAGTTGGGCCCGAGGAAGTTTAATAAAGTCTGAGCTGCCTGAATAAGTGGTCAGTAGGATGACAAGAGAGAACACAAGTACTGTATAGTGCAGGTTGTACAGTAGGTGAAAGAGGAAGGACATACAGAAGGTAATAGGATCTATACCCATTCTTGGAAAATAATGTCAGCAAAGGTTAAATCACAGATCAATGATACACAACCATAAAATGTAAATAAGAGTCTCCTAATTCTGGCCGACACTGATTACGAGGTTGTCAGACGGTGTGACTTCTGACAGCGGGACCCTGCAAAGGGAGTTGATGCAGATTCCTTTAGTTTTTTTAGCACCATAACATCTCCCTGACCAAACCGCAGAAATGGGAGTGTTGCCATTCTGCTGCACACAGTTCCCTGTAGAGAAAACGTCTTGCACTAGCAATCCCCCTGTGACAGGATGTCAGCAATTTAAGTGCGATCACGGCCGTATTCGGGAACCGCATTGTAATTAATTATTTTAGTTAATTTATTTCATCCTCAGGGGACTTGTCAGTTTAATGTAGGAGTCTAATTGCAGCCTTTTCTTTGAGCCGTGCTTGAAGAAGACCTTGAGAAAATCGTCTTTGTCAGGTGTGCCCTGTCTCATTGCCAAGTCCAACTGCAAACTGTTCACTCTCTCATAGCTCTCGGGGTCCTTGGCTCCACTTGCCCTGTTCGCTGAGCTGTCCATCTAAGTGCCTGAGCCAGGGCGTCGCACACCTTCTTCGGGGATACCAGATGCCCCCCCCCCCCCCGCCCTCAAGGTCCAAAGCCTCTTTGCTGGCCAATCTGTGCCCTGTGTGATGGGCACGTCCCGCAGAGAACTGCAGGAGGACTCCTGGGCGGATTGTCTGATTCCAAAGACTGTTTCATTATTGCTGTCATCCCTCATCACCTCAGATGTGGCCACTCATTAGAGAGCCACGACAGAGATATTACTCATGCTGAAGGTAACCTACCTGGCTGTGAACGCCATTTCCTGGTGCTGCATCATAAGTGAACATCAGCTGCTTGCGGTTCCTTTCACTTATATATAATTAACCCCAGAAAAGAGAATATTTGCAGCAGCCTCTGAGATTCATTCTTAAAATTAGTAAACAGGTAAATGACCCCACCCGTGTTTGTGAGAGAAAATCAGTTAGAAAGTAATTAGGAAGCAGAAATATACAATGTCCTCAATCTTCAAGAATGTTATTGTTTTTTGTTATTGTAACGTGGTCAGAATCATTTTCAAGCTGTTTAATTTAATCCTCATAACGGCCATTGAGCTCTGTTGCTATGTGAAATATTCCAGTCATGATCATTAATGGAAATTAGAGAAGATGGGAAAGATATTAGGAAAAGCTAAATTATATTAATATGTTTCCACAGTCATCATTCAATACTAGAAGATTTAGACCCTGTTATCTGTATTTTTTCTTCACAACCAGCTATAATTTGCAGAGGACCAACAAGATCATGTGATCTTTGCTGTAATTCGTTAGTAATTCCTGGCTATAATGAAGACTTTCCAAGGCCGTGGCCTTATGAATTCTGCCTACGGGACCCGCATGTCCGACTGCTGTCAGCCTCTCCAGAGATGAATGGCTGCCGGCTGGCAGCTCAGCAGAAAATCCCTTTCGATTTCAAATACTGCCGGTTTCTCGGGGCACAGAAAAGCATCTTCCCAGCGAAACCTCGTGTGTCAAAGTGAGACAGTATTACAACAAACCGAGACGACTGTGATACGGCGGAAAACATGTCAAAATAGTTAGTTCATTACAATAAATAAGCAGCGAACAAGGACACTAGATGCCCCAACATCTATCGATATCCTGAGAAATGACATCTAGGTACAATTTAATTAATTATTTCTGTTTTTTCTCTGCATTACTATATATTCTACACCTGAACCAGCTGACACCAAAGCATTACCAGAACCTTCCACGCCTGTTTTTAATCTACTCCTAAAATACATTATGCTAATCTGTCATAAGAGTATAGAATATATTTTTATCGATATAGAGTAGAGACCACATCTATTAAATTATCCTGGTAAAGTCAAAGAAGCTTCTGTCTGAGGTCCTGCTGCACCTTGAGCTCCCAATCTGCTGAGATATGCACCACTCTGAGGCTTCATTAAATGCATCTCTTGTCTTCAAATGCATAAGCTGTTTGAAGGATAAAGAGCTTATCGATGTTTTGTGATGACTGTGCAGTCACCAGCAGCCTTCGTCAAAGTGCTTGTATCTGTTGTCTGTCTTTGATTATACAAAGATAGTGTCATGAAGATGCATTATGAGGTGGCCCATATGTTTAAATCACTGTTTCCTAGTCTTTTTCCTCGGGGACCCACAGACCACATGGACCGCAGTCCATGTTTTTGCTAAGGAGCTGAGAGGGAGCAAAAGCATGGACCAACTGTGGGTCCTCGAGGACCGGGTTGGGAAACACCGGTTTAAATAAATGAGACGAACGACTTCTCTAGCTGTTAGCTCATCAAAGCAAGAGGCACCCTGCTGGAATGCGAGTCCCACTCACTCATACCTTTACTATGATGTCTGCAGTTGTCTGTAGCCAACAGCTGTGGTTGGAATCAGGCGAAATATTGACTTTCTTCTGTTGCGTTATAAGACCTGATTTCAAAGCCTGCAGCCTATAGCGTAACAAGGAGTGCGTTTACCCCTCCCAAGCTGACAGAGGCGTTAGGTGCTTAGCAGGAGGCCAATGGTGGCATCATCTGACCATTCGGAACAGGTAGATGATGGAATAGAAGAGAATGATGATACTACACTCATCTGGTCTTTTCCATCTTGCTCTCCCAGAGACACAATGATACATATAGAAGTAAGAGCAAGTTTGGGTGAAATGGCACAGAATTGGTCTGCGTTCCTTGTCCCTGGAACAGTTGGGCTAAGGGCCTTCCTTAAGGGCCCAACGGTGCCCACCAGCCACAGCATTCCAGGCTGTTCCCTTCTGGTGACAAGTGACAAGCACAGAGTCCTCGCTCACAGAGCCACACGCTGCTCCAGCAATTGACTTATTGATATCATACCATAAATTATATTTTAAAAAGAAGCTGTTGTTCCTCTGAAACACCAAGGGGGCGGGGGGTTCTGCGAGTGGGATTCATGGCGGACTTTTGCCTCTTAAGATTCATCAGGCAGAAGTGATTTTCCCTGAGAGCAGCAAGCGGCATGGAGAATTAATCTATAGGTTCTTGTTCCAAATCCCAGCAGTACTTCCACTGAGTGAGGTGCTTAACCTGAAGTGCCCCAGTGAAATGTCCATTAAACAGTTTTAGGTAAGAATGCGAATGCTGTAGTTATACGGAATTCAATTTTGTTCTTCGCAGGCATTCAGTCTGTGTGCGAGAGAGAAACCCCCCAGTGAGACCCTCCATTCATCACTGTCGGCCTGGGGAGGTATCGGAGTGGCCAACACCACCTGCTGAACTCACACTAATGTCTCAAACATTTTAAAAGCAAACTTTAAAACCTGCTATTCCTATTTTAAACATGTGAAAAAATGAATCTTTCCTTTTTCCGTAGTATATGACACATATTCAAGATGCTGAAGCCTAAGGTAGGCTGTTTATACCTGGGTTTCCCAATAGATGGTCAAATGGTAAATGTTTCAAATGTGTCAAATGTTTTGTCGACGCTCCCCAGCCCCCAGCTGAATTTGAAACCTAACAAAGGAGCCCATCCCAGTTAAATGCAGGGCTGAGGACAAGGGACACCAGTTCCGTGTGGTTTTGGACTTTGGGAGGAGACTCACACAAACTCTAATAATCCGCAGCTGAAAGTAGGAATCGAACCCACAACCCTGCAAATTTGATGCTGTCCATCCAATCTGCACATCGCCCCTCTCTGCATGGATGTATATAACCATACATTCATCTACGACAAACCTTTCTCAGCAGTTAGCTGATTGTAAATTTGCTTCACTGGCATTTCTGACATCCACGCAATTTAGGGCTTTTCCTTTTTTAATTGAGTGCTGTGAGTGCAACTTGCTAACTTTTCCCATTTCTGAAAGCAGCGACTTTTTCCCACTCCTGAAGCAGGTTTTTCTCTAACTCTGCACTGCAGGCTGTTACTCATTAGTGTAATTCCCGTGTGTTTTACTTTTTCACAGGTGAGGCTGCTTTGAGACATGCCGTTCTCAGTCTGGGGCCTGAGCTTAGCCGTCATTCTTGCTGCGCTGGCTGTTTCGCACGGCACTCAGCCTGCATCTAGCGCCACCAAGGAGAGCACAGTGCCATCTTCTGGCAACACCAATGCCCTGCAGAACATGAAGACTTGGGTGCAGGAGGAGTGGCTCCGCTCCCGGCACGGTTGGCCCCGCCCCTTCCAGCTGATGGGGCCAATCGCAGACGCCGACGATGATGGGGCGGGTCTGGAGGGCCTGGAGCCTGTAAAGCTGGAGAGAGGCCCCCCGGAGGCACCGGCTGAGACAGAGAGCGGGTTCCTTGGTGCTTGGGGCCCCCAGCACACACTGGACGACCTCCCCCCAGGCAGTGAGGGCTCTGTGAAGGGCTGGCGCCGCCACAGACACCGTGCAGGACACAGAAGGCTGGCAGCTCGCAAGAGCAAGAACCACCATGTAACAGGTGACACGTCCTGACCTCAGGGTCCAGAAATGTACCGATCTTGGATTTGCCCTTTGAACAAGTACACTGTAGTGCTTGTCCCCAGTTCCATCTTGCTCTCCTTTGACACACACACATATTTGCAGGTGAGAGCAATGCTTTGGGTTCAAGCACTGGGTCAGACCATTTTTCAGGCAGCCTGGAGCATTTTAGGGGGGGGGGGGTTGCAGGTCTCACTCAAGGGCTCAGCAGAGATGTAACTATTCTGCCGAGGCTAGGGCTCAAACCAACAACCTTCCGGCACAGAGGCTTAACCCGGTGGGCCACACCACGCTCTGAAATGGCCTTTCACAGAAAACCCTGGTTCTGTGTCTCTTTCACCATTATCCTGTGCCTTTATTCACATCCTACTCCATAACTGGTTAAAAACAACGTCATTCCGGTCAACGCTTCGACACTAATGGAATTACAGTTTCTATGGGATTAGCCTCACACCTCTCATACCTCTTCTCGTCTTCCAGAACGTTCCAGAGAAGTCCTGCTGCCCTTGGAGCTAAAGGAGGTGGGGGGCTTACAGGAGCAGCTTCCTTGGACAGCCCCTTCTGATGCTTCGAAGTCCCCCACAACACCCACTCCGACACCCACCATCGTCAGCTCCAGCATATCTCTGGTAACCACAGTGACGTGCGAGGAGCCCCTGGTGCTGCCCCCAGCCTCTACCAGACCTCAGGTACACCCCTGGAGGGGATTCCAGGGATGATAAGCGGGATTTCCTGCTTAGCTGGGTGACTTAAGCCAAACATTATAACTGTCCAATATTAAGAGATGTAAGACACATTCCGACTGGGCCATCCTGACATTTGGCTTACATTGGTGGTTTATTCTGCAGATGGGCAATGCCACTGATTTAATTTTCGACCCAATGGCAAGTTTTCCCAAGGCTGGTATACCGATGCCAATACTGGGGGGGTGGGGGAGGGGGGTGCTGACGATAGCATTTAGCATACATGTGATCAAATAATAATACATCTCTTGTGTGTTTTATTTATTTGTTTGTTGTTTTGGGTGGGTGTGCATGTTTTTTTGCTGATTATGTGGATGCTGACACACACACACACACACACACGGTTGTGTTCATATCTTTGTGGGGACTCTCCATTCATTTATATGAGGAAAAATTGAATCCCAACATGACGACCTTTACCCCCACCCAGCCATAACCTTAACCAGAAGGCATTTTTAGCTTTTAACACTAGATTTACCGAGTTTTTATTCTCTGCTGAGAGTCCCAAGGTGTTTGTCACCCCTGCTGTGATTTTCGCAGGTCTTCAGCCCCATCCTCCTCCTGCTTTTGTTGTGCAAACACACCCATTACCTGTGAGGCCTGGCGCATTTGCATTTTTTACTCAGAGTAGCTCAAATCCAAGGCAGGCTAAACCTCTGTGTGTGACATGGAAACCTTCACAAAAGTCTGCCATATCTATACCAAATATCCCACACGCTGACTGACCTGCAAATATGAAAGACGCACATTCACAAAATATATGGAAACACAAGTCTGTGTTATTTATAAAACAAATTGAGTGAAAATAGAATGAAAAGTTGCTAATAGAATGAAATGAATAAAATGAAAACATGCTAACACTTCAGTCTCCAATGCATGTTTGTATATAAATGTCATAAGCTGAGTGAAGTCATGGTCCATGGTTTTTGACATGCTCATACACATACAGAATAAAATGTCATTTCATTTTCATTGGCCATCACTGAATTATAACACCAAAAGTGAATTTTGTTTTTGTGTGATCTCTCCAGCTTTGCATGTTTGGCTGTTCATGTAAAAATTGATGTATCCGTGCCTCAGTTCCAGGTTCATCTCTTCGTCATCTTTCTGCCTTTTGTCTCAGTGGTTACTGTCCCACACAGTCTGTCTATCTTTCAAAGTCTGTGTTTGCAGCGTTTGAAAACCCAGTGACCATCATCCCTGTATTTGGCAATGGAGTTCCTTGGCTAGAAGAATCGGAAACAATCTTCTTTTTCCTTTCCACCCTGTAGAAGGTTTGTACAGAACGTAGGCATTCACCGCCACCAAGTCCAGCATGTTGTAAAACACAGCTACTGGCCACTTGCTTGTTGCTGCTCGTACTGAATACATGCGCGCCATTCTAAACACTGACGTGGAGAATTCCTCTCCCTGTGCAGTGTCCTTTGCCAATGGAGGAAGTTCACGGCAAACGTTATTCACCATGCCCAGTAAAGTGAAGCAGTCTGTGTGACAGTGACAGTGAGGTGAAGAAATTGTCCATTGTGACATTTCTCCCGTCATCCAGAAATGACTCCATCAGACTCATGACCACGTTCTCTGCCAGCCTTCACCAAGAACTGTGCTGAAAGTTTCACTCCAGGAGAACACATGAACATAGATGTACAGCTGTTCTCGACCAAGATTCATTGTCCATGCAGTATATTTACATTTACATTTACAGGATTTGGCAGACGCCCTTAGCCAGAGCGACTTACATAAGTGCTTTGAGACTCTGCAATGAATTTCCGATGCTAGCTCAATAAGGACCCCAGCTACGAATACTATCTCTGAGAACGCCATTGAGTAGTGCAGAATTTTTATTTTATTTTATTTTTTTAAAACACACACCAGAAAAAGAGTCGAGTAAGAATATAGAAGTTCTACGTCAGGTATTTCTGAAAAAGAAAAGTTTTGAGTCGTCGCTTGAAGACATTCAAGGATTCAGCTGTTCGGACATCTAGGGGGAGTTCATTCCATCAATTAGGTGCTAGGACAGAGAAGAGCCGAGATGCGTGTCTTCCTTGTGCCTTGAGGGGAGGTGGGACCAGTCGAGCAGTGCTGGAGGATCGGAGAGATCGTGGTGCAGAGCGGGGTGTGATGAGGTCCTTTAGGTAGGATGGTGACAGAGAATTTTTGGCGTTGTATGCGAGCATCAGTGTTTTGAATCTGATGCGTGCAGCTACAGGAAGCCAGTGGAGGGAGCGCAGCAAAGGAGTGGTGTGGGAGAACTTGGGAAGGATGAAAACAAGACGAGCAGCTGCATTCTGAATCAGTTGGAGGGGACGGATGGCGCTCAGTGGTAAACCCGCTAGAAGCGAGTTACAGTAGTCAAGGCGTGAGATGACGAGGGACTGGACGAGTATCTGGGTAGCCTGGGTGGAAAGAAATGGACGTATCCTCCTGATGTTAAAGAGGAGAAACCGACAAGAGCGAGAAAGACTGGTGATATGTGAGGAAAATGACAACCGATCATCTATGGTAACTCCAAGGTTTCTAGCAGAAACCGAAGGACGGATCAGGGAGTTGTCAAAGGAGATCGCAAGGTCCTGGAGGGGGGATGAGTCAGCCGGGATGTAAAGCAACTCAGTTTTACTAGTTTTGAGTTTTAGCTGGTGAGTGGTAATCCAAGATGAGATGTCTGCCAAGCATGTAGAGATCTTAGTGGAGACATGAGTGTCTGAGGGAGGGAAGGAGAGGATGAGTTGAGTGTCATCGGCATAGCAGTGGTAGGAGAAGCCATGTGAGGATATAACTTCGCCAAGAGATTTAGTGTAGAGGGAGAATAGGAGAGGGCCAAGAACCGAGCCCTGAGGGACACCGGTGGAAAGACAACGTGGAGTAGATGTGGATCCATTCCATGTCACTTGGTATATCGCATCCAAGCCGGACAAATTTGGGATCAAGTTCTGGATGGCCACGGATTTGGAGACCAAATACGTCTGCAACGTGTCCCCTAACTTGGGAAAGGACCCCAGTCCCCAGAAAAGGGAGAGGCTGGCAGAGAACATGGTCATGAGTCTGATGGAGCCATTTCTGGATGACGGGAGAAATGTCACAACGGACAATTTCTTCACCTCACTGGCACTGTCACACAGACTGCTTCAGCGCAAAACAACACTACTGAGCACAGGGAATAAAGTTCGGTATGAACTTCCTCCAATTTCAAAGGACACTGCACAGCAAGAGGAATTCTCCGCGTCAGTGCTTAGAAGTGGCAGTGTCTCCTTGACAATTTATGCACCTAAAAAAACAAGATTGTGTGTGTTCTGAGTTCCTTGGACCAAGATGTGGCGATCTGTGAAGGCAGAAAGAGGAAACCCAACACGATAACAGACTATAACCACATGAAGGTATGTGAATGTGTGTATAATTTTACATCAGTGCTACAATGTTTTCTGATATGTACTATACAGGCCTATATAGAAAGAAGGTAGAAAAAAAGCAAATACACTCATGACTCTCTCTCTCTCTGCTGTTATAGTGTGGTGTAAATGTGTTGGACCAAATGGCGCGCATGTATTCCGTAAGAGCAGCAACATGCAGGTGGCCAGTAGCTGTATTTTACAACATGCTGGACCTGGTGGTGGCAAATTCCTACGTTCTGTACAAGGCATGTACAGGGTGGGAAGGCAAAAGAAGATTATTTTTGAGTCATCTAGCCAAGGAACTCCATTGCCAATTTATGCCACAAAAGGCTATGGGGACAGAGGAAGGCTGCTGCTGTGCCAGGACTTGTATGGACAACTCAGTGTCAGGTACAGGAGAACTGCAACAGAAACCGCAGCAGGTTTACCAGTGCAAAGTGTTACAAATTCACTTGCGCCAAATGCAGGGATGATGGTCACTGGGTCTGCAAACACTGCAAAGTTTGAAACACTCAATTTTTTTTATAAATAAAACAGACTTGTGCTTCCATATATTTTGTGAATGTGTGTCTTTCATATTTGCAGGTCAGTCAGCATGTGGGATATTTGGTATAGATATGGCAAACTTTTGTGAAGGTTTCCATGTCACACACAGAGGTTTAGCCTGCCTTGGATTTTAGCTGCTCTGAGTAAAAAAATGCAAATGCGCCAGGCCTCACAGGTAATGGGTGTGTTTGCACAACAAAGGCAGGAGGACAATGGCCCAAGAAACTCTCAGCAGGGATGCTAGTAGGTGTTAGGCCCAGGGAATTTACGCAAATTTGCGTAGATTTGGCAGTTCTAGTGTTAATTGTATTCACCGAACTTTGTGTGGACTTGGAAAGGTGCCATTGGTCTGTTAATTCATCCTTCACACTTTGCTCTGACTGACGGATGAGCAAAGCTTGGCCACCTGGCTACAGATGTTTAGATGTGAAACCTCAAGCATTATTGGCCAGGTGGTTGGTTCCTTGTGCAACTAGGACAAGGAAACAATATATATATATATATATATATATATATATATATATATATATATATATATATATATATATATATAAACATTGCACTATACAGAATGCATAAACACAGAGCATCAGGTGGCACAGTGAGCAGACGTGGCACATGGCGGTAATAATAATGACAACAACAATCATAATAAAGCCTCCTGAGTCCTGCCCTGGTATATGTGTGAGTATCTGCTGCTGATTTCTGTTGTAGAGTCCAAGAGAGAACCAAGGATCTGCGGGGGCTGCTTCGCAGCGCGGGTGGGGCAGCCTGTGTCTGAATGAGCCGTCTAGGGCACACAGAGTCTCACGCAGGGGGTGGGAGGTGTTGCCCAAGATGGCCCGCAATTTGGCCATCATCCTCTTCTCACTCACCACCTCCAGGGGGCACCC